>NW_028188589.1:10481535-10921951 GCF_057382275.1 Copadichromis virginalis
AGTGAAGATTACAGAGTTTAACTTCACCCTTTAAGACTGACCACAGAACCAAGTCCGCCAGAGCTTTTGTTATATTTTTACATGCTGTGGAGCCATTTGTGGGAGCATTTCAAGTTGCTATACATCAATACAACTGTTATAGCCCTAATTTTAATAATATGTATGCATTAAGTCCATAGTAACTACATAAACTGCAAAAAAAACCTCTGCTCATCCATCTCTGTGTGTATCAGGATACATTTGGTTCATAATACACAGAAAAATCAGAGTTATTACCTGTAATAAATGTGAAAGATTCCTGCAGTGATAACCAGGCAGGACTGAAACACATCCAAGCTGTCACCACGGTAACAGCACCGCCCATCCACAGGTGAGGGGAGGAGCAAAAAGAGGGACTTTGACCATTTTATACTAAAAACACTCAACTAATGTTTCTAATATGAAACAAATAAGCCCACATTAATGTGAGCGTTTATTAAATAATAATAATGATGATTTCCTCCTGATCTCATTTCCACAGCAGAGAAAACTGTGGTGTATATTGAGGTGGAGGGTGTGGTCTGTGGCTCAGGTGTAGAGTGAGGGTGGGGTGCACCACAGCAGCATGCTGGGACTGCTGAGGGTGGAGGAGGGAGTGATGATGACATCAGAGCTGCAGCACAGAGACCAGTGAACACACAGTCTGTTCATCTTTGCATAGATACAATATACAGCACAATATTGAATGACAGACACGCTGTGGGAGCTTCCACAGATACACTGACGTCAGCATCCAGAGTCCTCCTGCTGCTCCCCCCTCAGAGCCCCGTGATCAGCACCAACACATTCAGTTAGATGACAGAGTCCAGCTGCAGCTAGAATCAGCTCCCCTCTGTGAACAACAGCACAGCGTCAGTGTTTCACACTCAGTGAAAGGAGGAAACAGCAGAAGAACACCATGTGTGCTACGTTTCCCAGGACACACTACAAACTGCACAAATACAGAGCAGCACGTGGAAGGACCTGGAGCTGCATTTACAGAGCTGCAGACAGCGTGATGTCCTGTATGGACAGGTGGAAGGAACCAAGTCCTCAGCTGGAACACTCGTGTTTGTCCACAGACAGGAAACACAGCAGGAAACTTCCTCACAGAAGTGCAGCTCATGGATAACACACTTCCTGTCAGTCAGAATGAGGCTGCAGCCAAACACAGAAAGGTGTTTTTGTCCAGATGAGCCCAGAGAAGAAACACGAGTGTTCACAGACATCAGAAGCTCAGAGAGGTGAAACATGAGGTTGGAGTCCTCGTCAGCATCCAGAAGAGCTGCTGTGAAACCCTGAGTACTCATGACAGACTCTGATGGCACAAACACATCATGATTCAAACAGAAAGACAAACATGGAGCTCCTGATCCTCCTGCATGAGAACAAGCTGACATGAGCGCTGTGTCTGAGAGTGTCTCCCTGTCACAGTGACAATAACACAGCTGCTGCTCACAGTCATTAAACTGACCTGAGGTCAGCTGTGCTCCTTACATATGAACCATGTGACCTCACATCAGTGCTGTGGATGACTGTAGTCATAGAAGAGTAGAGCTGTAGCAGGTGGTGTGAGGAGGAGGTGGTGTATTCTAGTTAACGCAGTACTGAAACACTCCAGCAGAGGGCGCTGTTAAGTCCTTATTGTAACACAGTTACTGTGTGCAGTTAGACTTCATACATAATCTGCACTTATTTCCATCAGACATGCTGTCAGGAAATGATTGGTTTCTATTGATTCTACTTCCTGTTGACTCGTTTGATGACAGTGAAACAATCACAGCTGATTGTGTGATGATGTAAACTGTCACTGTTACATTCAGTGTGTGTGACATAATGTTAGTGCAGGCTGATAACAGCCTGGTTCTGTTAGAAACACATGAACGTGTCCATAGATCAGTGTGTGTTTAACATGAGAGCTTCAGCCCTGCTGATGTATTAAATAAAGACATGCAGGAAAACTGATGAGACTCTGAAATAACTCTTTATATTTATAATGTAACTCTGCATCAAAAGAACAACAAAGGATCCCAGACAGGTTTCTGTGAACAAAGACCATTCTGATGTTTCTGTGTTTCTAACACTTTGACATTATTAGTAAACAGACTGCAGTGAGCAGCATTTATAAAGAGCTTCTATATAAAGATATGACAGCTGTTTGACAAGTTTATCACTCTGTGTTTGGACCTGATCAGTCCAGCTGTTTACTTGAAACATGTTCATTTACCTGTTCTGTTATATTCATGTTCTTGTCTCTGTTGAAAACACATTTTAATGTCCCTCAGATTTTTCTCCCAGATGAATAAATATAAAAATGACACAAACTGACTGCAGCTACTTTTTGTCCTTTCTGTCAAAAACCTTCATGTGACTCATGAGAGACACGTTTCAGCTGTTTGTGACAGATCAGAGGCCAACAAGTCATTTATAACACTTTCCATCATTGTTTAAAGTTCTCAGTGTTTCTGTGTTGCTGCGTATAGGATCTCCCAGCATCATCACTGTGCTGTCCAATCATTGTGTGCGAGGTTACCCTTATAGTGCGATGTGTGTTTGCACAAAGAGAAGCATGTGTGTCAAATATAAATAAGCACAGAACAGAAACAGCTGCTCGTTTCTTCTGTTTAGAGTCAAGTTAGTGTTTTGTGTCTTTGTTTGAGGCCTGATGTCGAGCAGAGGTGTGTGTAACTGCACTGGTCTGTTATATGTGTGAAGTGTGTGCTTCTCTTCAGCATCATCTTTGTCACTGCTGATTCCTTTGTGTCATCATGTGTTGAGAAGAGAGAACAGTTATAACGGAGGAGCAAAAGGAAGCCCTGAAATCTGCATCAACAAGGAAGTGTTGGCTCACCAGTGATCCCAGCAGAGCCACTGGTTTGGCTCCAGTTGTTCTAGATTCAATGATGTTGTTGCTACAGATACATGTCAGCATCTTTATTGAATTTTCTATGAAGCAGAAATGGTGTCATTAGGAGAAGAAGAGGAGAACAAGTCCGGCGAGGAAGCAGCAGCTCTTAAAGATGAAACAGCAGCTCAGCCCTGAGCTCAGAGAGCTGCACATGAAAAAGCTCCTCAAGCAGATCCTGTCAGAGGTTTGTCATCAACAGGAGGAACTGTTCACATCATAGGATGAAGATGCTGTCAGCTGGATGAAGAAGGTTATTTAATGCAAACGTTCACACTGAAGTCAAATTGTTGTCGTGTTGAACAGATTCATGTACTGATCGTCTCCAGAATGTTAGAAGAGCTTCAATGAATCATTAGAAACAACTTACAGCTGCACAGCTGTGTCAAACACATCTGTGTGTCATTGTGGGATTGTTGTGTTTCTACATGTGACACACGTCTAAAACATGCACACAATCTGAACACAAACAGGGACTCATGTGTTCCCACAGCCAGATGCTGAGAGCCATTTCCTTGTAGTCCTGTGTCTACATACATGAACCAGTAGATGTTATTGGAATGATTGTCAGCTCTGATAGTTTCATGTGTGTTTAGCTGGACGCTGTTTGATCCTCGACATGTTTAAAGGTGTCCAGTCCTGAGACACTGGGGCTGGAAACAGCTGTGATGTCATTGGACTGTCACACAGACAGAAGTGCATGAAGCGAGCAGCCGAGGAGCCGCTGATGTTTTGGATTCAACAGCATTTGAAAGGTCGACACAGACACATTTGCACACAGAAAGCTGAATCTGTCATATGCCACAGTGAACTCACTGTTCAGTGTTTTTCAGGAAGCTTCTTAACTGCCTCTGCTGCCAAACAAGCAGCTGATGTCCTTGAGAAGAAGCTGAAGAAGTCTTCAACAACAAATACAGGAAGTGGACTTTCAAATACTAGATTCACTTTAGACTCACAGAGAAATGACTCAACCAGCTGTGTTTGACGATATGAAAGGTCAGTGTGTGTCTGCACACAGACTGTTGTGTTGGACTGTTATTCAGTTGTCTGCTGAATGTTTTCAAATGTCTGCATCTCAGCTGTGATGAGGCTGGGGGTCATGGGAGGCCACCGTAGCAGCCTCTTCAACATCATGACATCATCATAAATGCTGCTGGACTGTCTGATGGGCTGACGGTGAAAAAGCCGTCGGGAAGGAAACGGAAGACGTTTCAGAGGCTGCAGCAGATTTCTTTGATTCGGGGCCTTTTTCAGCTTTATTGGACAGAGCAGTGAAGATAAGTGACAGCAAAGCAGAGAGAAAGGGGGCGTGGCCCGGGTCAAAGCCAGGCCAGCTGCTCTCCACCTCGTGGTCACCTGCTCATCCTAGTGAGCTCCACCAGCAGCCCTTTCACACACTTTACACTGTCAAACACTGTGTGTGGACCTCAGCTAACAACAGGCTACATTTAAGTCTGGACTACATGCTTTTATATTGTTTTTATTCCATCAGCAGCTCAACATCAGGAGCAGCTTTGACATAAAGACATCAAACTCAAGCTGACTTTAAACTACTTTTAATACAGGGGCTCAAAAACAACAACATCTTTATTATATATCAGGACACAAAGTCATTTCATCTCAAAGGGAAACAGCTTTATTTGGAATAACCAGCACTATCAACTGGTTTGGGATCTCCACCAGTTTCATGTCTTTGCAGCTTCTCCAACAAAGTTCCTGTAAAATCAGCATGTTTGTCTTTATTGGTTTGATAGTGATTGATTATTCAGTCCCAATCTGCTGTCATCTAAAGAACAAAATGATGTTTCTATGAGTCACAAAGCTCCAGATGTTGTCGGCTTCACAAAGAAAACAAAGAACTTAAACACAAAGTGTTTGGAGCCAAAATGTTCCCAAGCTGCTCTTTTTGAAATGGCAGAGGTACAGTGGTGTCTAACAGCACACTGTGGAAGGCAAACATGTTATTGTTGGATGAAACTTCATGAATCCTTTGTAGATTTGAGCTGTTGGAGCCTTTCTTTTCTCTTCAGGTGTACAGATGCTGAGGAGGCAGGTGAAGCAGGTGGAGCTGTTGTGATGCTGGCAGAGGGTGTGTCTTAGTAACTCTGTGAGGCAGAACTGGATCCAACATTGTGGATGTGTTGATGTTGGAGCCATTAAGAGTCTCTGGCCACACTGT
The DNA here is from genome assembly GCF_057382275.1 of Copadichromis virginalis. Classification (NCBI taxonomy): domain Eukaryota; kingdom Metazoa; phylum Chordata; class Actinopteri; order Cichliformes; family Cichlidae; genus Copadichromis; species Copadichromis virginalis. Next base: position 10,486,638 of record NW_028188589.1, read on the forward strand.
AGGATTTCCCTTTGATCCACTGTGGGGGCATTTTGGAGTCTGTCAGTGAAACTCTTCATGTTTGTGTTTGACTCCAGTTTATAGAAACAGAGAAATGTGTCATGCTTTTGTTCGGCCTCCACAAATACACACATTTGTTCATTGGTTGGACTTTTTGGAAGGAGACACATTGAAAACCATGTTAATAAGATCTTGTTGTTTCCTGTGGATCCGACACAGAGAGTGGACTTCAGACAGAAAGCGTGGAAGAGATTTTAGAGGCCGTGTGTGGCAACAGGAAGTTTCTGTGTGTTTGCTGATCTTACATGTGGAAAACAACACGTGATGTTTGTGAAGTTCTACAATGATCATTGTTCTCACAGCATTTTGAGTGGGAACAGTTCAAACTGGGAGTAGTGGGAGTTATTTACTGATTGAAACAAGCTGAATGTTTCTGTGACGATGAAGATCAGCAGCTCAGCTGATCAATGAACTGACATCTATCAGTCGTTTCATGAGATGAAGTCATCAGCAGACATTTGTTCTGACTGTGTGATGAATGTCAGAACGTCAGGGCTCTGCTTTAGTCACTGCTTGATGATCATTGGCTCATTGTTGAATCCAGGGGCCCAGTCTGACCTCTGACCTTTGCTGCAGGTCTTCTGTGTTATCTCCACTTTCATGTCTGATCTTCTGCTGTATCGTCCAAAATAAACATCTGGATCATTTCCAACACTTCAGCAGATCTTTAGTTTGGGCAGTGCAGCACAGAATAACACATATTGTACTATACTGCCCACTTCCTGATCTTATTGGATCTGTGTGTGAGGTTGGTGAAGGAAACACATGTTTACTGAGTGAGTCGCTGCCATTAGGAACTAGTTTTTATATCACAGCCTGGAAATCACACAGGACCATTTCTGCAAGTGAAAAGTCGTCATTGGAGGAAAATGATTGTGTAGTTTGTGCGACTGAAGAATTGTCCCAACTACATGTGCTGCTGACCCTTGACCTTTTCTTTAGGTGCACAGAGGAGTCTGTGGAAACATCCAGAACTGAGGCATCTTGTGTACAAACGTGTTCAGACCAGATGTCAAATGATGTCAGATGTCATCCGTGAATGGATGCAACTGTGGATCGTTCCAATAAAATGAGGCAGTTTTGTAAGTACAAGCCCACTACAACCCATCATCAACATTTTAAATTACATTATACATCTTCACTGATATAAAGCACCACTATTTTAACCTGATTCACTTTTTCCACCCTAACAGTTCATTCCTCAAATCAAACAAGATATTTGACCCTAAAAAAATGCATCAACAAATAATTTTGTAATAAAATATTTATTCTTCAACTTTTACAAGTGAAATCAAACAAGTGTGTTTAAGAGTGAAACCAGAGTGGAAGCTGCTCATATAGAGTCCAACCCAGGCTAAAGTAAGCTGAGTAGAGCAGCACCATCAAAGTGTCGGCTCTCTGAACACGGTGCAAGATCGCCATCTGCAGGACAAAACTAGTTTTTCTCGCCCTCCTCGTCAACATCAAGATGATGTCATCGTACAGCAACTGATTCCCTGTCCGTCTGGAACAAAGCATTTACATTAAAAAGACATTTACAGAAAATACAAACACCAACAACACATCTCATCATCACATGATATTTTATTATTTATTATATTATATATTTTTATTGTACCATCAACATCAACAAATACCAGCATATTTTCTTTGAGATTGAGTAGAGTGGACCTTTCCCTTGGTTCACTTCCTGCTCGCAGCATCAGCTGACCTCTGACTTCCTGGTTAAGGTCTCTCAGCGTTGACTGGAATATCAAATCGGACTCACACCATGTTCTTGTAATGTGGTCATGTCTGTCAGCTGTTTGAAGAGCATCTCTGGCCTAAACACAATAGGAAGAACAACAACACGGCTAAAAAAACAACAACACATTTCCATATTAGATGAAGGGCACCGTAACTGGAAATGGTAACATTCATCTGATGCTGCTTTGGATTTATCTTCTGTTTTAGACCAACTTTGATCACTTCGAGCCATCTTAAGTCCGTTTGTTCTAACTTCTCACTAACATCTCGTATGATTTCAGATCCCTGCTGTTCCCCAGCTGCCCTGTAGGTTTGTGCTTTGACCTCCAGAGGGCGACAAATCAGCACAGACAGAGAGCTCCATTCAAACTTTGCTGCCATCAGGAATAATTCTTCAAATATAATCATCAGTGTTTGAGCAGTTATGATATCAGGGACAATCTAGACATGTGTGACAATACTGAACATGTCACATGACACACCTCAAACATCATGTGATCCACTCTCAGTCTGCACTTTCATTCATGACTTCAACAGGTTGAAATGAGCTTTGAAGAAACATTCAGTGAAATAAATCTTTCATGGATTCATGTGAGCAGCAGATGAACTTTACAAAGAATCAGTGGATTTATCTTCTGTTTTAGATCAACTTTGATCACTTCGAGCCATCTTAAGTCCGTTTGTTCTTCTCACTCACTAACGTCTCGTATGATTTCAGATCCCTGCTGTTCCCCAGCTGCCCTGTAGGTGGCCTCAGTGTGTCTCACACCATTTACAGATGATTACAGGTCGTTTACAGTTCAAACAGGTCCAACATAAGAAATATGCAGAAAATATCCTGCTATAACAGTTTGGGTCAAAGTGCAGATGTTCCAGATGTTCTGAGTCTGTCTGTGTTTCATGTTAACATGTAGATGTTGGACCAAAGTGAAGCTTTTTGATGTGACAGCAGGAATGTGAAGTGTAACTCTGAGCTGTAGGAAATGAAACTAAACGGACTTTTTCTCCTTTATTTATAGGAAAGTGTAGGAGAGCAACAGATGAACAAGCGTTACTGTAACAGGAAACATCAGAGGACCTTTATGTTCATCATCATCACTGTTTCCTTGTTCTGTCACAAACACACAACACTTCCTGCTCTCTCTCTGATGGATCTGATTGGCTGTTTCATTCACAGGAGGTCAGGGCGTCACACAAACAGCTTTAACTGCACAACGACACACTTTAAATCATCTGCAGACAAACCTGTGTGTTTGATTTATGAAGAAATAATAAAGACGTGTGTACAGCTGTCCATGAAGCAGCTTCTCACACAAACTCTGACACTTCAGCCACTTTAATTCCTGCAAAGCTGCGTAATAAAGAGCTGTGACTGCTATGAGCTGCTGATGATGACTGCATGAAGCTCTCAGCTGAAGCTTCTTTCATTTATTTTAATGTTAATGTCGCCTTTTTAAGTCTGTGTGAGGATTTTAATGACACACATTAAAGGAGCTTCTTTGATTAGAACCAAATTCATGTTGATTTTCAGCCTGAAATGATAAAAACTTTAATAATTCTGTTTATAATCATCAACCTGGAGACTAATGAAAAGTATAATAGTGAAAAAAAGCCTTTATTATTTGAGTAATGCCTGAATCTGCTCAGAGACAACACAGAGGTGTTGATGACAGTTTGACATTAACTGAATTAAAAACTAGGGCTGTCAAATGATTAAAATTTTTAATCAGATTAATCACAGCCTAAAAATTAATTAATCATGATTAATTGCAACTCGAAATATGACCAAAATGTGTGCAAACATACGGACAGATAGCGGATTTTTACACACTTGTTAGTGTTATTTAATGCTAAGACCACGCTGAGTGGCCTGCGTTCACTCAGCGTGGTCTGACGTAGGCTGGGTGTTGTGCTGGAAGCGAATTAATCACAGCCTAAAAATTGATTAATCGCAACTCGAAATATATGTGTATATGTGTGTATATGTGTAAAAATCGGGACAGATAGTGGTTTTTAACACACTTGTTTGTTTTATTTATTATTAATTGTGAGTACAAACAGTACAAGCAGAACAGGGCTTCAAATAATTGTGAGGGATTTTTACTGAATGTTTTCCACCCGTTTAAATCTAGCACATTGTTTTATCCATATACATCTTCAAGTTCACAGAACATAGGCCTAATTCAACAGGCAAAATAGAAAAAATCTCCAATCATCCTTTTGGGTAAGGTAGATTAGTGCAAAAAAATATGAACAACAGTGAAAAGTATTGTTTAAATCACATTCAACCATAGAACAAGCTCTAAACACACGGTCCTCTGGTCTACTCATCCTTCAGCCAGTTGCTGAGACAAACCAACTTGTCCACGTTCTCTGAGTGCAGAGCAGACCTCTTCTTGTTCACAATGTGCCCTGCTACAGAGAACAGCCTCTCACAGGGCACTGTGGAGGCAGGAGTGGCCAGGTATCTGCGAGCAAGGCGGGCCAGCTGGCTGTGGGCTCCTGCATGAGCTGCCCACCACTGTAAGGGACAGTCCTCTAAGGCAGTGCAGGGCTCTGCTCTGTAGCGCTGTATGGCTCTGTCCTGCTGCACCTCCTCCTCTGACTCAGAGTCAGAGTCCATCTTCACCAGGCTCAGCCTCTTCTTGGCTGGACCTTCTTCTGCAGTGTGTGATCTTCTAGGAGAGTCTTCATGCAGCATGCCTGCCAGTGTGATCCACACTGCTTCTCTGTCAGTCTTGGGCACACTGCGTAGGTCTTTAAAACGTGGGTCCAGTGCAGTTGCGATCTGGAGCCATGCATAGTTGGTATGTTCCTGGCGGGAAGCAAGGTCTTCCTTAAACTTCTCTTTAAACCTCACCACATATGCAGGGTCCTCATCAGTTACTTCCATGACACGGCGCAGGTGGCAGAAGGCTGGTAGAACTACAGAGCAGGAGACGTAGGCCTCTCCTCCCAGCAGTTCATTCACATATCTGCAGTGGAATACACACACACACACACACACACACACACACACACACACACACACACACACACACACAGATAAGACAGCAAATTAAAAAAAGCTTTTTAATACTAGGTAATATTAATAAAATATTTGATTTCATTTATTTTTTAAATAAGACATTTTCATAATAACAAAACTGATTTAAGATGTATGTTTGATACATTTAATCTAAACCTACAATTATGGTCACAATGACAGGCTCACCTGCAGGGCTCTAGAAGTGTCTCCAGTCTCTGGAGTTTGTCCCACTCTGGAGGCGTCAGGAGGACAAGTTTATGCTTTTGTTTATCCAGAGTCGCGGTTACTGCAGTTTGGTTGCGGATCAAGCGCTTCACCATCTCCAGCGTGGAGTTCCAGCGCGTAGGCACGTCCTGGGCCAACGGCTCCTGCTTGCGCCCCAGTGACACCTGCTCTGCGTTCAGCTCTGCTGTGTTTGCTGGGCTGTGCTTAAAATGGCCAACAATTTTGCGGCATTTGGCCAGCGCAGTGACAAAGCCACTGTCTGCGAGACTCACTGTGATGCATCTCTGTAGAATGTGCGCGGTACACGGCATGTGATTGAATGGCATGATGCGAGCCGCGGCGATCATATTGCGCGCACTGTCCGTGCCTACTGTTGTCACCTTCTCCTCAATTCTCCACCTGCGAGCAACAGTCTGGAACTGCTCTGCACAAGCCTCCGCAAAGTGCCGCTCTTCCGTTTTCATTATAGTCAGCGCAAAGGATGTCAGACCCCAGGCTTCAGTGATTAAATGCGCAGTAACTCCCAGGTAATTGTTATTACTCAATGATGTCCAGTGGTCTCCTGTCAGAGCCACGCATTCTGTGTGAACTAAAGCCTCTTCTTTTTTCTTTTTCTCCGTTTCATACAGTTCGTGGATTCGAATTGTTATTGTGCTTCTCGCTGGGGGCTTGTAGGACGCGTCCTGAGATGCAACCTTTAAAACATCCGCAAAGCCCTTGTCCTCCACAATGCTTAGTGGTCTACAGTCCTTTGCTATCCATTTGGCTATATTGTCGGTCAGTTTGTCCAAAGAAGACTTACCGAGTGGCCTGCGTTCACTAAGAGTGGTCTGACGCAGGCCGGGTGAAGCTGCTGCCCCGACAAACGCGTGTTTGGCATTAAGGTGGTATTTTAAGGTAGAATTTGAACGGTGAAATTGAAACTCTTTACTACAGTGAGTGCAAATTACAACGCGTTTGTTTATTGTCCCATCTATGTTCTTCTTGTATTTGAATTCCCCATCCAGAAGGCCATCCTGTTCCTGCTTCTCCATTTTCAGTGGACAAACATCTTGAGAAAGTTGAGGGTAAACAGGAATGTTTCCTCTGGATGAGTCCGACTCTACCAGAGGAAAAGGGGAAAGATGCAGAGAAGACAGCGCGAATGTATGTATGTAAACAAATGAAGTGGAATTATGGGAGCGACTTTTTTTTTTTTTTTTATCTGCGTGTTGCGCTAAATAGTTAAATATTCTAACGTAATTAATTCCAAAATTTAATTATCGCAATTAACGCGTTAATTTCGACAGCTATATTAAAAACAAAGTGCTCTTATTGTGAAAATCTGCCTCCTACTTCTTTAAATCATTTTTATGTATTTTTTAACCTCACAGTGAAACATTGAGGCATTAATCTGACACAGTTTGATCAGCAGCTGTGTTTTCACTGACGTTTCACTTTGATTTGTTCAGACTGAGCAGAGAGGATCGGTTCTGTGCGCACTGCTGAGAAACACAAGCTCATTTCTGCTGTTTCATGAAAAGTGTTATGGAGGAACAAGAAGTTCAGCCTCTAAACTCTCAGCGTGAGGACTGAGTGAAGAGTTTCAGAGCAGAGAGTTTTGGCTCACAGCTTTTAGCGTCTACACAAAGAGACGATTACGCACTTGATCTGAGAACACCTCCACCTCCTACAAACAAACTCTCCTACGAGCAGCTGTCAAAACCACAACAGGCAGAAGACTGGATTTCTTCAGGTCAGATTTACTGCAGTTTGCATAAATTGTGTGTCACAGACATTGTAGTTCACATTTGTGTGACTCGTTTAAATCTTCTCCTCCTGAAAGTGAAACTCTTACAAACACATCAGGCCACAACCTGCTGCAGGTTGTGCAGCAGGTTGTGGACATCGATTCATTAATGTTGAATTCTCTGCAGCTGCTCTGTTGCCATCTTGTTGCAGTACCGTATTTTCACGACCATAAGGCGCACTTAAAAGTCTTAGATTTTCTTCAAAAAGTACGGCGCGCCCTATAGCGCAGTGCCCCCTATGTGTTGTAAGGAGGACGTAGTAGAGAACACCATGAGAACGTTAAAGGGTGAAGTGTGGGCGTTGATCGTATATACCGGGACAATCGCACATACGTGTATAAAAGAACAGGTATGTGCGTTATGCAGGACATCGTTGTTTTAACAACCCTGAAAATGGCAAAGAGACACGCTTACGAAGCACAGTTTAAACTGAAGGCCATCAGCTACGCGGAGGAACATGGAAATCGAGCAGCGGCGAGAGAATTTAAGGTTAATTTAATGAATCGATGGTTCGCAAGTGGAGGAAGCTGGAAAACAAGCTCCGACAGGTCAAGAATACGCAGCTGAGTTTCCGCGGACATAAGGCGATTGATAGAGGATTTTTATGAAATACAATATAATCAAGTGTGTTTTATTTTCTAGTGTTCATATATTTTCACATAACCAAGCCTATTGTTAAACAAAACACAATGCATTCCTTACTTCAGTGTTTGAGATGTTTGACAAGACAGGATATACATGCATTCTTTACTTCAGTGTCTGTGATGTCAGATAAGCATGAATACTGCTGTGTCGTTATTTTTCAGTTTGTGTGCAGAGGTTAGATAGCTAAGACAATGCCTGAGCTCTCCCCTTTCCGTTAAAAGAGGAAGTGCTATGTAATCCATTTTGAACTATAAATAAAGCAAGCAGCCTGTACTCGTTGTGTCTGTCTTCTCAGAGGCATTCACCCGTGTACACGTTCTTAAACTCTGAGTCGGTCTGCAGTGTCTTATTTCTCTTACTTGTGAACAGATGTCTAAACCCCTGACATTCAATTGGTCCTTCGTAGCCGGATAACTAACTGTTATTTTTAACGTCTAGTTGTCCACAGACGGTTTTCATCGGATTCTGACGTCGTGTTGCCTGCGCTGGAAAAAATCTGTGCACAGTAAAAAGGAAAATCCGGGAGCGTGAATTCGATCTCTGGTCAGCGAGGCCCCACGACGCCAGGACCAGATGTGCCGGATCCAAAACGCAGCGCCACAGTAAGGTGAATATGAAACACTGCATTCCATCTAGCGCTAAAATACGTTGATATTGAGATTTTCCTTTAAAATAGTGTGTAAACCTGGTTAGCGCCGACAGATCTCAATCCAGAAGGGATTTAAGAGACAACAGGCAAGAGCGAAATTCTAGAAATCGCTATTAAAAGTTCCGGTTGCTTTGGGAAAGCAGCTGTAACGGAACGAGTTCCGGTCGCTCTGGGAGTGGCTGCAACGGAACAGTTAGAAGGTTGCACAATAAAAATACGGAAAGTCTCAATAAAAATTATAAAAGCGCGCTCTGTTTGTGTTAACAAAGAGAAGTGAGTTGTCATTTACGACCCAATACGCGGTCGAACCCTTCTCAAGCTGTTTTCCTGTGTACACTCACGAACTGGCTGGAGTGGGAAACTAAGGTTGTGCGTCATCACGTAAAATCAATAACCGCTTTCTCAAATAGTGAGAAAGTAGAAGGCTGTTATTGATCACCTGCCCGCTCCTTTGTGCCAGAGAAGGTGTCACAGTTCTGACGTAATTAGTTTAAAATGGGTAACTCTAAAACTAAAGTAAAATTAACAGCAGATGAAGAGTGGTTAGAAAAAAACTGTTCAAATGCAGGAATAGTCAGTGCAAAAAGGTGGAGAAATACAAAATAAAATATATTGTCCAGCTTGGCAAGGCAAATGCACCCCTGATTTAATAAATGCTTTAAAAACCGCTTTGCAAAAAGAGCTATATGTGGAAAAAAGTCAGAAGAAAAAAGCAAAACGTCTAGCAGAATGGCATCTTTTCAAAGTGATGATGACAGACGTAGAAGACGTGGAGAGGAAGGAAGTGAAACAGATGAAGCGGAAGTTTACAATATAGAACAACTGCTGCTAGGGTCAGAAGCCAAACCAACAGTTGTAGTATATGTGAAAGGTGTGCCGTTAAAAAAAAATGTTTTGAGACACAGGAGCTTGTAAAACTGTTTTAACTGTAGAAGTCCCAAATGTAACATTTTCAAAAAACACTATAATTGTGAAATCAGCCTCAGGACATGTGACAAAACAGCATCTAACCGATCCCCTTTTTATGTCACATAGAGATAGTGGCCGTGGCTGCAAAAATCAGTGCATTTATGACCCATCATGCCCAGATTGTATGAAATAAATAAAAGGAAATCATTCATATGAAGACCTTTTCTTTTTTTTTTTTTCTTTTTTTTTTTTTTTTCTTTTTTAAATGACATCAGAAACAGCAGTATGCGACATTACGTGATGGCAGAGCTTCAGTTCATCCTTTGTCATTTTTTTTTTTTTTTTTTTTTTTTTAATAAATAGGACAGGGGGAATGAATGAGAGAAAGAGGGGGAGAGAAAGAAAGAAAACCAAAGGGGAGAAGAGACGGTGAGAAGGGGGGGGAAGAGAGAGAAAAAAAAAAAAAAGAACTCCTGGGTCACCTGTATGGAGAAAAAAAAAACAAACAAACAAAAAAACAAACAGAGGAGACAGCAAACAACAAAGAGCAACATAATAATAGAGAAAACAAAGCACCATTACAATAAACTAGCTAGTCATAGATATCAATATTTACTAAATAATAAACGATATTGTGCAGCACGCAAGATAGACAGCGCACAGTGTGCTTTGAGGCAGCAGCCAAGAAAGCTTTAGTCCGCGTCTGTGAATACCCATGTGTGCATACCTGTGTGGATCAGCATGCTTGCATTCCAAAGGTTTCTCCATGTAATGATCTGCTAGGGAGTGTGGGGGGGCCACAGCCCCGTCCTCCAGGGTGTGAAGCAGGTATGGAGGAGATCAAAACTCCAGACATCCAGAGGCCCCCAGAACACAAGAGACCATGGAAGACCAACAGAGGGGCAGCCGCGCCACTGTCCCAGTAAGAGCTGAGGAGAGTCCCAGATGAGGGCTCGCCCAGCAGCCGCGGAGCAGAAGTCAGGGGGAGTTGCAGTGACGCGCCCGTGAGCTCCGCCGGCCCCCAGCTGTGCCTGAGTGACCGAGCCCCAGGCCGAGAGGCCGGGGGCACCCCACCTCCAAAGGGGCCCGAGCGAGCCCCAGGCCCCAGGCCCCAGGCCCCGACAAGCGGCCGCCAAGGAGTGAGCCGGTGTGTACCCGGACGCCCACCCCCAGACACAAAGAACCACCAACACACCGACACCTGAGGGAGTCCGCCACCGGCAGGGGAAGTGGTGGTGGGTGGAGATAGGCCTCCAAACCTTGGAGGGCCAGAGGTGTCCCCAGAGAGGTGGCGTCTGATACCCAACCTGACATATAGACACAGACATACAGGCACACACAGACACAAACATCCATTCCCACCCTCATGCTCTCATATGCACTCACTCCACACTCAACCAACGTGGAGACAGACATAAAGAGACGCTGTACACACAATCACACTCCCCAAGCGTACTCTACAAACCGGGTCTAGGTACCGTTGCCCCTGGAGGGGGGAATTGCACCCAGACCCAGGTGGTGTTACCCTTTTCCCTGCGGTGGGGAGAGGCAGACCACCCCGACTCCGCAGCAGCAGGGAGGCCCCACACCCCAGACCGCAGTCGGACGGCCAACTCCTCCTACTAGCCCTCCCGCTCCAGCAGGCCGCAGAGAATGGGGGTGGGAGAAGACTCCAAACCTCCCTCCACCCGCTCATTGTAGTTCAATTCAATTCAATTCAATTCAATTCAATTTTATTTATATAGCGCCAAATCACAACAAAAGTCGCCTCAAGGCGCTTCATAGATACAGAGAAAAACCCAACAATCATATGACCCCCTATGAGCAAGCACTTTGGCGACAGTGGGAAGGAAAAACTCCCTTTTAACAGGAAGAAACCTCCGGCAGAACCAGGCTCAGGGAGGGGCGGCCATCTGCTGCGACCGGTTGGGGTGAGAGAAGGAAGACAGGATAAAGACATGCTGTGGAAGAGAGACAGAGGTTAATAACAGATATGATTCAATGCAGAGAGGTCTATTAATACATAGTGAGTGAGAAAGGTGACTGGAAAGGAAAAACTCAATGCATCATGGGAATCCCCCGGCAGCCTACATCTATTGCAGCATAACAAAGGGAGGATTCAGGGTCACCTGGTCCAGCCCTAACTATATGCTTTAGAAAAAAGGAAAGTTTTAAGCCTAATCTTAAAAGTAGAGATAGTGTCTGTCTCCCGAATCCAAACTGGAAGCTGGTTCCACAGAAGAGGGGCCTGAAAACTGAAGGCTCTCCCTCCCATTCTACTTTTAAATACTCTAGGAACAACAAGTAGGCCTGCAGAGCGAGAGCGGAGCGCTCTAATAGGGTGATATGGTACTACAAGGTCATTAAGATAAGATGGGGCCTGATTATTTAAGACCTTGTATGTGAGGAGCAGGATTTTGATGCATATGTGTTCTAAGGTGCAATTAAAACCCAGGAGGGCATGGAGCTACCTGCCAAGGAGCAGCAGGTAAGCGCATAGTCCCTCCTGCTAACCCTCAATGACTAAGTGTATTTAAAATTGAGAGGTGGGCAACGACGTCAGGGGTGAGGTATACACCCTGATGGTGATTTGGATGAAGACCTTTTCTAAAAAAAAAAAAAAAAAAAAAAAAAAAGAGAGATGCATAAGGTAGATTAAGGCTGTATCATTGTACAGCCAAGGAAAGTGTGTGAAAAGATAAATGTTTCCATCCTGGAGGTGGGTGAGACTGCAGCTCATTCACGTCCTTGATGGATACAAAATAAAATATAATAATAAACTACTTGGTTCGACATGCAACAGAGAGAATGCATGTGACTGAAGGTTGGATCTGAGATGAGGCAAACAGAAGACCAGTCTAAAAGTGGGCACAAACCTGTTCAGAGATGAAGCAAATTGTACAGATTGGATGAACTATAAATTATCTGTTTGCTGAGTAAGATGATCCTAACTATTAAATTGTCTCAGTAGTAGTATAGTGATATACACTAGTAAAATATTGTAATATACTATTGTTACTATATAGAGAGAAAAAGATGATGATATTAATAATGATATAAAATTAATATTGACAAGAAGTATCCTAGTCAGTATGATGTGAGATGGACAATTGTTATGAAGTAGTCTGCACCAAGCTTAAGGTTTGCTCAAACTCAGTATAATGACATATGAGATGAAGAAAATAAAGGCAATATCTAAACCAATTAGGTGCATAGAGGCACTTAACCTGCTTGAAAACCTGTCATTTATCCTAGATAAATATTACTGAGATACAGAGCACATCTATAATAACAACTAATAAGCCAAACCCTGTAGATAATAACTAAACCTACAGGATTATGAAGCTGAATTAAATGTGTGGACACCGCTAAGTTGATGAGCATGTTACACATTTTCTTTTATTTTTTATTTATTGGTTTTTTAGAGCAGAGGCTGCATGCTATTAAAAGCCAACACATGCAGCTGTCTGTGAGCTCAGTTTCCCCTCACACTTCTGCTTTGTTTCTGGCAGCATTTTTCTTTGTCTTTTTGTGTCCTGACTCATGTATGTTTTTGTTTTTTGATTATTTTGTTGGTTTGGAAACAAATTTGTGCCGATACTTGAGGGATTGGGTGTGACGGGTACAAAATAATAAATAATAATAACACTATGAAAGTTGATAGTAGGGTGAGTGCAAGGCGGTGTGTGAAAAGAGGAAGTCTGAGAGAGAAGTGCGTGCGTAGGCAAACTGCAGAGTATGTGCGTCAAAAGAGGGTGTATTGTTTTTACATCAAGGTTTAGTAGAACTAAAGTAGAACGTCACAAACAAACAGATAAAAAAGTAAAATGAAGAGAGAAAATAACTGACAATTACATTAATGAATAGAAAACACACATACACAAAGTGCCATATGTGAAATTATTCTAGGAAAGAATCAGAAGTGGGATAGTTTAATATAAGATGCAATGAAGGAAGCAGCTTACACTCCTTTAATTTCCAGAGCCAGTGTGTTCCCTCCCCTCATAGCACCCTTCCCACTTGGCCCCCGTATCAGGCGAGTATGGAAGGCTGGATAGCCCATGACGGGTAAGATCCCACCTCGAAACCCTGGGACAACCTAAGGCAGGCACAGTCACGATTACTCGGCCTCACTCAGTCCCTGTGAGCTCAGACTCACGGGTGAGATGAAGTGAAGAAGACGGGACCTCAAGGGTAAAGCCGCTGGGCTAAGGCGGAGGTGGAAAGTGGCAAGTGGAGCCCTAACTTCTGGCTGAGGACAAGGAATGCTGTTATTTAAGGTGGGAAATCAGAATTTGGGTTAGTAAATTTGGGAAGGAGAAAATTGACTGTTTAAAGGCAAAATTATGAAGGAGTCTGACACACTGGAAAAGCAACATATGCAAATTCACATACACAAACATAAAATACATTTGAGTTTGAAATTGAGGAACTCAAAGAAGCTATATGACAAAGTGAGTTATGAAAACAAAAAGTGATTAAAGTAGTTTTAAAAGAGTGACTTAGGAGTGCTCTGGGACTAAGTGATCAACAGTAGTGATCACTGTAGAAAGAAATAAAATAATTTAATAAGGTGGTAATGTTTAAACATATGTTTCTGTTGTTACAGCAACTCATTGAGAGATGACTCAGTATGCAAATTAGCTGAAGTGAGTGGTGACGGAGGAGCTTCCTGTGTGTGTGTGTGACTGAGGCTTTCAGAAGAGGAAGCATAGCAGACAAGAGAAGTGCAGAGTTGGGTAGGAAATTTATAGTTTAGTGATTATATGTTGTCGTAAAGGGGTTTTATGCTGAATTTAAGTATGTTAAAGGGGGTGATTTTTGTGTGCAAATTGTGTGGTTTTAATGAGACTTTCGGTGTATTGAGGGGGTGAGATTATGTGGTGGCAAAACTTGTGTGTTTAAGGTTGTTGTGGTGATGGGTTGATTCTGTCAGTAAGGTTTGGGTTGTTGTTGTTTTTGTTTTAATAGAGGGAGTTTTAGGAGACATGGACATGTCTGAGGGGCCCATTAGTTTGTAACAGTGCACTTAAAGGAAACCTGTCAGGTGATTTTGTTTTGTGTTTTGTGAGCTAATAATCAGTTCTATTTTTTCTCATTTCTGTTCTAAGCAGGCCTGCAACAGCGCTGACAAATTCTCGGGGAGAGCAAATAAAAGGGGGGCTTTCCAGATTACAATTGGCTGAGGAGAAAGCTACCTGTGGGGACTGATCAGGTCGTAAGTCCCTGTCCAAAATTGTAGGATTTTATGCGAGTCAATCCAGCCCAAAAGCATAAAGAAATATTTTCCTATGGAAAATAAAAAAAAATGAATGAGCTCATTTTGCTGAGGGTGGAGAATCTGATCGTGCGGGAAGCTCCACTATTAGCAAATATATGGTGTGACTGCATGTGAGTGAATGTGTGGCTGGGTGAGTGAGGATGCATAAATGTGGACAAACAATTGGCTTTTACCAGAGAAAATTTCTGTTTTGTAGACTGGGGTTAGATTATGGGATTATAGTATATTGTTGGGAGAATGCCAAATGTTAAAGGGGAAACATTTTTGATGTAACTCATGTTACCATTAATTGGAGAAACACATGACTGATAATTGTTCTGTTTCAAGTTTATTTTTATGACATAGATTGGATCATGAGTGGGGAAAAACTAAGCATTTTGAGTTTTGTATAGTATTGTGACACATTTCATGTGTCAAAATAAAAGGGGGAATTTAGGGTTTAATAATTTAATTGTTTAATAATTTAGGATCATTTTAGGACTTTTTTGGTTCTTATTATGCGTGATTATGTTTGGGGGTTTGTTGATCATTTGGATATGGTAAAACTGAAACTGTTATTTTTATGTTAAGGTTAAAGGATTAAAGAGGTTGTTTTCTTTTGGATCTTTTAGTAGAATAGGCGCTTATAATGATTTTCTGGTTAAAAAGGTGACTTAAGATTAGAGTAGAGGCACTTGCAGCAGCGACAATTCGTGTACAGGATGTTGATGATAGCGAGCAACCGGACGGGAAACCAGCGCTTAAAGAGTTTTAAAGGGATGAGTAACGTTGAAGAATATATATAAATACAAGTCAATAAGTTAAGAACATAATTACGATCATGCTTTTGATTAAAGAGTCCCAAATAGGATAAGTTAGGGAGGTGCAGGAAAAGGTGTTTTGCTTCCTTTGCAGAAGATCCCGGCGAGGATCCTGGAGGCCCCGAGGCTTGATGAACCACATCAGATGAGACGCAAGAGGAGCACTAGAGACGTGCAACCTCACGACTCAATCTGGGGAACTGACGTACCAGACGAATTCAAACATGGACCAAAGGACAAAAAGTAATGCTTTCTCTATTCCCGTGGGCAGGAAATGCCAAAAACATGCTCAGGATAGAGACACTCGACTACCGTTTTGGACTGTTTCTGAATGCTTCAACAAAGATCAATAAGGCTCAGAATGAAGAAATCGATGCAGTGCGCATCACAATAATGCAACACCGAGTCGCATTGGACGTGATACTAGCCGAGAAAGGAGGCTTATGTGTGCTCTTCAACACGACTTGCTGCACATACATTCCTGATAATGTGCACTCCAACAATATGACTGACGCACTGGACGTGCTGCGACAACTGAGTCAAGCTCAACGACAGGACTACATCACTGGTGAAGAGGACTGGCTCACATGGCTTCTTAGTGGGTCATGGAAGACGTTGCTCATGAAAGGACTAGTACTCGTTGGAGTACTGCTCATACTCCTTTGCTTATTCTCAACATGCATATTGCCCTGTGTCCACAGAATGGTAAACAATATGTTCACCACAAAACTACTAGCATATGTCTCCCTACCCCAATACGAACCACAAGCAGAGATTGAACTTGAAGAAGATGAATTTTAACTGATGATCATGTATGTTTTCACCAAATGACATGCAAGTTGAAAATGTGACTAACAAGTGACTATGCATTGATTAAACCTGTGAAAAATATTAACAACAGGAGGGAATGATAGAGGATTTTTATGAAATACAATATAATCAAGTGTGTTTTATTTTCTAGTGTTCATATATTTTCACATAACCAAGCCTATTGTTAAACAAAACACAATGCATTCCTTACTTCAGTGTTTGAGATGTTTGACAAGACAGGATATACATGCATTCTTTACTTCAGTGTCTGTGATGTCAGATAAGCATGAATACTGCTGTGTCGTTATTTTTCAGTTTGTGTGCAGAGGTTAGATAGCTAAGACAATGCCTGAGCTCTCCCCTTTCCGTTAAAAGAGGAAGTGCTATGTAATCCATTTTGAACTATAAATAAAGCAAGCAGCCTGTACTCGTTGTGTCTGTCTTCTCAGAGGCATTCACCCGTGTACACGTTCTTAAACTCTGAGTCGGTCTGCAGTGTCTTATTTCTCTTACTTGTGAACAGATGTCTAAACCCCTGACAGCGATCATCGAGCAAAGAACGAGCGGGAGAAGCGTTTCGACGGTCACCATTCGGCTAAAAGCAGTTTCACTTTCACTTTTTATGAAACGGTGCCATTTTTCCATCCGGACCAGGACTACGGTAGCGCAGCAACTTCCAGCGGATTATAAGGAAAAGCTGGCCATCTTCCGCTCCTACTGCAGCAAACACATCGGCGACAAACACATCCAGCGATGGATGACCGATGGAGACCACAGTTTCACCAAGAGTGGAAGGCAGCGCCGGGAGAGTTACGCCACAATTTGCCAATGGATTGTAGATGCTTGGGCTAACATGTCTGCTGGCACTGTTGTTCGAGCTTTCGCAAAAGCCGGCATCATTTCCGAGGAGCCGCACGGCACGGAAAGTGACTCTGACGGTGAAGAAAGTGAACCTGGCATGTTTGATGGAGATTTAGCGCAGCTGTTCAATTCAGACACAGAGGATGAGGACTTCGATGGGTTTGATGATAAAAATGTGAGTACCAAACTTTGTTTTGCTCCTGCTTTAGTTTTAAATACGCACACTTGTATGCTTGTGTGTTGTTGATGATGACGATTACCGGCAATAGAAATGTGAGTAAGGTACCGAACTCAGGTTTGCTCCCGCTTTATTTTTAAATACTCATACGGTACTTGTATGCGCCCTATGGTCCAGTGCGCCTTATGTGTGTGTTAAATACAGTAAGGGCACACATAACTGAGACTGCGCCTTTTAGCACAGTGCGTCTTATGGTCGTGAAAATACGGTATATTAATAACTAACCTCGTGTTGTGGACAAATGATCTCAGTTGTTCTCGTATGGGCTCAAAATGTGGTCATAAATATTTTGTACTTGTAAAAAAGATTTGTGCGTGCGTAAAAAAGATTTGTGTGTGGACTTAGAAAAAAAAACCCTGCAAGTTACAAGTACGGATTTTGACCCTATTTTTCTTCCTTTCATCTGATTGGTCAATGTCATGTCAATCAACAATGTAACAATCCAATTAGAGAACAGATGGGTTTGGCTGTCGAGGGGCGCTTTTTTTTAACTGCAGGTCTTTGCCTGCATACATGCACATATGTCCCTCTGTGGGGGGTCACTCCCACTAGGTTTATATCTGGGACTCTCCACCATTTGACCTTAGAACTGAAGAAGCTTCTCGGATGAGAGGTGAAACGTCTTCAAGTAACTTAAAGAAGTCCAGACGCTTTTCTTTGCAAGCTCCTTTGACATTTGACCACGAGCAATCTTTTCTGGTTTCTTTGGAGCCAGAAACCAGCTCTCTCCTCGGCTTCCTCCACTACACGCTTCCCCCACGCCAGTCTCCTCCGTCACTATAAAGGGGAGAGTCATGAGCTCCATCACCCTCACCTGTGCCGTCCAACGTCCCGCCACCAGCCTCCACTGCAGCAGGCCAGAGACCACACCCCTGCCACAATAAGTAAAAGTATATCCTTGCTGTACCCTTAATGCTAAATGTGCTAAATTAACCGCTGCCTTTGCCCCTTTGGGATTATTCTTATGTCACTGGGATGTTGACCTTTGACCTTCACATTAGAGAGATGGGCAGACATAATTAGTGTATGAATTTTAAAGTACCGTATTTTCACGACCATAAGGCGCACTTAAAAGTCTTAGATTTTCTTCAAAAAGTGCGGCGCGCCCTATAGCGCAGTGCGCCCTGTGTGTTGTAAGGAGGACGTAGTAGAGAACACCATGAGAACGTTAAAGGGTGAAGTGTGGGCGTTGATCGTATATACCGGGACAATCGCACATACCTGTATAAAAGAACAGGTATGTGCATTATGCAGGACATCGTTGTTTTAACAACCCTGAAAATGGCAAAGAGACACGCTTACGAAGCACAGTTTAAACTGAAGGCCATCAGCTACGCGGAGGAACATGGAAATCGAGCAGCGGCGAGAGAATTTAAGATTAACGAATCGATGGTTCGCAAATGGAGGAAGCTGGAAAACAAGCTCCGGCAGGTCAAGAAAACGCAGCTGAGTTTCCGCGGACATAAGGCGAGGTGGCTCGAGTTGGAGGAAAGACTCGAGCGGTGGATCATCGAGCAAAGAGCGAGCGGGAGAAGCGTTTCGACGGTCACCATTCGGCTAAAAGCAGTTTCACTAGCTGAAGAGATGAACATTGAACATTTCCAAGGAGGTCCGTCTTGGTGCTTTCGTTTTATGAAACGGTGCCATTTTTCCATCCGGACCAGGACTACGGTAGCGCAGCAACTTCCAGCGGATTACGGTATAAGGAAAAGCTGGCCATCTTCCGCTCCTACTGCAGCAAACACATCGGCGACAAAAACATCCAGCCCAGCCACATCACGAACATGGACGAGGTCCCGCTCACTTTTGACATCCCGGTGGGTCACACTGTGGAGAAGAAGGGGAGCAGCACGGTAGCGATACGCACAACGGGGTATGAAAAGTCTTCTTTTACTGTTGTGCTTGGCTGCCATGCTAATGGACAGAAACTGCCGCCTATGGTGATTTTAAAGCGAAAGACTTTGCCTAAAGAGAAGTTTCCAGCAGAAATCATCATTAAGGCAAATGAAAAGGGCTGGATGGATGAGGAAATGATGAAAGACTGGCTGAGGGAGGTGTATGTAAGGAGACCAGGTGGTTTTTTCCACGCATCACCATCGCTGTTGATCTGTGACTCTATGTGTGCCCCATCTCACAGCCGATGTGAAAAAACTAGTGAAACAAATGAACTGTGAGCTTGCTGTCATTCCGGGAGGAGGCCTGACAAAGGAATTCCAACCGCTGGACATCGGTGTGAACCGCCCGTTCAAAGTAAGGCTGCGAGCGGCCTGGGAGCGATGGATGACCGATGGAGACCACAGTTTCACCAAGAGTGGAAGGCAGCGCCGGGCGAGTTACGCCACAATTTGCCAATGGATTGTAGATGCTTGGGCTAACATGTCTGCTGGCACTGTTGTTCGAGCTTTCGCAAAAGCTGGCATCGTTTCCGAGGAGCCGCACGGCACGGAAAGTGACTCTGACAGTGAAGAAAGTGAACCTGGCATGTTTGATGGAGATTTAGCGCAGCTGTTCAATTCAGACACAGAGGATGAGGACTTCGATGGGTTTGATTGATGATAAAAATGTGAGTACCAAACTCAGTTTTGCTCCTGCTTTATTTTTAAATACGCATACGGTACTTGTATGCGCCCTATAATCCAGTGCGCCTTATGTGTGTGTTAAATACAGTAAGGGCACACATAACTGAGACTGCGCCTTTTAGCACAGTGCGCCTTATGGTCGTGAAAATACGGTAACAGGTAATAAAGAGAGTGCAGCAAATGTAGTCAGGTTTATTACTCTGTATCACACATGAGTGCCCGAGGGAGGCGGGGCTGACTGGGGAGACACAGGAAACAGAGAGACAGGGCTGACTCGACATGAAACGATGAAACGTGGGACACGGGAACAGAAACTAAACACAGGCTGAAATGAACACTGAGGGAGGGAGAACTAAGATTACTGAGAGCCTGATAAATAAGAAGAACAAAAAGCAAGAAAAACAAGAGTCAAAGAAAACCAAAAACACAAAGCATTGGGCCAGGACCCACTGCTGTGACATTTATATGTGATAAAAACATTAAAAACTGCTCAGATGTTGAAATCTTTCTACGTATACTTTAGGTTCAGCTCTCCAGCCTGGCATTTGGTTAAGCATGATTCAAACATTTGATTTTGTTTAACTGGTTTTAATTATAGTTACTTTTTGTGAACATTTGTTGCAGCATTTAAAAATACATCATTTATTTTCAAACTTTTATTTGATTTAGAGCATCATATTTGACCAACGTAAATGTTTTAATTTCATATAAAATAACTGAAGCAGTGAACTAAATATCTGAAATCTTTCCTTCCTTAAAAGTTATAATCCTACTTAAGTTATAGTGCAAACGCTTAAGCAACAAATATACTTGATGCTAATTAATTAATATTTCCCTTTGATGTTGCAACTATGCGGTCACTTCTGTCTTTAAACAAAATAATATTTTCCAGTTACAGAAATCATAAAGTCCAAACTAAAGTGCTACTGTTGCTATATGCATTTTATATAAATCATGGATGATGGTCCTGACATGAAGGAAGAGAAAGTTACAGGTTGCATCCTTTGACTTTGTCTCCGTGCCTTTGGGCGATTTTCAGAAGGACAGATGTTTCTGTTCAATTCTTAAATCAATTTTTTCAAACACAAACACTATTTTAAAGCTTCTAGAGAGTAAAGTATTAATGATAATTATAATAACAATAATAAAAACAAAAGCTCTCAGCTCCATCAAACCAAGCAGCAGAAAGAACAATAACTGAAGAGAAAACTTTAACCTTGTAGACTTCATTATGTTCCAGCTGCTCTACAGACGCTGTGACCTCGAACTTAAGCAGGTCGTAACGTATGTGCAGCTCAATAACAGCTCAATGCTCTCCGCAGGAGTAGTCCAGCAGTAGAAATCAGTCCAATAACAAGGTGTGTAACATCTAGCAGGGTGACAGAAAAACCCAGGGTAACTTCTAAGGACCTCAACGTCTCTCTCACATTGTGTTTTTTAAACATGCTTCCATTTGACACTTCAGTCTTTACTCTGAAATACAGGAAGAGAAATCATGGCTGAAACAATTTCTCATGAAACCAGGGGTGTGGTCCAACAGTCAGTTTGGTGAGGAAGGTTCCTAACTGAGAGAAGTGACCCAGAAGTATCTGTGTAGCAGCCACAATGAATCCAGATCATGAGCTTTATTAACTGATCAAAGTCTCTTCTTTCATCTTCTGTATCATTCAGTTTGCATTGGTAATGCCCATTATTGTAATGCTTTTTTAAGACGAGCAAAACTTTATTTCACTTTGGGTTAGCTGGGATAACTGATGGATGGAGGGAATTTTACTTCAGCCACAGAAATCCTAAACAGGAAGGAGGAGCAGAGTTACAGTGGATCACTATCCAGCAGGGAAACAAGGTTTATTTCAATTTCTTGGCCATGAGTGAGATTTACTGAGTGGGCAAATTAGGGAGACGACACCATCAGATCCCGAGCCCTCCATGTGTTAATCAAGAGACGGCTGCTGTGCTACATCCATAAATAATGAATAAATTAGGAGCTAAAGCTGAAAGGACAGTTTATTTGTACCATCTTCACGTGAACACATTCAAGAACATCACAGATGAAGAAACATTAAAAACTTCCACACTACATAAAGCAAGAAAAATAGTTTTTCTTTCAGGTGGTTTCAGAAAAACAGAAACATCAAACATCTCCAAGACTCTCTTTGAAAGAACTAAAAACCTTTGTTCTCATGGTCCAATCATGAGTGAACTCCCCGATGAAGCCTTGTGTGCTAAAACATGTCAGAGTTTTAAAGGTTAAACATGAGTTTCCAAAAACGTTTTGCTGGAGAACAATGAACTATTTGACTGAGTTTCAATCATTTACAGACGAGCAAAACCAGGACAGAGAAAAAAAGGACAAAACTGACTCAGTAAAAAACAGAAAAGAAGATCCCATGTAGATCTGTATTATGTAGAAGTTCAGCCCAGCAACCAGTTCAGTTCAACACAAGTTTAAATGATTCTATCTGAACTCTGTGGAGCCTGATCTCAAGCTTTTTGAGTCTGACACAGAAACCAGAGGATCTTTCTGTGTCTTCAGATTCACTGTGATCCAGTGATGGGAGTGATTTCAGCCCTGAGTGATCGCGCTGATGTTTGCACAGAGCAGACAATGAGGTGAATGTTTGGGCACATTGGTAACAGTGAAACAGTTTATTAGTAACGTGGGATCGTTTGTGTGCAGAGTATGAACTGAGATTCCTGAAGCTCTTGTCACACTGGTCACAGCTGTAGTTTCCTTCCATGTGTGTACGTTCATGAATGTTACGATTACCTGACTGTGAGAAGCTTCTCTCACAGTGTCTGCACTTGTGTGGTTTCTCTCCTGTGTGGACTCGTTTGTGTAATTTAAGGTCCCTTGCAGTGGTGAAGGATGACCCACACTGATCACAGAGGTGCTTTTTAACCCCACTGTGAATCAGTTCATGTTGTTTTAACTCACTTGGTGTGGTGAAGCTTCTCCCACATTCTTTGCAGTATTTCAGTTTGTCTCCAGTGTGTCTACGTTGATGTACTTTTAGGGTAATTTGCTGACTGAAAGTTTTTCCACAGAGGTCACAATGAAAGTCTTTCCCACCACCACAGTGATGACAGGGTTGAGAACTGGATCCATCTGTGTCGCTCTGCTTCTAAACAAAGACACAAAGACAGTGTAAGTCAGTCCTTCAACATTTGTATCCTGAACGTCGCCTGAAATAAAGAGCATCTCTGCAGACGTCCAACTACATTTGACTGTTTCAGTTAACACACTCAGTTTACTGGGCTGCAATAACTACAATACTACCACCATAATACTACAGTAATACTAAAATCATAACTGAAAGGAAAATCTGAATAATCACTCAGAGCTGCTTTTCCATGCAGTAGAATTGCTAACATGCTAACACAGTTTAATGAGCAGAGTTGTTCCAAACAGTCAGGCTAAAATGACAAGATAACAATATAAATACATACCTCACAGTAGCTGCACTTGTAGAGTCTCTTTCTGGTGTGGATCTGTTGGTGTCGTCTCAGGTGACGTGGAGATTTAAAAGTCTTCTCACACAGGTCACATTGATAAGGCCTCTCCTCAGTGTGGGTAAACATGTGTTGTTGTAAGTCTGTGTGAGTTATAAACTCTTTGCCACACTGTTCACAGCAGTACACATCATGTCTGGTGTGAATGCGTAGGTGTGTATTTCGGTTCCCTCTCTGGCTGAAAGTTTTTCCACAGATGTCACAGCTGTATGGCTTAATTCCAGAGTGGGTAACTAGATGCCTCTGTAAGTTGCTACTGTGAGTAAAAGCTCTGCCACACTGATCACAGCTGTACGCTTTAACTCCACTGTGGATGAGTTGGTGTTTTCTTAGGGAAGGCTTGAAGGAAAAAGACTTTCCACACTCGTCACAGCTGAACGGTCTCTCTCCAGTGTGGATGACCTGATGCCGTTTTAGTTTAGCCCTCACAGTAAAACCCTTCCCACACTCGTCACAGGTGTGTTTTTTCTCTCCCTTTCTTCTGTGAGGTTTGTCGGCCTCCTGAGAGCGCTGACTTCTGGCTCCATGTTGGTCCTGCAGTGACAGAGATACAAACAGAGGCAGTGAGTGAAATGCAGTCGTGGAACAAACTCAACCTTCAAACTCCATTAACACTAGTTTTAAACCTGAAGGTGGAGCGTGGCACCAAACACCTTAAAGGTCTCTTATCCCCACCTGCTGGTAGTTCTAACACATTACATCCAACCTGCTGTTAAAGATAATTCATGACTGTTCAAACACTAAAATCATGCACACACACACACACACACACACACACACACACACACACACACACACACACACACACACACACACACACACACTTTTATAATTTAGATTATTTTGTTGTTTCCTATTACATATTTCTATAATTTGTATAGATTTATACAGAATTATTCAGTGATAATAAATCCTATGTTTGTTTATTCTAAAGGAACCCCGTTAGCTTCCACAACAGATGTTGCTCGTCTTCCGTCAAATACTCACATAAAATATTACACAATAAAGTGGATTCAAGATATCCACATAATTTCACTCTTACATCCACAGTGAGGTTTCACAATTGTTCAAATATAAGCAATCAATAATAATAATAATAATAATATCAATAACATTGAGGCACATTACACAAATTTCAAAAACAAATCATGTCTTACAATATTTACAACAACTAAAAGCTCTGTAAATCGGCTTTTAAGTGTTCATTGAAGTTTTGAATAATTCTCTAATTTTTTAAGGCAACTTATTCCACTTAAAAGTTGCTCTAAATGTAACAGTTTTACAAAACGTTACTTTTAACTCGAGCATTTACTAAATTGCAGTTTGTTGAAAACTGTGTAATATGATGATGTATTTCATCTGGATACTGCAGCTGAGCAGAATAAATGTGGTGTGTTTAACAGAATTGCTTTCTTTAGAACTACAAGTAAGCCATAGAATATTTTAGCCTGTACAGGAAGCCAAGAAAGGTTATTATGCATTTTATCAATATTAGTATAGTATGAACATCTTCACACTAATCTGGACGCCTTATTCTGGACTAACTGAAGTCTGTTAAGAGCTGTCTTATTAGCTGCTGACCAAATGATTGAACAATACTCCAGATGAGACATTACTAGTGCATTAATGACATCTTTCATAATGAAGAAGTGATACACAAAGAGCATTTCATAGCCATAGCTATGCCTTGTCGGCAGAGTTATGTGACATTAGTGATGTTTGTACTTTCAGCGTTAACTTGGTTTTAAAGCCTTTAAAATATACGCCGTTCAATAGTCGACCTTAATCCTACAGAGAATGTGATGATTTTGTGGATAATTAAAGTCAGTCATATATCCACAAACACAACAAGCTGAAAGTCAGTGATGCTGCTCGGTTTGCAGTCCTGAACATCACGGCACAAGCAGGATCCACTGCACTGTTAATGTTAGCTGTGTTATATTGCTGCCTCTGTTCGGTGGTGTCGAGCCAAACGCACTTTAACGTGTGTTTGAACGAGCTGACGGTTCACTCGTTAAGCTGAAAGAAAGATGCTTTAATCACAGCAGTCACACATGTGTCCACTGCACCATCTGGAACTCTTCTTGTTTACACTCGTAATAACACAAACACTAAATCCTGCTTCTCTGGTGCTGTTGTGTAGCAGTGTGTACACCTGAGACTGTCACCTGTCTGTCTGTCCTGCACTCTCTCTCTGTTTCTTTCTCTCTGATTGTGGAATAAAAGTATGAACATGTGTTTATAAGTTACACTTGTGTTTGAATCCTGCAGCTTATCACACATTTGATTTCCATGTGTGACGACTGCAAGTGTCCAGAGTGAGGACAGACTGAGGGAGCCACTGCTGCACATCATCTGTGAGGCTTTGCAGCCCTGATGATCCACCAGGACAAACTCAGCAGTGTGTGAGGAAGAGGAGGAGGAAGAGCCAGCAGCAGCTGACAGATGGAGAGAATAGACAGACTGTTCCCTGTTTGTGAAGGACTGCTAGGAAAGTTTAACATAACTGTCTGTGCTGAATCAGTCTTATTAGGTAATGTTCAAATAATGTGATCATCCCAGTGTTTTCAGTGTAGGAGAAAGTACTCAGGGCCTTCAAGTTACACACTATGAAAGGCAGCAACAAGTTTAATGTTCAGAAACCTAAAGTATGTATCAGCAGCAGGATGGAGCTAAAAATAAATGTTGGTTTCAGTTCTATGAAGCTTTGAGTATTTTGGATCAGCAGCTGCTGTGTTTGTTGCATCATATTGCTGTAACTGTTTATATGCTTTATATATTCTGAGCTAAGTTGATCTATAGTGTTACATCATATTCTATAAGGATGTTATGTGTTTGTAGACTTTCTGCCCAGTTTGACCCATTTAGCAGAAGTCAGCCTGTTTAAGGCTCTGATATCTATTCTGTGTGACTTAAAGCAGTTATGACATGGTCTGATTTTCTCACCCAATAAAGGAATATTTCATATATCAGTCTACTCTTCATTCTATCAGACACAGTTATCACAGCTCCTACATTTGCTTTTACACATATATGTAAGCATTGAGCCACATTTAGTACCAACATATTAAATGAACAACATTTGTCTCTTATATATGATACATCTGTATACACACTGTCACAGATACTTGTCTGTGAGTGAAGTGATTAATATAATAACTATAATATTGGTCATATTATATTTACATTACCACAGTGAGATGACTTTAGTCTCATGAACAACATCAGCTAATTGTTATTTACAGCTAATCTTAAACGACTGTTCAGCACAGAAATGAAGCCCAACAATCATGTTTCACAGTCCTGTGGTCTCAGCCTCAGATACTCATCAAATCACACAGAGCTCATGTAGAAACAAATGAACTAAATATGTTCTCCTTCATTTCTGTCAAACAAAGCTGTATGAAACGTTTCCAGCTGTTAGTATCATGGTTGCTAGGCAACCTGGGCAGCGCGACAGAGGCTAGACGTCCCATTTCACGAGCCTACGAGCCTCGCACTTCGGCCTTAGCGGTCTTTGAGTACGCGGCCCTTGAGGACTTTAAAGCTGCAGAACCTGAATCGGGATACAGCCATGATGATCTCCAGCCTCGTGCTCGCCAACATTCTCACCTGAGTTAAGAA
Source organism: Copadichromis virginalis (assembly GCF_057382275.1). NCBI lineage: Eukaryota > Metazoa > Chordata > Actinopteri > Cichliformes > Cichlidae > Copadichromis > Copadichromis virginalis. The sequence continues at coordinate 10,513,396 of NW_028188589.1, forward strand.
GACGATCACTGAAATGGTCTCAGCAGGTCCTTTGATGACAGCAATGAAATGCAGTGGTAAGGCTTTTTGGGGATTAAGTTCGTTTTCATGGCAAAGAAGGACGATGCAGTTCATCTGATCACTCCTCATAACATTCTGGAGTGCAGGCAAAATGCTATTATAAAAACTTAAGCAGCAACTTCTCCAGGTTCCAATATTTATGCAATTCTCAAACCTTTTGGCCACGACTGTATAACCTCTTCTGAAGTTTAGTGGATATTATACATGGTTATGCTCAGGATGTATCGTTATGGCAAATGTTCAAATGTATATGGTGATAAATATCTTTGGTCATATGGTCCTGCTCTGTCTGTCACCTTCTGTGTTGAGCTCATTGTTTCCTCTGTAGTGGCTGAGCTGAGTCCAAGTAGCTGAAAATGTTCCTCTGCTGCTCCGTCAGACTCTCCTCCTCCTGCTGATCAGCTGGGACACAAAACAGATCTTTGTTAGGCTCCACACTGCACTGAAGAGTCAAAGTGTCTCATATGTTCATCTGACAAGTAAAAGAACACATTTTTGTTTCCCGAGGTGGGCAACTTGTTGGAAACAAACACAAAAGCTTTGAGCACTGATACCTGCCATTGCTGGCATTGAAAGATGCAACGCCAGCAATGTGGATTGTCAAGACTCAAACCAATCATCAAGCAAAGACAACAGGGATCATTTGTTTCTGTTTATTTAGCATTCACAGCATTTGTAGTTGCCTTCTGTGCAGGGGAAGTCCACGCACACTGTGTGGTACCGCCATCCGCAGAAGGTGCATTCAACCTCTGTAAGAGAAACGAGATTGTCTGAGACTGAAATGATATTCACTAAAGAAGTGGTGATTTGTAAAACTTCAAGTGTATGATAAGGTGAAAACAAATACACAACTGCATGTCATGTAGTTGAAGGTTTTTTTTCTTTTGGAAGACCGGAAAACACTGAAAGTTACAAATTAGTCCTTTATTTATCCAGGTAAAAAAAAATCTCATTGAGATTAAAAATCTCATTTCCAAGAGAGACCTGGCGTCATGGCAACACAAGTCACATACCACACAGGTATATAACATTTAAAACAAACACAATATCCCAACATGTGTAACAAATGTATTGTGCTTGAAACAAATTCAGAATAGGTGATAAAGCAGCTGCACATGTGTGTCACGAGTAAATCTGGCTGTATAACAAACAGAAACAAGTGATGCTGCTGTCTTTGCTCAACGGTTGGTTTGAGTCTTGACAATCCACATTGCTGCCATCTTTCAATATGTTTGAATGCACCAGTGTAAGTGCAGCCACTCAGACTCAATGTGTTCATAGAAACAGGTGCAGATGTGTCACGAGTTCATCCAGCAGTAGCTATGGCACTTGGCCACAGGGGGCAGCAGTGGACTGACCTGCATTCGAGACTGCTCCAGCTGCTCTGTGACAGTCAGTAGATCTGCTACAAATTGCAGATCATATGCAAGTTTTGGAAATGACATTATAAATATTCCTAACTTAGCCACGGCAGCATTGTTGATGTATTACCTATATACTACAAATTATTCCACCTGCTGAAAAGTGGATCCAATGTGGGCGGACTCACACTTAGCAAATAAACTTGTGATGTGAGAATGTAATCAAACTGTTGATCAGAGGCAAAGTAATTTAAAGTTTATGATGCTATCGTCTAATGTTAGCTGACATGATGTTAGCTTGTAAACTTATGTTGTTGTCTGGGTCTCATGTCTGATCTGATGATAATAACTGTGACAACACAGAGATTAAATAAAGGACGTTGGTGGGACTTCTTATGTTAGAACTATAACTTCAGTTAAGGAGTGAGACGTAAGGTGACAAGGAGAATGAAGAGAATGAGAAAGAAGTAACTGGGAAGAGAAAATGAAAACAAAAATTTGAAATGATCAAATTTGTGTTAACAGATGATGGTGATTTTAAAAATTCAAGTAATTTAAAAGTTTTATCCTATTTGTTGTTGTTTTTTTTCATATTCTTCTATTTGCAAGAGGTTATTAATAAAACAGGTTCTCTTTCTGGTTTCTCTTTTTGGACGCATTCTCTACAGCTTATCACATCCAAAATGGCGGATGTCAAGTACAAAACCTCGACAGAAACAATCAGCAAGAATTTTAGCATCAGTCCAAAATAAAACTGTCCAACTACAGAGTTTTAAAATCCAACTAAACTATGAACAGAGATCTTTTACAAATAGGCTATTGATGAGATGACAGTGGTAACAAAAACGTACACATCCGCGCACACAGACAAAATGGCGGGAGAGCGTTTAACGGTCGACCTCATGAGTCCGTTACCGTGAACTATGGAGCGGCAGATTTGTGCTGGAACTGAGCTGCACACAGCTGATGTTAGCCAGGAAACATTACACACTGCTAACGTTACCTTCACACGGAGCTCCACACGGAGACGATCAGCGTCAGGCACAAACACCAAGTTCAGAAAAGAGGAACTTTGAGCAGGAAGGAAAGAGTCAGAGCGGCGTTTGAGGACACGTTTACAACCACGAACATCAGAATCTTTCTGTGCTGCATTCAAGTGCAAGTTGGAAACTCACTAATCTCTGTCATGTTGTCCAAAGATGATTTATTTCTGCTGGTTTTCTTGTTTGAAACACAAACATGTGTCAGCACTTTGTTGTTCTTCACCCTGCAGCATTTGAATATTTCAGGAGTAAACTGATCATAAATTCATGAAGTCATGAATGAAAGTGCAGACTGAGAGTGGATCACATGATGTTTGAGGTGTGTCATGTGACATGTTCAGTATTGTCACACATGTCTAGATTGTCCCTGATATCATAACTGCTCAAACACTGATGATTATATTTGAAGAATTATTCCTGATGGCAGCAAAGTTTGAATGGAGCTCTCTGTCTGTGCTGATTTGTCGCCCTCTGGAGGTCAAAGCACAAACTGCATGATGTCACTGTAACCACCACGGTGACAGGAAGTGTTTTTAAATGATGAAATATGTCAGTGATGCTGATAGTGTGTTCATCACAGACGTTCAGGCTTCGTGTTGACATGAATCAAAGTTAATGTCATTATGGACCAAGGACAGTACTCTGGGTCTCCTGCAGAACAACTCGAGCTGTGATACCTGAATGAAGAGCCTCTGCTGCTTTAAAGAAGGAGGCTCGAGGCAGAGGTGAGGTGCAGACCAACCAGCTTTTATTCAGCAACTTTAACAGAAGGATCAGAAAAATAAAACTATACAGCACAGTGATGCTGACTGAAGCCACAGCATTAAACTAAACAAGCATCGGATCATCTTTAACAACATCTAATAAATAATGACAACTATTTAATCCTGTATTTCCTACAATAAAGCCTGTTCAGATATTTGTTGCTGATGGAAATGTAAAAGGCTCCCAGGAACCAAAGGACAAAAACAGAGGCAACAGTCACAACTGCAAAGGATCCCCTAACACATAAACTGGTTCGAAGATATTTTCTAGCTCTGCAGAGGAGCTTGATTGCACGGACAGTAAAAAGTGGATTCAATAACAGCAGCGAGCGCTGAGTGATATAACGGTGCTGCGAGCAGCAGTGCAAAGGCTCACACAGAGACAGCAGCTACACTGTGTGTGGATGTGATCCACAGTCACAGCTGTGGGTTTCAGTCAGTGTGTCTCTAACTTCATGGTCACATTTCAAAGCTTATTGGAGCCAGAAGATGTTCAAGTAAAAGATTTATTGCTGTACTCGTCTACCAGGATAACAGGAGGTTCATAAAGCTGTGTAATACTTCAGCTTTCCATCTTGGACTAGTAGTTGTGTCCCTTTGTGTTTATTAGTGTGTTCACACGTCTACTTTAACTTCACTCTGTAATGAAAGGATTCAAATCACTGATAAATACATACATGCTGACTCTGAGTCTCAGTGAAGGAGGAAAGGATGGATGAAGGCAGCCTAGTGTGGGTCATGTGTGTCCAGCAGTCATCCAGGGCCTGGATCCATCTGTAACAGGAAGACAAAGTCCAGCCTGTAATCATCCTATCAGGCACAGCGTTTCCATCCAGCATCCTGACGACGCTAACAACCCGTCAAACGTCTCCTCTGGTCCACAGAAGTCACACTTCCTGTGTCATGTTTACCTTTTTAAGTGTGCTATTCAAGCCTGTGCGACCAACTCTGACTCTCCAGATTCCATCCTGGTCTCTGCTGCAGCTTCTTCTACACGACTGTTTTCTGTATAATAATATCTGCCTTTCCCGTCTCTGTCCCAGTGTGCCTGCCACTCGTCCTTCATCTTTACCTTCATTATACTCTTCACCTCACTTTCACTGTATTTTATAGTCAAACCTGCACGACTTCTTCTTGCTGCACCTTTTTAAACTTATCGTCCTGTTCATTGCATCAACACCGATATTCACAGGGAGCCATAAGAAATCCACTTCTATCCCTCTGTGTTTGATTCTATACAGTAAATGAAGTATATCAAAAACAATATGTTGCCTAGAGTCTGAAGACATATCACCTGTGCTCACTAGCACGCTGCTAGAGTCCCAGCAAACCACATACCTCCATATTAGTGCGTCCTCCACACAGTTCAAGCCAGTAACATCACTACCAGCTCCCAGTATAAACTGCCACATCATCTGTAATTCTTTTACTCATCACCAAACTTATTTGTGGGAGAACAAATGCAGCAGCCGTTCTTTTATCTGACAGTGTTGACGCATCAGTAAATATCCTCACATGACCTGAGGACTTTCCCACTATATGAACCTGCTTTTAGTCGCCCCTCCTCCCTCGCCACAAGCTTCCTTTACAACATAACTTATAAAAAACAACTTTATTGACAATCAGCAATAACAATTACAGACAGTCTAGAAGAAGAATCACATGATCAAGGAGCAGAAGTTTATGGTTTTAATAGCTTTTACATTTTGGGAAAGTTTTAAAAACATTGTTTGGTTTTCTTTCTAAAGCGTTGAAAGGACGGCTTTGCATCAGAAAAGTAAGATCAGCAAATGAATCCATTAAAGTTCTTTTGCCTTGTTTGCAAAAGAAGCCAAACAACATTTGTGTCACAAAGAGAGACTTCAGAACAGATCAAAGATCACAAACATCAGGCACTGATGGAAACAGCCAAACACAGAAACAGAGGCACCAGCAGGTGAAGGAGGCCTGTTGTAGAAATGACTCTGAGTGCTCAGGTAGAAACGCATGAAGAACCAGTGCGTCTAATATTTGGAAACCAGTCTGTGTTTGAGCGTCCTGGATGAAACACAGATCATGTTGCAGAGCGAGGACGTCGTCTTTCCTCCCGAGTGTGTAACTACAGGACGTGTGCAGCAGGTTTAATCGTCCTCCTGACAGTTACTGATGAACGAGTCCTTCAGGGAGGCTCCAGGATCACTGTGGCTTTTACCAGCTGCTGCTAAACTGAGAGGTGTTGCTGCTTCATGTGTGAAGATGTCTGCATGGCTTTAACAGTGCAGACGTTCCTCATGTGCACCCATTTCATATGTTTTATTGTGATGTTTAGTAACATCTGCTTTCCTCCTTCAGGCAGACGATAAAGTGAGCTCAGCCTTAAACATGTGGAGAGAACGTTTGACCGACAGTCCTGGGACGACTGCAGAACAATGGTTTGTTTTTAATGATAAAGTTTCATAATGGAAATAAATGCTGAGCCTGTTTCATGATGTTGGCCCTGCAGCATCAGGCAGGATTAATACTGTAACAAACGTGTGTCACAGTTATAATGACTTTAAATGAAGACTTGGGTTGGATGGAGATGTCAGCTGGATTTGTGCTGACTGTCACTTTAAATGTTTTCAGTTCAGCTTCTAAATCTACTTTTGTATAATGTTTGCTGAGTTTTGCACTTCATGACGCTTTTAAGAAGAGCCAATAAATCCTGACTTTACACCAAAATAAAGGTTTAATGTGTTTAGTGTGACAGTGGAGGAGAGCGCACATAATAAGAGTCATTAACAGAATGGTGACAATTATAATCTGTCTCATTTTAGGAGCAGCTCACAGGCACAACAGACTACAGAGCAATCAAAGCACCAGTTAAACGTCCATGTGACCGGCTTACAGCCAATGAACAATCAGTCCCCACTGTCCCCACCAACATCACTGTACTGGAAAGACTGTGCTGCCATGGTCAGAGATGAACTGGTACTAAAATGTAAGGCAGCTGATGTGTGTGGCCTTAGCAGCACAAATGCATCACGGCTGCAACGCTGCAGTGTGTTTAAACATTTGAACATTTCTGTGGCTTCAAACCAGCAGCTGCTCTGGACTCAGTCGTGTTTGTGTGTCTGTCAAAGTGATTGTTGTCTTTAAAAAGCCTTTTGTGTTTGAGTTTTGTGAGCAGTGCCGAGCTTCTCTGTAGTCTAAGCTGAGTCGATATATTTGATTCCATGTTTGGTGTGATTTTCAAAGTCAGCAGCAGCAAACCCATACGGTAAAAAAATACATTTTTCCTGGCCAAAATATATTTCAAATATATGGTAAATATATTTTGTATTTGTGATGCTCCAAAAATATATATTTTTGAAATTGAAAATATATTTCTTTCAAACCAAAATACATTTCAAAACATATTTTAGGGTGAAGAAAATACATTTCCAACCTTACAGTAGAATGTATATCAAAGTATCCTTTATTTAAAATATATTTAGTGCAATAATGATGATAATGATAACAATACTAAAAGTAACATGTTTTATGCACATCTGCAAAAAACAGTTGGATTCAAACAAAACAGAGTCAAAGGTCTATCACGAATTAGGTTGTTTATTCATTTGCTTACAGTATTTCACATTACACAATATCTCACTATAATGTAGCGTTCATTGACTTTGAAATTATCTGTCAGTGATACAGTAAACAAGATACAACAACTGCTATGTACACTTTAGTTTTTGACAATATATACAATTTAGTACTTAAAGGAACACACTCCACTGTTTTGGAAATAGGCTCATTCTCCATCTCCCTCAGAGTTAAAAATGCAGCGTCTTCTTTCTAGATCCGTACGTTAATAGGGCTCTGGAGCGTGATCTTACGGGATGGGGCGTAGCCAGGATTTTTGGTCAAGGCGCCATATTAGCAGGCCAAACAAATGCTTGCTGTGTGGTCGGTTGTAATGTTAGATTGCACTACCGACAAAGGAATAAGCTTGAAAACAGGCTCTCTTTTCATTGTTTCCTCACCTGGAAGCATCATGAGGGAGCTTATGTGTTGGATGTTACCAAAAGAAGGCGTCTAGCCTGGATAGCAGCTGCGAGACGAGCTGATATTCAGTTCTCTACCAGCCACAGATATCTGTTGGTGTGCTCCAGTATTTTCATTCAGGTAAGTTCTAAATAAGTTCATATTATTATTTATAGCCTGTTAATTTTATTTTCAATAGCACAAACTTAGAACAAACATGCAGAACTACCTTCTATTTATAGAGTTGCTAATTATTTGGCATTATTGCAACAAACCAGCCTATGAAATGAATGAAACAAATCCTGACTGGGTTCCAACACTACACATGGGGCACTACGAAATCCCTGCTTCAAACTACATGCTACATACCACCATGCCAATCAGATTACTTCTTCCATGTGAGGGTAAAAAGGTGACCTTCCTGGATAAGACGGCAAAGGTTTGCTGCGTTTTGGTGAACATGTGCCCCTGTGTGGTAGTAAAACCAGGGAAAAATGCTCTTGTTAAATACTTTTAAGTCTTGTGCTGTTTATGTAGTGATAAGTTTTCAAAAGAGACAGTAAATTACAGAATGCTAGTAGTGGGTGATATTATACAAATGCTGTCATGATTTTATGTGAACATTTTGTCATTTGTAAACTATACATAACATTTTTTCTACATTGTAACTGATGTGATGTTCGACAAAGTGCTTTTAATTAAAAATAGGCAAACATTTCTTTGTTTCTTTATTCAACTTTTGAACAGTGGTATTTAGTAAGTACATATTCAGTAAATGCAAAGTATTTACATGGCCCCCTAAATTAAAACACTATGGGTTATTCAGAACAGAACTATGCTTGGAAAAATATTGTCCCATCAGTTGATCCAACTCCTCCACAGTAGCAGGTGGAACTTTTCTTTTTTGAGGATGGCTTCTTTTACCTGTCACAACGAATGGTCTGTTTATGTTTTGATCAAGAACCTTTTTTTTGGGCAGCTGAAGAGGAGAAGTCTATCTTATGGCCAACCTCTGGCTGTATCTTGGTCATATTACCCAGCAAAACCCAGTATGCAGGTTCATCTGTAACAGTCCTTGTGCCACAGATCCTCACTGTTGCTTCTACATTAAACAGAAGAGCAGTGACATGGCTGCAAGTCTCCACGACTCTAGCCATACAGCTGCAGTGGGCGGCTTCAACCTTCCCTGTGATGCTCACAATGACCTGTGGCTGCAATGCTGCAATTCAGTCTTTAAGAGTGCAGGACCTAAAACACACACAGACAAAGTTCATTTAAAGACAAGAACTATGAGCCAAGGCCGACACAAATGTGTTTTATTTACTTTCAAATCCATTTATCATAAATGTAACAAATAAAGTGTTTTTATGTATCCATCTATAGAACGCTGCATGTTATATTCTAAATCTGCATGTTTCTTTTTAGAAACCTATCAGCAAAAAATGAACCTAAAGTATGTAATGAATGTATTTTTAGTGACACAGGACACAAACAAGGAAGCAAATCAAATCAAATCACTTTTTATTGTCACATCACATGTGCAGGTACATTGGTACAGCACATGTGAGTGAAATTCTTGTGTGCAAGATGTGTAATTAGGATTATTTATAATAAATATGAATTAATTAGGGCAATTTCTTTAACCATAAAGAATAACTAAATCCTTCAGGACAATGTCACATCAATGCACTGAACTCACTATGTTATCCCTCTAACAGAGCCTCTACATGTTCTCACTGTAATTTCCCCCTCACGAATGAATTTTTGCTAGCACTAATTTGAATGTTGGGGGGAATCAAACGCATTTTACTCGCAGTACTCAAGCTGACTTACCTTTGCTTGAATGACGCCGTACTCACAACGTGGAGGCTTAAAAATAGCCAAATCTTGTACCCAGTCCTTGGTGAATTGGATGTGCGCCTCCAGAGATTTATAATTGCGAAATTGGTGCGCCGTGTATGCTCTGACTCCACAGACAAGGTATGAGAGTAGATCATGCTAAGTCAATAGCGGTTTGGTCTTCAGGGTTTCTACTCCACGGCTATATTTCATACGGGTCCACATTTCAACAATCAAGTACCGTCTCTTTGCATCTGGACAGAATCTGTCTCTATACCGTCATTTTCTTTTGAGCTACGTTTCAGAATGGTTCGTAGCAATCTTGTTTTGATTCGTGACCTGCCAAGATGGTGCTGCGCTCCCACAATGCATTGCGACATTACGTCAACTCCAAAGCCCTTTGCGTGCAGGAGTGTATGCGCATGCGCATTGCCACGGTGGTTTAAAAAATAAAGATATAATGAAAAGTAATTAATAAAAATTAAATATTTAAACATTCCCACAAATGTGCAATGAACGTGCAAAAACTCTCTTTAGTAGTTGTTGCTGTTTCTTTCTTTCTTTCTTCTTTTTTTTTTTTTTTGAAAAATAACGACATCTCTGAGGCGCGAAATCTGACAGCGAGAGGAACGGCCGGATACAGGAGACGGGAAGAAACAAGCCGATTATGTTCGCGTTAATTAAGTGGTTGGAAGATGTAAAATTCTCAATTCTGCCAACTGAACATATACGAGATTTTAATGAGGATGAATAATTAGCCGGCATGGAGGAAACGGACCTTTATTTCATGGAGTGGCGACAAGAAGCCAAGGCGGGTGGCCAGTCTAAGAAGCCTCCATCATCAAGCTAGCAGGTGCCTTTTCCCATATAATATTACTTTATTCTCGCTTATTTGGAACGGAAGCGTAGAGCTGCCACCCAGGCAAAAGAGAAATATAAGTATATCACGTTATAACGTGAAAAGTTTATCGTTCTAACAATATACTATCATGTTTGAACAACATGTTTGAACAACATTGTACGAAAAATGTACATAATTATCACGTCCGTACAATATTGTGCGAACGTGACAATTATGTATATTATAATAACGTGATATTATATTATACAAACATGAAAAGCATAATGTTAGAACAATAAACATTTCACGTCATAACGTGATACAGCTCTATTTTTCTTTTGCCTGGGTGGCAGCTCCACGCTTCCATAATTTGGTAATCAAAATATGTAACTTAATTAATTATATTGTGATGTACTTTTGCCTTTTCTTATTATTCTGCCTTCTCAATAACTATCAAAGCCTATTCACATTTAATTTGGCTTTCACAGAAATCCTACCTCTCCTTCTGGCTACAGAGTACTTACCAAGGTTAGAAACAAAGAACAGTTATGCTTTATTAATGTTCGCTAATTACAATGTTCCACATTTCCTTGCTTTTTAAGTCATTTTTAGGCTTTTTAGAGTTTTTGTTTTTTATTTTTTTAGCAGTAATGTTTCTGCCTATTTATTTCAGCCCATGAAATCGAATGCAGATCTTCCTAATGTGAGATTTACATAAATGTAAGTAATTTTGTTTGTCATTGTCATTAATGTTGTTGCTGTTGTTGTTTTTGTGCAGTTTGCAATCATATAAACCTAGCAAGCATCAGTCAGCACAGTGACTAACCTAAACAGATTCTTGCTTTATTCACATATATTATATGTAATTATATATACCTGCACATTGTACCTAGGGTTGCAGCCACTTGGCCCCACCCCATTGTTGTGACAGCCCTGATTGTACTTATACACTGCATCTGAACAGGGAACAGTCTGCCACATTAATGTATTTTTAAGTGACTTGTTTGTAATACATGAATTTGTTTCTTACAGATGTCAAAGTCTCAACCTCATGCTGCCCTCCCCCATCCTCCTAAAGTAAGTATTTGTTGTTGTGGTTTTTTATGCGGTGTCTGTGTCACATGCTAATCATAATTATTGAAATAACTGTTTTCTAACAGGTTTTCCAAAACACTAGTTATGTTTGTTGTCATTCAGACCAATACTACTGCTTAGACATTGTTTAGTGGTCATGCATGTTTGACAAGCTCGTTATGATACCAAAACAGTAGGCCTATCACAATAATCGATATATCGACTTAACACACAATACATGTACATGACCTCAATAATTGTTGATGATGTAATTTATGTGCCATTATATTTACAAAAATAAAATATAATGATAACAAAACAATAACATTAAATAACATTGTTTTCTATTTGTTAGAAAACTTACTATTTATTCAAGTTTTTAAGGTATCTAATATTTTGATTCCTAATTTCAATGATCTAAATACTTTAAGAATTAGATGTTGGTTTGTCAATCGAAAGTGTGTAGATCTTGCATTATTATGGTGTTATATTATGATTATACATACATAAAATGGTCTTAAAATGACAATGACATAACTTGTCGCAATTGTTTATGGGGCAATATACCGACCAACAAAAAGTCGTTATCGTAACAGGCCTTCAAAACAGACGGTTTTATGATTGATAAATTCAAAAAATAAATACATTTAATTTCTCTGAGATTCTCTAATATTCAGTTACAGTTCACAACACAGCTACCCGTACATGCAGTATTATACTGTAAATATAAATCTCTGCATTTAGCATCCCACTAGAAGCGTCACAGTTACTGCCTCTTTTTTTTTTTTTTACAAATACCTGTACTATCACTAACACATTTACTGTTTTACTTTTAGCCTGTGGATACAAATGCAGATTTCCTTAATGTAAGTTGTGCATTTTAATTACATCATGTTATTTTTATTATTATTTATTTATTTATTTTATTTTACATTCAAATATTTCAAGCTTCTTGGTTAAAGAAGCTTGATTGCTAGTAGGTAAAGAATAGTTCACCTATAATTCATATTCCCAATTAATTTCTCACCTCTGATTGAATGCCTTTGTTTGTTTTCCTATAACAAAACATTTTTGCTGGATATATATGGTGAATTTATATGCATAGATACAGTCGTAGTGCTTGACACATGCAAACAGCAGTAGATGTACTAAAAAGGAAATAATTACAATCATGATGTTGATTGCTGATGTCAGTATATATATTTTAGAGGAATGTTTTGTTTTTCACCCAAAATAACTATATTGCTTCAGAAGAGATTTATTACCCTACCGGACTCTTATATATTGTTCTGTTTTTTGTTTGTTTTTGTTATTTTCAGGTTCAATGGTGCGTGTTCTTCTAATGGCCGCCTTCCCACTGGAGGTTTTGATCCACAGCAATTTAAAAGGTAATCAGCTTTGAAAGTCAGTTCAAATGGTTAGCTAATAGTACTTTAAAAAGCCTACAACTCTGTCACCAGTTTCTTTACCAAAAATTACCCATAAAAGTATCGCTCAATAGCATATATTGTAGTTCAAATGTTTAGTTGTACAAATATCAAATTTTTGGAAATCTAAAACTAGTCAAACACTCAAATGTTCATGCTTTTTATAGGAGGACAGAGCAAAACGGACATCGGCGCAGAGTGAAGAACTGCCCTTGATAAGGACACTATGACAGCCATATATAGTAAGTGAAGACTTTCTGTGTATCCAAAATTGCATACAGCACAAGTAACTTACTTTGCAACCATTAAAATAGGTTGTAAAGTAAGTTACCAATACAAATAGGTGATGATGCATTGTAGTGGTTGGTCTCAGACAAAGAAGGTCAACAGATTTATGAATGCTGGAAGGTAAGGAGAGACGACCAAAAGGGGTGTTAGCATTACTGTAATGTGAACTGGATAGACTTCCCATCTAGGAAAAAAAAAGGAGGTAAATTATGCGTAAAATATATCTGTATTAATATCTGTATCTGTATAAACAGAAATATCTGTTTGCTAAATGAAGCCAGCTAACATAAATCACATTTTTATTTTAACTCTGATAACAGTAATAGAACTGTGACTTTTGTTTGTTACAGTGGGGGTAAGGAAGGGGTTTCCCAGCGTGTCCAGAAGGGCTTTGAGGATTGCAGTGAAAGCTGGGGGAACTGAGACTGTGTGTATATATATATATATATATACACACACATATATGTATATGTGTGTGTGTTTCTTTTAGAATGTTTAAGTATGTAATGAGAATAAACTTATAAAATGAATATTCCTTGCTTGATTGATATGCTATATGTATGTTTTAAACATCAAATAAAGATTTCTTTCAGATGTTACATGTGAATGTGTTTTCTTAGAAATATATGAAGGGTTAAATTTATATTTTTTTGAATGATTTTAAATACATTTAAATTGTATTTTGAAATATATTTTATTAATATATTTCAAAATATACAAAAAATGGCCAAAAAATATATGTGCTAAAATACATTTTAAATATATAAATATATTTTAAAATGTATTTTAAAATATATTTTTTTACCGTATGGGCAAAGCTACACCAGAGGGTTGTGCTGTGTAACAGGTTGGTGCAGGTGGTGTTATCTACATTTGAACATTAGGCAACAGTCTCATGAAGACACTTTCTATTGTTCACTAAAGACCAACAATAACAGAGACAAAGGGAGAGCAGCAGAACTAGTGCTAACAATTAGCACTGCTAGCCTGCCCACCAACACCAGCTAATGTTCTAAAAACGATGATCAATGATTTTGCTGTAACGGCTCCAGCTGTCTGTGTCAGGGACACGTTGGAGATGAAGTGAGTGATCCAGTGACAAAGGTTTGGAAACCTGCAGTCAGCTGAGACTAAAGGAGTCACCTGACCGAGAGACCAAATGTTTCACTGAGAACGTCCAGATGAACAGAATCAACCTTTGGGATAATCTGTTCCACACATCCATGTTTCACTTACTGCATTATATTTCCTCATTGCTGTGCACACAGGCCTGTGGCTTATAACCAACTCCAAGTTCAGACTCAGAGGCTGCTGAAGCTGTTTTCTGGAACAGAGACGTGTTGGATATAAAACCAACTCTTCTTTATGTGTCAGCACTGAGGAAAGGAGCAGCTTCGTTTCTAAGTGTATGAAGGACTGTAGCAGTGTGTGTGTGAGCTTTATTTCACAGACAGAACCATGTCAAAAACACAACTTCAGGTAAAAACAATACAAAATCAAAGAGTCTGATCAGAAGGATTAAACAGAGGAGTGTGGGACTGTTTTTAACAGACAGCAGGTTAAGCCAGGCTGGAGGAATAAACTGAGCCTCGGTGTGAGCAGCAGTGTGTTTGACAGGAAGCTGAGATAAACAGTCTGGAGCCCATTTAGTGCTTCATATGAAAGTGTGAGGATTTGAAAGCAAATCTAAAATCAAGCAGGAGTCAGTGTGAGAATGATTTGTGCTTTTCCTCAGTCAGATGCTGGGAGTTTCAGTTCATCCATGTTCAGCGTGCTGTGCTTTGTGTAACAGGAGAATATGACAGTATAAATCAAGTCTTCATGTCACTGAAAGCCTCCACAGTCTGCTATGGAGGTCCATCAGTTTGGATTTACAAGAAGAACATTTCTTAAACCTGCCACAAGATGGCGCTCCAACAGAAGGGATGTCCACAGTGTAACACAGACACACACATACTGTGTGAATGTGTGAGTGAATGGGCTTTCAACACAAGGCTTCTGCTGCTACCTTTAATGACATAATTAGCTAACAAGAACAAACTGTTAATTACCAGCAAAGAACGGCTCCAGATTTTAGCTGCTGACCATTTTGTGAAACGTTGATTACATCAGCTTATTGTTGATTTTTCAACCTTAATATCAGCTGCTTTAAAGGAGCCTGGTTCTCTCGCAGTAACACTTTTCTTCACTAGATGCAGTGCAGGCACAGTCTGTGTTTCTAAACTACACACTAATGTTCATTGTTGTGCAGCTAAATCCTCCCTCTGGATGGGAAGAATCCCTGTCAGGCTTCAAACACCTGGCTTGGTGTTCTGGAGCTAATGTGTCACCTGTGAGGACTCTGAGATGAACACACAGCAGACACTTCAGTTCTCCGTCTGTGTGTCCTCAGTTTCCCAGCATGCCTTGGCTGTGGTGGTGGAGGTGAATGAGGGGGAACATGCTGCTCTGTCAGCACTCAGGTTTCATACCTGGTGATCTCAGAGGACAAAGCGGCGTTACAGCAGCGCACGTTGATGAGACCTGATGCTCTGAACAGTTCAGACTTCAGCCTCACTCTGAGAAAACAAACGACTGACTGTCAGCAGCAACTACACCTGCTCCATCAGTGACGGAGAGAAGAACTGAGACTGAGAGACATACAGCTGCAGGTCAAAGGTCAGAAACGCCCGCTCTTTGTACGGGTCAGGAGTTAGTACTGCAGAGGTCAGAGGTCAGCTTGCTGACAAACCATTTGAAACAGTTTGGAGCTAAAAGCACAACAGCAGAGGAAAGAAGAGACACTGCAGAGATGATGCAAAATATTGTGTTTTGTTCTCAGCTGTCAAAAAGTGTAACACACGTGTTCCAGCACAGCCTTTGTGTACTTTCACTTCTCCATACTGCCCATTGGAAATCCTGTTTGTTACTTTTTGATTTCAGTCCATGTGTCCAAAGCAAACTTCTGTCCCACACTTTCTCTGCTGACTCTTCACCGATGCTCAGATGATCTCAGATGATTTCACCAGAACTCATCAAAATTCGGGCTCCACAGAAACCCAGACGTCACTAAACAAGCGTAACAAGCAAAGTGAAAACTGGTCGTTCAGCTTTATTGACCAAAGATAAGCTCACATGTCACCTCATGACACAGACACTTATTTCCACAGCATGCACGAGGACTGACAATAAGTGTCTATAAAGCCACTTCTATCTGCCACACCTGTGCTTCTGTCATGGTTGCTCTCCTCTCACTCTGTCATTTATCCACAGTCTGCCTCCCTCTGCTCCGTCAGCTGACGTCCTCTCTACACCACCTGCTGTGTTTTATCCTGCAAAAACACATTTAAGAAGCGTTGCACCGAGTAACGGGAGGAACTGCTATAAAATCCATTTAAAGGAGGTGGTGCTGAGTGCTGTGACTGGGGTCCCACCACTGACATCACGGGTGGAGGACATGTTGGAAAACTGCTACAAAGTGCTGTGCAGCCAGCAGAGCTTACAGTCTGTCCTGTGTGTCATACAGGCTCTCACACTTAGTGTTTCTGTGACACATTGAAGAGAAGTTTGTGTTGTTCACAGTTGTGCTTGTACTGAGTGACAGCTGACATGACCTAACAGGAATAATGTGTCTGTGCTGAATGAGAAGTAACACACAATGAAGTCTTGATGCATCTCAATCATCCAGGAAAGTGAGTCTGTTGCTTCTGTTCATCTGGACGCAGCGTTTTGTGGGAGAAACGTGTCGTCATCATCAGGTGACGTCTTCAGTCTCAGCTGCAGGTTTCAGTCTTACAAACAGGACATTTGCATAAAGACTGAAAGCAGCTGCAGGAACGATGGGCTGGGAGCTCCGTTCCTTCATCTTAATTATGCAGATTCTCAGGACCATTGATCAACAACCACTGATCCATGTCCATGAGTCCCATTCACAGAGATGTGGGAATGGCTGCAGTCACAGCATGTAAGATGGAAATAAATGAGAAGTATTTAGCTGAAGTGGATTTGATTTATGTTACTTCTTTTTTAACTTGTAGTTCTACATTGGAAGATTATTGTGATATTGAAATATAAAAATACATTTATATTCTATTATTTTCTCAAAATAAGCGTCACACTCGTGGAAGCCGGTGTAGCCGCCGAAACGCCTGCATTTATGGAGACTTTCAGCCCCAGGTAGGCCAGTTATGGATCTTGGATCCACATTATGTCAGCAGCTGGATGTGTAAAGCACTTTGGGGTCGGAAGGTTGCCGGTTCGAGCCCCGGCTTGGACAGTCTCGGTCGTTGTGTCCTTGGGCAAAAAAGCACTTTGGGGTCCTTAGGGACGAGTAAAGCGCTCTACAAATACAGGCCATGTAATGGCAGAAACATTCTCTAGTGTAAATCCTGACTAGTTCATTAACTACAGATCAGTTTCAGTGAACATTATTCACAGAGGGATCTGAGTTCCTTATACCAGACTCTACAGAAACTATAACACTGTACAGCTCTGCGACTCAACAATATGACAACAATGTAACACACACTAGAATCATCAAATAAAGCCCCACTAACCACTAGAACTAGAACTAACTAACTAGCACTGGACACTTGCATATTAGAGATTTCTACCACCATAGGAGGCGAGATATCATCCTTGAACCAGAGCATCCAGCCCTCAATTTCGGACATAAAAAGCGACGTGGCCAGGCATGATAACACTTTGACTGAACTGCAGGACTGTGCCTCGAACCACTCTGACACCATCGCCACTCTCCAGGCCACTGTGGAGCGTTTGTCTGCGGAGGTAAAGAAGTTAGATGAGAGATGTGGAGCTCTTGAGGCACTCCAGGAGGAATCATTTAAGAACTGCAGGAATACCAGAAGGCACAGAGGGACCCAAGATGACTGAGTTGGTTCACACCTGTTGGCGGAGGCGCTATCTCTCGAGGAGAAGCCACTCATCGATCGAGCACATAGAGCGAATCGCCAGCGTCCCAAACAAAGTCATCTTCCTCGGCCCATCATCTTGAGATTGCACTACTACCACATTGGTGAGGAAATTCTGCTGAAAGCTGCAGAGAACAAGAACCTGATGTATAAGGGTTTTTAAAATAAACATCCTCCCAGATTTCCCTCCCTCTGTTGGAAACGCAGAGCCGCATTTGCAAATATGAGAGGAAGACTACGTGGGATGACCGGCGTCAGGTACAGACTGCTATACCCTGCAAAGCTGTTAGTGACCCATGGTGATGTGAGGAAAAGCTTTAGCGATCCCAAAGAGACCGTAGACTACGCGGAGAAGCACCTCTCCCACCCACCTTCAAATGTATTAAAAGCAAGGATATATCTATATGTCTAACGCTGACACAGCACTGTGTTTCTTCTTTTCCCTTTATATTCCATGTAAAGGTGAATATGGAGCGTTTATGGAGCTCGTTTATTGAGCAGCTGTCAGTTAGAAGGTAAGAGTTACTAGGTTAACAGAGGTTAGCAGTAACAGTACGGGGAAGTATATTGTGTTGTTCTTTTGTTGGTTTTTATTTTATCCTACTTTACTTTGTTATTTTGATTTTACCTGTTGTGAGTGCTTCCCGTAATTCTCCTTTTTCTTGCGCCGCTGCGGCCAGAGTTCACAACATTACATATTTTTGTATCTATAAACAGGAAGCTGACACTCTCCAGACTTTATCAAAGGTGTGAGCGTCACAGCAGAGGCCTTTGTGTCAACGTAGCTGAAGACAAAACACAGAAACACATGAAGGAGATTTTCCTGGCCTGGATTTTATACAAATATTCTGCAGTACATCAAAAATGAAAGAAAACCATTAGTCAACATATGAACATCACCTCTGAAGTTACAGAGCTTTGATTGGAGACACAGCTGAGCGTTTTGCATTTTGCATAATTAATTACATAATTAATTATGTAACCATAATTAAATGGTTACATCATCTTTAAAGCCACCAGAGGTCAGGATAAGGCCCTAGGGTGCTGTGTTTGGAGTCTGCTGGTTACAGTGTGCAGGACCTCACAGGCTGCTGCAGCGTTAGCAGAGGGCGGGACATACACAGCTATCATAATCACGTGTGTAAACTCTCGTGGTAGATAGTACGGTCTCATGCTAACCGCTAGCAGCTCAATGTCCTTACAGCATAGCGTCTCTTTGATAGAGAAATGCCCAGAGTTACACCATCTATCGTTCACAAACACAGCCAGACCCCCTCCTCCCTTCTTACCACTCTCCGCTGTTCTGTCATAAGAGGCTCAGCAGCTAAAGCAGCACACCTGGGTCTCCCAGCCTATTAAAAGCAGCCCTTTGCTTCACCTGCTTCACTAAACATTATTATTTTAAGCAGAGTGGTGTGATTTATGTAGGCATTGCTGTGTGACAGGATGACTTTTCTTGCACACCCACCAAATGAGGGCGCACATGCTTCCACGCCCACTGGTGACTGCACACATCCTTTCAAGGAAGCATTTCATTCATCCCTAACAAATGGAACAAAACACTGTGCAGCGTGTTCAGGTTTGAACGTGGCCCTGGCCTCTCTCTGCATCCACCTGGCACATGCAACACACATCCACTCCCTGCTGAACTGCTTGTATTTGATGTGTTGAAGTTTTGGTAAAGTTTGAATAAATTCCACTTTATTTATAGGAACATTTCATCTGTGGACTCCTGCTTCCCCTCTCCTTGAGCCAGTTTGTGACGGGAACATGACATAAGAAAAGTAATTTATCCCTTTTTGATTCTGTGTATCTGGCGCTCATCCAGTGAGTTCACACTTGGCAGAAACAGACTGAATTTGTCTGGAGAACTTTGGCTTCAGCCAAGTTAGATAAACACACTGTGTCTCTGTCAAAACAGCAGTGTAGTTGTGGCACCCCTGTGAGGGAATGACCACATTAATATTATTTTGTGTAAAACACTCATGTAACGGGACATTTTTCATTGCTATATGTATTTATTTTCAGTTTCTTTAAGAGGATAGAAAATCCATGTAACAGGGATTCATTTTATGTTAGAAAGCAGTGAGGGCGGAACTTTGGTGCTTGCTCCGGGGTTTCGGGGAGCAGTAAGTGGAGCCCACCTTCCGCTGCTTCCTCAGACACGTTCTGGAGGAAAGCAGAGACGCATCGTGTCTTCCTTACTCTGCTCTTCACCTGCTTTTACAGGTCGGTACACGGTGCTCGCACCGAAAATGTTGTTTATTGTCACCATGGTTACCCACGTTAATGTGAATGGGAGAGTTAAGGCGGTCCGCCAAAGTTATTTATATGTAAACACGGGAGAAAACCAGAGGAGTGTCCCGCGCGACCGCACCGCGAGCCCGCTCGTTAGGTGGAGCGCTCGTGAAGCAGAGTCAGTGCGCTCCTATGCTCTGTGCAAACGTGTTGTAATGCTCCAATCAAATCAGTTCTGTGAGATGTGAATGTTAATAGTTCTGTTAAAGTGACTGAGTAGATTAGCTAGTGTAACACAAGCACTCTGAGCAACTCTGTGTAGCTAACAGAGGCATTCATGGGTTGATTAAACAAGCTGTGTTTCATGATGCACTAAATAGTGATTTTGCCAGTAAATTACTGGAGGGAACTGTGATATCCTAAGACCAAGGAACCACGGAGACCATGTTTAGCTCACAGTTGCTTCTTTATTAAGAGAACCGGGGCATGCGCCCCCACAGACTGAAAGCTCCCCAACCACTGTTGCCCCCTGGTGGACAAATCCTTGCCACAACATAACATTCCTCCCCCCTTAAACTGGAACTACTCTGTAGTTTTAATCACTACAGAAAATACCCATAACCAAAAACTTCACCTTTATAAAAAAAATGCAACAACCCCGTCCCCAGCCTTTATTGAAATTTCACTCCGGAATAGTGAACCTTTAGTCCAACAGTCTTAGGTTAACCTATAACAGTTCACCGTAATCACGGCACAAAGTCTCTCAGGTGCTCCGGCTTTCTCTTGGTCCTTTGCGATCGCCGTAACCCAGTGGCAGGTGATTCCAACGAATCACTACTCTCCATATGTGGCTTCACCACTGGTGTAACTTGCACCTCTATGTGTCTCTCATCCTCGTCTCCTGTCTCAGCGCTGATGTTTGGGGCTGCCTTTGGGGGCTCGCCTGGGTGGCCTTCAGGCATTCCTGCTGCCAGGCACGGCTCCAGGCGGGCAAACAGCTGATCGACGTGACGCCTCACCACTGTCCCATTGCCCAGCATCACCAAGTAGGAAACAGGCCCCGTCATCTCCTGTATAAGTCCTGGTATCCATTTGGGTCCTCTGCCATAGTTTCTGGTATATACTGTGTCTCCAATAACAAACATGCGTTCCTTGGCATGTCTATCATGATACCGTCTTTGGCTATCTTGTTTTGCTGTCACTTTTTGTTTCAAGTCAGGGTGTATGAGATCAAGAGTACACCTCAACTTCCGGCCCATCATCAACTCAGCGGGAGACTTCCCTGTTGTGGACTGTGGTGTGATTCTGTAACTAAACAGAGCCCTGTTTAACTTGGTTGCCAGTGTGTCTCCAGTACTCTTTTTCATGAGTTCTTTGAACGTTTGCACTGCTCTTTCTGCTGACCCATTGGAGGCGGGGTGATATGGAGCGGAGGTGACGTGAGTGATTCCGTTCTTTGCCATGAACTCTTTAGTTTGTGCACTTACAAAACACTGGGCATTATCTGAGACCACCATCTCTGGAAGGCCGTGCGTGCTGAAACAATTTCTCAGGCAGTCTATGGTTGCAGCTGCTGTAGCGGATGGAACTGTATACACATCTAACCATTTGGAGTGGGCGTCCACTATTACTAAGAACATTTTACCCAAAAACGGGCCCGCATAATCGATATGTATCCTTCTCCAGGGCTTTTCTGGCCACTCCCAGGGGTGTAGCGGTGCCTCTTGTGGCCTGTGTCTATGTTCTTGACATGTACTGCAGGACCTCACCTTGTCTTCAATGTCATTCTCCATATGCGGCCACCACATGTAGCTTCTGGCCAGGCCCTTCATGCGGCTCATTCCTGGGTGTGACTGATGTAGCTGTTCCAAAAGGGGGCGTCGACCTCGTTCTGGTATCACCACCCTCGCCCCCCACAGCACACACCCATCCTGCACACTCAGCTCCTGTTGTCTCTGTCTGTAGGGCTGAAAATTAGGATGCTGCGTAGTGGGCCATCCTCTCATAGCATACTCACGCACTCTGGAGAGTATGGGATCTTTGGTTGTCCATCTTTGCAGCTGCTCAGATGTCATCACGCCCTCCTGGTCCTGATCTACCATCAACACTTGGTCCTCAGCTGCCACCTCTTTAGGGAGGTTCTCTGGAAGAGGGAGACGACTCAGACCATCAGCATTACTGTTATTTTTGCCTTCTCTGTATTTAATGACATACTCATAGGCTCTTAATAACACTGCCCATCGCATGATCCTCTGTGACGCCATCTGAGGGACGGCCTTCAACTCATGGAACAAACTTATCAATGGCTTATGATCCGTGATAATCATGAACTTCCTGCCGTACAGGTACTTATGAAAATACTGTACACCAAATATCACAGCCAATCCTTCTTTATCCAGCTGTGAGTAGTTCTTTTCTGCTGCATTCAGGGTACGCGATGCAAACCCAATGGGTTTTTCCTGACCATCTGGCATGCGGTGAGCTAGTACTGCTCCCACTCCATAGGGGGACGCATCGCAAGAAAGAATTAAATCCTTTTGCTCATCATAGTGTACCAATACACTGCTTGACTGCAACAGTTCCTTTGATTTGCCGAAAACCTTCTCCTGTGCTGGTCCCCAACACCATGGTTCCCCCTTTCTCAGAAGCTTGTGCAGTGGGGCCAACAGTGTGGACAAGTTTGGCAAGAACTTATTATAGAAGTTCAACAACCCCAAATAAGCTTTGAGCTCTGTCACTGATTTTGGGGGTGGCGCCTCCTGCACTGCTTTCACTTTTGCCGGCACTGGATGTAAACCGGTCTTATCCACCCGATGTCCTAAAAATGTCACTTCCTTCTCCATGAATTGACATTTGCTCCTTTTTAAGCGCAGGCCCGCCTCCTCCAAGCGCTGCAGCACTCCAGCCAGTGTTTGAAGATGTTCTTTGTCATTCTTTCCCGTCAGGATGATGTCATCCAGATACACTGCGACATTGGTCAGACCTTGCAACACACTCTCCATGGTGCGCTGAAAAATGGCAGGACTTGAACTCACGCCAAATGGCAACCTGGTGTATGTAAACAAACCCTTGTGTGTGTTCACTGTGACATACTTTCTAGATTCCTCATCAAGTACAACCTGTTGATATGCGTGACTCATATCTAACTTGGTGTATTTTTCTCCTCCCGCCAGCCCCGCTATCATGTCCTCCATTCGTGGAATGGGGTATTGTTCTACAGGCGACACCTTGTTAACAGTCAGTTTGTAGTCACCACAAATTCTGGCGCTGGAGTCTGGCTTTAGTATGGGTACAATGGGTGCGGCCCACTCTGAGAATTTCACTGGTTGGATGATTTTCTCCTCCAACAGTCTCTCCAGTTCCTGCTCCACTTTCTTTTTCATAGCAAACGGAACTGATCGGGGCTTATAGAAGCACGGTTTAGCATCCTTAGCTACATGTATCTTTGCCGCAAACCCCTTCAGCGTTCCCAACTCATCCTTAAACACTGTTTCATGTCTGGCCAGTATCCGCTGTAAGGCATCATCTCCGCCTTCTATCTTATGTACAGGTTGCCAGTCTAATTGGAGGGCCTTAATCCATCCCCGACCCATCAAACTAGTTCCAGCCCCTTCAACCACCACCACATCCAGTGTTTTCTTACTGTCTCTGAATTCCACCTGCACTTGGGCTGCTCCCCACACGGGTACCTTGTGGCCTCCATACGTTCTCAGTTTGATTCCACACTTGCTTACTTTGGGCGCCTTACTGCCTTCAAAAAGTTTTTTAAATGACTCCTTCGACATGATAGTGTAACCACAGCCTGTGTCTACTTCAAATGTCACATTCTGTCCATTTACTTTTAGCTTCTGTCTGATGGGTTCTTCCCTTGGGATGCTAATCTCCTCATGCACATTATACATAGTCACACTTGCCTTTATGTGGTGCATTTCAGCTCCTTCTTCCTCACTCTCCACATTCTCCTCTTCCAAGAAATGGGCTTGTTTACCTTGTCTGCCACGCCCTCCTTTTTGTTCCATTTTCATTCGGCAAACCCTTTTTATGTGTCCCACCTTTCCACAGTTGTGGCATTTTTCTGAAACAAACCTGCAGTCCTTGGCCACATGATTTAGTCCTCCACATCTGTAGCACTTCCTGACAACCTGTTGTGACGTCGAGCCGCCGTCCTCCATCTTGTTCACGGCTCCTAATCCTTTAGTGAATCGCGACTGTTCTGTCATGCTCTTCAAATCCACAATGTCTCTGTTAGCAGCCTCCATTGCTTGAGCAAACTTCAGCGCCTTTTCAAATGTTAGCGAATCCTCTGCTAACAATCTGCGCTGTATTCTGTCGTCGCTTATTCCACATACTAAACGATCCCGCAGCATCACCGTCAGGGAGTCACCAAAGTTACAGTCCTGTGCGAGCTTCCTCAGCTCCGCTACATAATCGCCCACACTTTCCTCCGGCCTTCTATTCCGTGTGTTAAACTTCCACCGCTGCACAATTTCACTCGGCTTAGGGTGAAAATGATTGTTCAACAATCCCACCAACTCAGCATAAGAACGATCCCCTGGCTTGACCGGACTGAGTAGGTTCCTAATCAGGGCATAGGTCTGTGCGCCCACGCAACTCAACAGTACCGCTCGCTTCTTCTCCTCCTTAATATCATTCGCCACAAAGAAGTAATCCAAAATCTCACAATATTCCTCCCAGGATTGCAGCTCGCTGTCGAACGGTGCCACCGAGCCCAAAGTGGTAGCCATTATTCCACACTGAGGGTTACGCTCCACTTCCCACAGATGCTAGCGCTGTACCACTTGCCAACCTCAGTTCATAAGTCACTTAGCACGGTGTAACTTCACAGCAAAACCTGGCTTTTACCCTCGTCGCCATATGTGATATCCTAAGACCAAGGAACCACGGAGACCATGTTTAGCTCACAGTTGCTTCTTTATTAAGAGAACCGGGGCATGCGCCCCCACAGACTGAAAGCTCCCCAACCACTGTTGCCCCCTGGTGGACAAATCCTTGCCACAACATAACAGGAACAAATGTAATGTATTTACCAATGCTGTTATTGAATAGAACTGTTTAGCCAGTAAGACACTGCAGAAGACAATGTGATGTGTTTATTGATATGATAAAAGGATGTAGCTGTTATGGAAAGAAGTGTGAACTTGAGAAACTGAACCAGTTAAAAAGAGTATATTTCACTGATGTTGTGAAATAAGTAAATGTAATTGATGTGAATGAGGAACCAGCTGAACAGTATATTGAAAGCTCATGTTTAGTGTTTTATAGCATTTATTTGTGTGAAATAAATCAGACTCAGACACGTTCTGGAGGAAAGCAGAGACGCATCGTGTCTTCCTTACTCTGCTCTTCACCTGCTTTTACAGGTAACATATTTGTCATCGAGGTCTTCATCCTTGGGACCCGTAACATAGTAACTTCTTCATTGTTATACTTCTATAGTTTTCCCATTTTGTGAGCTGTGGATGTGGAAAGTGTCTCAGTGACACATCCACATGAAAACGGCGTTACCTTCGTTCATTTGCACGTCAAATGAACGAGCTGTTTGGACTTTAAAGTCACAGCTGATGCTTCGATACTCGACCTCAAGAGTTCAGCTTCCACTCAGAGGTACAAGTACACACAGCAAAGATAAACGTGTACACAAGGTGGAACCCACAAGTGCACAGCTCCAACCAGAGATGGGAAGTAATCAGATTACTTTTTCAAGAAACGAGTAAAGTGAGGGATTACTATTGCAAAAAAGGTAATTAGATTACTGTTACTTTCCCGTAAGCACGCTGCGTTACTGCGTTACTAAAACCGCAGCTGTGTGCAGATGAACAATGGATAATCTATCGAGTGTGGAGAGAGTGTGAGCGTGCAGCGTTTAAAGCGTGGAAGCACTGACCTTACTTTGAGTTTGACTCTGTAAAAAGTGACAAAAACATTAGCATCCGCTGTTCACTGCGTGGGAAGACAACATGCTCACTCACTATGTGTTAATGGGCATGCTTATTTATAACTTTGATAAAATGTCATAAAAATAATTCCATGCCAGCTCACCATTGGTGATCAGGTAGTTTCTGTTCCAGTTCCAGTCCCATAAATCATGAAGCTTGCTGCCAGAAAAGCTTCAAATCTCCTTTGAAAGCTGTTTGTGGTCTTGATTGTGGGAGCTTCAGTTGTCTGACTCCAGCTGCCACACAGTGCTCACTGATATCATTTGCAAAAACCCCAGTGTGACAATATTTATCAGTGAAGCAGAAATCAGGAAGTGACGACTTTTCTTTGAACATTTTCTAAGGCTAAGCTGTGCTTTCTACCACAGTTGGGAATTTCCTGGTTTACAACAAATTATTGTGTCAACACCGCATAAGATTTCAAACTACAGGAAAATCACTGGAGTTATAAGAGGCAGACAACGACACACACACCACATGCATGCTGTTGCTATTTATTGTGGATTAACCTGTCAAGGGCAAGAACAAAAGAATTCTGCCTCAAATACAGGAAATCATAGCTTTCCTGTATTTCCTCCATTGTTGGCATGCTGGTTAGTGCTGTTGCTCCACAGTAAGAAGGTCCTGGGCTAAATTATCCATGAATGTAAACTGCTGTGTGTTTCTATCTGATAGACTGGTGAGCTGTCCAGGGTGTACCCTGCCTGGTAACCTATCACTTCAGGGTTATTTCCCAGCCCTGCTGCAACCAGGATAGAGATAGGAGGATGGTGGTTGTTGTAGACCCATTCAATTTCAATTGAAGGATTAAAATGTTCCAGGAGCTCAACTTACTCCATCTGAACATGTTTCAATCGTGTTTTATGAACACAACATGCAGCTTTACTGAATATGAAAAGGTTGTGTTGATTTAACTCAGTTGTTTAAGTTTCTGCCAAAGCAAAACCTTTGTGTGCAACCAGTGTCCACTATTGAATCAAGTCAATCCAACATGTTTTTGTCAGTGCAAAAGGAGTTACGGTGCCTGTATTCCTGCACAATATTGTCCCGGGAGGGAGGAAAACTTTCTGGTGAAGTTTTGGTTGATTTTTGGGTTTTGCTTGACACTAGGTTGATTTTATCAGTGAGGTTTGGATTGTTTTCTTTCTCTAAGAGAGAGAAAGATGGTTTTATGCTTGGACATGTTTGCAATGGGCCCCAGTATTTGTTACTTTATTAGTATTTTATTGGTTGCGTTTGTTTGTGCTTTTGTTACAGTGCACTGAGATAAGAACATCTGAGAGGTGTGATCCAGCGGTGGTGATATTTTGGTATTTTGTGAGTTCCCGATTTAACAAATCAGCTCTTTAATCCAGACCTGAGAGGTTGAACTTTAAAGCGCTATAAAATATTCTTACTGGAAATAGTGGCAAAGTGTTTTTCTCCATGATTATAATGGGCTTGGGAGAAATTCACTTATATGTGACATTGATCACATGAGAAGTCCTGAGCCTAAAAGGATTGCAGCGAGTCAATCCAGTCCAAAAACAAGGAGCTGTTTTCCTTTAAAATGATGACGTCATCTTGCTGGTGATGGAGGCTCGAATAGGCTGCGCGTGAGACTCCATTATCAGCAATATCTGGTATGAATGTGTGTGGATGTATGCATGTGACTGGACTGTGATGGACTGACGACTAAAAGTTTAACTGACTTGATACTGAGACAAAAACGGTGCCGACTTTAGGATTAGTGAATGTCCACAACAATTCACCCAGCCTGTAGAAGAAGGGTGGAGGTTTTGTCTTGCTTTGTTTGTGCAGGAGCAGAAGGATGACAGAGACTAAAGGGGGAGGCTGTAGCTTCACATGAGTGTGAGCTGCAGACTGAACCCTTTGGTTGCTAATGTTGAGTCACTGATGTTTGCATTAAGAAAATTGTGTTTTATTAGCTGTGTTTTAATTAAGGTATCACATTATATTGTTGGGAATGTTAAATGCTAAAGTGAAGAAAAGCTTTGATTTCACTCATGACTGAACATGTTATTATTAACCATAGCAGGCCACTGTAAAGAGTCAATTAACTGTTATAGAGGAAAAAAAGGCCAAAAACTCTGTGAATACCTATGAATAACAGGGAATGATAGACTTGTCACATTCAAAATAGAGATATGTAATAACAAACACGGGTCCGTGTCATTTAGGTTCTCCATTGAAATAGTCAATCATTTAGAAAAGTAGAATATATATATATATGTCTCAACGCTGTTTCTCAATAATATTAAAAACCTAAAAACTATTGTTGTGGAAGATAGAAGTCACTGTGACAGCCCTCTGACTGTGGAGGACGTTTGTAATCCTATTTCTGCACTTAAGGCCAACAAATCTCCCGGCACAGATGGTTTAACTGCAGAGTTTTATGAATCATTTTCTAATCTCCTGGCTCCGTTCTTACTGCAGCTTTTCATAGGAAGTGTAGAGAATAACATCCTCCCTCCTACTCTTACTCAGGGTCTCATAACACTTATTCCAAAGCCAAACAAAGACTTACTTCTTATTGATAATTGGAGACCCATCTGTCTGCTCAATGATGACTATGAGATTATGGCTTTAGTACTTGCTAACAGAATGAAAGAGTTCTTGGACACAATTATCGATGAGACACAATCAGGCTTTATGAGAAACAGACACCTTTCTAAGAACATGAGACTGGTTTTAGATCTACTTGATTACTCTGATTTGGTATCTGACTATAGCTTCATTCTCTTCCTGGATTTTTAAAAGGCTTTTGATACAATTGAACATCAATTTATTTTCCACTCTTTGGAAAAATTTGGCATTTTTCTGTAAAGCTATCAAAACCTTGTACACGAATGGCAATAGCTCAATTAAAATGATTAAGACTCCACCCCGAGATTTGACCTGTTATACAAGGAATCAGCACAGCTGATAAGGAGCTCATCATCAGCCAGCTAGCTGATGACACCACACTCTTCTTGAAGAATGCAAATCTAATCCGTCCAGCCCTTAGCGTTATTAGTGATTTCTCTGAGGCATCTGCTTTATGTCGAAATCTAAAAAAATGTGAATTACTACCAATTAAAGGCTGCACTGCAAATGCTCTCTGTAACATTTCTGTTAAACAAGAAGTCACATATCCAGGACTGTTAATATCCAAAGACCAAAAGTCAAGATGCTCGTCAAACTTGTCAAACAGTGTTGGGGAATTCTCAATGGTGCTTGGTGCCATACCCTCAGGGACTTTAATGTTATATAAAAACACTGACAGCTCAATATCTGCCTCAGTCACTCTCCCTGATCCAGCTGAGTCAGCAGTGGGAAAAATCTGCTTTTCACAGGAACTTGGTAACAGCAATAAGAGAATACGTAGTTTATTCCAAGAAGATATCATGTCTCTCCCATATATAGAATATCTTACTGGAACCGACATGTTCCAGATATCACCTGGAAGACAGTCTGGATGATCCCATAAATATCTAATTGTGAACAAGGTGAAGGAAATCTCCTATAAAATTCTTCATAAATGTTACCCAGCCAGTCACTATATGGTAACATTTAAAAGAGACATAAATACTAATTGAACTTTCTGTGGGGATCATCCAGAAACTGTGGCACATCTCTTTTGGTTCCTCTACACAGAGATCCTGGAAGAATTTAGCAGTTTTGTTATTGTCCATATTTTAAGGGAGTTTTCTTTACGATGGAAAATGTTTTATTCTTTTTCTTTAAGTTCCCCAGGAAGAATGATAAATGTTTTTTTATAAAATATTTGTTAATACTTTTAGCTATTTTATATCCATAAAGGTAAGTTTATTAATAAAACACCATATTTCTGCCGTTTTATAAGGATATGAATTGTACATACAATCAATTTCAGACTCAACCAACAAAAAGCCTCTCAGAACAATATTTATATTGTAACAGTTGCTATTGTAATGCAGTGTATCACCACATGGCGGCGCCTCCTGTCTCACGACTGGTGTCACCCCCTTTTTGTTCTTCTTCGCACTCCTCCTGTAATGGATGCTCCCGTGTGTACGCGGACTAGTGTGCTCTTTAGTAATGTGTGGTAGAGGTAGCACTTTTATTTTTGATATTGTAAATAAATGAGTACTTTTTGGAAAGTCAGAAGCTGTTGCTCATTCGCTATCCACCTGCACACCTCCGCGGCTGGCTTCATCTCCACTGCACGTTACAATATGTTGATTTTTTTCGCCTACTAATTTTTTTTACTCCTGGTTCTGTATGTTCATGTTCTGTTCTTTTGTAAACTTCATCTGTTTGTATGTTGTATACTCATTGTGTTTCAATAAAGTTCGATTTAAAAAAGGTACGTTCTAAACGAAGCTTCAGACGTCACTGATCACGTGACTCTGGCCAAACGAATCAAGCCTCGACACGGTGCTTCTGAAGCAGCGCGTTGATCTTTCTGACACACGCACCGGAGCGTCAGCTTCAAGCGGACCATCACTACGTCTCACATCTAAAGGTGTCAAGGTAACTTTGAACTGAGTTCAGTCAATCTGGAGTTTTTCCAAGTTTTCTGTTGCTCTCTGTGAGAGAAGAGCGTTAAAGGCGGGGCTCTCCAGAGTCCAGCAAAACAGGAAACCACAGCTGGGTGTGTGTAAGTGTGCAAACCAATAGAATGCATCGTGGTGGGGGGGGGGCATCACGGGCAAGAAAAAAATAAAATAATCGGTCGTACCCATGCTTCCCCGACGTCATGCCAGCGCATATTGGGAAATTCGTAGGCACCGATCGGTTTTCTATCAGCCATTTGCTGGGAGTAAGGGCGCCCTCCGTTTGCGAGGTGCGCCTGCTGCTGGCGGCACAGGGAGGAGAGGGCGGGGCGGCGGGGAGTCTCTGGCTGGCTGGAGCGGCATCTAATAACCAACTCGCAAAACAAAATAAAAACAACAAACAGATATTATGATACAGACTTATAATCTGCACCGATGTTTTTTCTAAATTCTATAAAGTGAGCGCGAGAGCCCTCGGTGCGCCTGCGCGCTGCTGAAGTCAAAGTAAACTTTATTGTCATCTCCGCTACAGACAGTCCAGCATATAGAGAGACGAGACGACGAGGCTGCAGTTACAGCGGTGCAAGTAAACAAACAATAAATATAAGAAGAGTAAGAAAATAAATCTACACTTTAGGACTCGGGGTAAAGGATCAATAACAATTTAAATTTATAATTTACAGTTTGATGATTTAAAGTCTCACACAACCCGTCAAAAGGGGCGAGGCCGGCTGCTTCCAAGTAGAGCACATTTCATTTATAATGATGTAAATCCAAGCCCATCATGGATTCACGATCTGAATCCTGGGTTGTGTGAAATCCCAGAAATCAACCTTAGACAAAGTGAATCTGTGAACTAAGGTGTAGGTCTGTTAGGTTAATTGTGCTGATCCTCGGGTTGGGGGATTTGTGTTTGTACTGGAGCGCAAAATTCAAACCAATGGAAGATGGACAACAAAAGTTCAAAGCCATCAGGTGCTCAGGTTAGAAAAAAGAGAAAAGATGCAGGTAAGCAGACGTGTGATTGGATAATGGCAGGTCATCCTGAACCAATCAGACTAAACTCCAAACAATACATTATGTTACAGATTTTAATATTAATTAGTCATTGTTACTTGTTGATTTGTCCTTTTCTCATTGTGTGACGAATTATGACGACTGTTTGGTAGCTGTTATTGTCTCTCTCTCTCTCTTCATGTGTGTTTCTCTGGTGAAACAATAGTTTTGTGTTAATGTTAGGGCTGCACGATTTTGCATAAAATGAGAATCACGATTTTTTGGCTTAGAATTGAGATCATGATTCTGTCATAACAATAAATAAACATAAAACAACAAATGTCTCACGTTTTGTTGTTGCAGCAAAATGTTGTCCTGCTTGAAATTCCGTCTCCACCGTTGCTCGACGCTGCGTG
This sequence comes from Copadichromis virginalis, assembly GCF_057382275.1. Classification (NCBI taxonomy): domain Eukaryota; kingdom Metazoa; phylum Chordata; class Actinopteri; order Cichliformes; family Cichlidae; genus Copadichromis; species Copadichromis virginalis. The sequence goes on from NW_028188589.1 coordinate 10,545,117, forward strand.
TACAGAGCAGGTAGTGCAACAATAGAAAAATAGTTGCGGGACGGCACTGTGTAGCGTTTGTCTAGGGTGTTGATCGTTTTCCTAAATCCCTCGCTTTGCACAGTGTTGATGGAGCCATATCTTTGGTCAGGTGATAAGTGATAGCCTCCGTGATGTCTTTGTGCCTGCGGGAGTTCGACGTGTATAGGGCAGCGCTGTATAAGGTTCCCGTTATTGATGTTTGGGTGGTTGACCGGGACGGATTTTCTCCTGTCACTTTCTCGTCATCCCTGACGTGCTCTCCGTGGTTTTTTCCCTGCTAATTTTAGCATCACACGGCACAGCTGCTGTATCACGTGGTATAAGGCTCCGCCCTTGTCATTTGTTGAGCAGGAAGAGTGAGCGCTTGTTTTCATGCAGAGTACGTCCCGGATCAAAATGCGGTACATTTGATCCCTGTTGTCTTTGCTTGATGATTGGTTTGAGTCTTGACAATCCACATTGCTGGCGTTGCATCTTTCAATGCCAGCAATGGCAGGTATCAGTGCTCAAACCTTTTGTGTTTGTTTCCAACAAGTTGCCCACCTCGGGAAACAAAAATGTGTTCTTTTACTTGTCAGATGAACATATGAGACACTTTGACTCTTCAGTGCAGTGTGGAGCCTAACAAAGATCTGTTTTGTGTCCCAGCTGATCAGCAGGAGGAGGAGAGTCTGACGGAGCAGCAGAGGAACATTTTCAGCTACTTGGACTCAGCTCAGCCACTACAGAGGAAACAATGAGCTCAACACAGAAGGTGACAGACAGAGCAGGACCATATGACCAAAGATATTTATCACCATATACATTTGAACATTTGCCATAACGATGTAGCTGACGATAGAATTGACACCAGACAAAATACTTTACAGCTGCACAACTTTATTAAAAACCCATCAATGTATTTTCACTGAAACAAGCAGCTGTTGTTTATGTGCATTAAAGTTATATAAAAATGTAACAGTGCAAATGCAAATTCCTCGCTGACAGTTTAACCAAAAGGCGTTTCCAGTGGAAACTGGCCGACACATCCTGAGCATAACCATGTATAATATCCACTAAACTTCAGAAGAGGTTATACAGTCGTGGCCAAAAGGTTTGAGAATTGCATAAATATTGGAACCTGGAGAAGTTGCTGCTTAAGTTTTTATAATAGCATTTTGCCTGCACTCCAGAATGTTATGAGGAGTGATCAGATGAACTGCATCGTCCTTCTTTGCCATGAAAACGAACTTAATCCCCAAAAAGCCTTACCGCTGCATTTCATTGCTGTCATCAAAGGAGCTGCTGAGACCATTTCAGTGATCGTCTTCTTAACTCAGGTGAGAATGTTGGCGAGCACGAGGCTGGAGATCATCATGGCTGTATCCCGATTCAGGTTCTGCAGCTTTAAAGTCCTCAAGGGCCGCGTACTCAAAGACCGCTAAGGCCGAAGTGCGAGGCTCGTAGGCTCGTGAAATGGGACGTCTAGCCTCCGTCGCGCTGCCCAGGTTGCCTAGCAACCATGATACTAACAGCTGGAAACGTTTCATACAGCTTTGTTTGACAGAAATGAAGGAGAACATATTTAGTTCATTTGTTTCTACATGAGCTCTGTGTGATTTGATGAGTATCTGAGGCTGAGACCACAGGACTGTGAAACATGATTGTTGGGCTTCATTTCTGTGCTGAACAGTCGTTTAAGATTAGCTGTAAATAACAATTAGCTGATGTTGTTCATGAGACTAAAGTCATCTCACTGTGGTAATGTAAATATAATATGGCCAATATTATAGTTATTATATTAATCACTTCACTCACAGACAAGTATCTGTGACAGTGTGTATATAGATGTATCATATATAAGGGACAAATATTGTTCATTTAATATGTTGGTACTAAATGTGGCTCAATGCTTACATATATGTGTAAAAAGCAAATGTAGGAGCTGTGATAACTGTGTCTGATAGAATGAAGAGTAGACTGATATATGAAATATTCCTTTATTGGGTGAGAAAATCAGACCATGTCATAACTGCTGTAAGTCACACAGAATAGATATCAGAGCCTTAAACAGGCTGACTTCTGCTAAATGGGTCAAACTGGGCAGAAAGTCTACAAACACATAACATCCTTATAGAATATGATGTAACACTATAGATCAACTTAGCTCAGAATATATAAAGCATATAAACAGTTACAGCAATGTGATGCAACAAACACAGCAGCTACTGATCCAAAATACTCAAAGCTTCATAGAACTGAAACCAACATTTATTTTTAGCTCCATTCTGCTGCTGATACAGACTTTAGGTTTCTGAACATTAAACTTGTTGCTGCCTTTCATAGTGTGTAACTTGAAGGCCCTGAGTACTTTCTCCCACACTGAAAACACTGGGATGATCACATTATTTGAACATTACCTAATAAGACTGATTCAGGACCAGAGATGGGCAGTAACGCGTTACTTGTAACCCAAGTAAGGGATTACTATTGCAAAAACGGTAATTAGATTACCGTTACTTTCCCGTAGGAACGCTGCGTTACTAAAACCGTGATTTCTTTGCGAGAATGTCTCACGACAGTGACGTAAGCGAGTGCGCCGTTAGTGACAACAGCTGTGTGGAGATCAACATTGGATCATATATCGATTGTGGGAGAGAGTATGAGCGTGCAGCGTTTAAAGCGTGGAAGTACTGACCTTACTTTGAGTTTGATTCCATAAGAAGTGACAAAAACATTAGCGTCCATCGTGCGTGGGAAGAAAACTTCTTTTTACAGCGGAAAAAAACCCCTAAACTTCCAAGCAAGCACCAAGTGCGCAACGACGTAATGGGAAACTCACAGAGAAACTCGCGGATTCTTCCACTGACCGCGGCACACCTGCACCAGGGTAAACCTCCGCCTACCCAACTCCTGCTTTACAGGTGAAAATAGAGCAACAGGACCGCTGAGTCTTTGACTTTATTTATGTTCTGCTGTGTTTTACTTGCATCTATTTGAAAGACTGAGTGTAAACACAAAAAATATTTTATTTTATGTGCTGGAATGTGCAGAAAATAGGTTTCAATGTTAAACTAATTTCTTCCAGTCAGAGAATGTTGCATATAATTAAATTTTTGCTTGATGCATAAAGTTTAGATTAAAACTAATAAAACAAGTTTAAAAAAAGAGACTTTTCCATTTGATTACATTTTATATGATGGATTATGTAGAATCGTGTTTTTAAAAAGTAACTAAGTAACTAAGTAATTAATTACTTTTGAAAAAAAGTAATCAGTAAAGTAACGGGATTACTTTTTTGGGAAGTAATCAGTAATTAGTTACTGATTACTTTTTTCAAGTAACTTGACCAACACTGATTCAGGACAGACAGTTATGTTAAACTTTCCTAGCAGTCCTTCACAAACAGGGAACAGTCTGTCTATTCTCTCCATCTGTCAGCTGCTGCTGGCTCTCCCTCCTCCTCTTCCTCACACACTGCTGAGTTTGTCCTGGTGGATCATCAGGGCTGCAAAGCCTCACAGATGATGTGCAGCAGTGGCTCCCTCAGTCTGTCCTCACTCTGGACACTTGCAGTCGTCACACATGGAAATCAAATGTGTGATAAGCTGCAGGATTCAAACACAAGTGTAACTTATAAACACATGTTCATACTTTTATTCCACAATCAGAGAGAAAGAAACAGAGAGAGTGCAGGACAGACAGACAGGTGACAGTCTCAGGTGTACACACTGCTACACAACAGCACCAGAGAAGCAGGATTTAGTGTTTGTGTTATTACGAGTGTAAACAAGAAGAGTTCCAGATGGTGCAGTGGACACATGTGTGACTGCTGTGATTAAAGCATCTTTCTTTCAGCTTAACGAGTGAACCGTCAGCTCGTTCAAACACACGTTAAAGTGCGTTTGGCTCGACACCACCGAACAGAGGCAGCAATATAACACAGCTAACATTAACAGTGCAGTGAATCCTGCTTGTGCCGTGATGTTCAGGGCTGCAAACCGAGCAGCATCACTGACTTTCAGCTTGTTGTGTTTGTGGATATATGACTGACTTTAATTATCCACAAAATCATCACATTCTCTGTCAGATTAAGGTCGACTATTGAACGGCGTATATTTTAAAGGCTTTAAAACCAAGTTAACGCTGAAAGTACAAACATCACTAATGTCACATAACTCTGCCGACAAGGCATAGCTATGGCTATGAAATGCTCTTTGTGTATCACTTCTTCATTATGAAAGATGTCATTAATGCACTAGTAATGTCTCATCTGGAGTATTGTTCAATCATTTGGTCAGCAGCTAATAAGACAGATCTTAACAGACTTCAGTTAGTCCAGAATAAGGCGTCCAGATTAGTGTGAAGATGTTCATACTATACTAATATTGATCAAATGCATAATAACCTTTCTTGGCTTCCTGTACAGGCTAAAATATTCTATGGCTTACTTGTAGTTCTAAAGAAAGCAATTCTGTTAAACACACCACATTTATTCTGCTCAGCTGCAGTATCCAGATGAAATACATCATCATATTACACAGTTTTCAACAAACTGCAATTTAGTAAATGCTCGAGTTAAAAGTAACGTTTTGTAAAACTGTTACATTTAGAGCAACTTTTAAGTGGAATAAGTTGCCTTAAAAAATTAGAGAATTATTAAAAACTTCAATGAACACTTAAAAGCCGATTTACAGAGCTTTTAGTTGTTGTAAATATTGTAAGACATGATTTGTTTTTGAAATTTGTGTAATGTGCCTCAATGTTATTGATATTCATCATCAACATCATCAACTTTATTTATAAAGCACTTTAAAACAACCACAGCTGACACAAAGTGCTGTACATTGGAACTGTAAAATAAAATTACATGAGCCATAAATAAAACACAAATAAAAGAAGAGTGAAATCATTAATTAAATAACTACTTCAATTAAAAGAGAAACTAAGTCTCACTGAGGTTAAAAGCCAAGGAATAAAAGTGGGTTTTAAGACGTGATTTAAAAGTGGACAGTGAAGGGGCCTCTCTAACATGCATGGGCAAATCATTCCATAACTTTGGAGCCACAATAGAGAAGGCCCCGCCCCCTCTGAGCTTCCTCCTGGATCTCGGTACCTCCAGGAGCAGCTGGTCAGCTGACCTGAGAGACCCACAGGGTGTGTGGAGATGAAGAAGCTCAGAGAGGTAAGGCGGGGCAAGACTGTGAAGGCATTTAAAAACAAACATAAGAATTTTAAAATGAACTCTAAAAGACACAGGCAGCCAGTGCAGAGAGGCTAGCACGGGGGTTATATGCTCTCTTTTTTAAGTTCCTGTTAGGAGTCGTGCAGCCGCATTTTGAACCAGCTGCAGACGTGAGAGCAATGACTGACTGACCCCCACATAAAGTGAGTTACAGTAGTCCAGGCGGGAAGAAATAAAAGCATGGATCACTGTTTCAAGGTGCTGCCTCGAAAGAAAAGATTTTACTCTTGCCAGTCGCCTTAAATGATAAAAACTGGACTTCACCACTGCTCTGATTTGGTTGTCCAATTTAAAATCACTGTCCAACTTAAAACCAAGGTCAGTAACAACAGATTTAAAGTAGACTTCCAGGGATCCTAAAACAATAGAGGAGGACTCACAGGGACCACTGGGTCCAAACACCAACAGCTCTGTTTTCTTTTCATTAAAATTTAAAAAGTTTAGAGCCAAACAAGCTTTAATGTCATCTAGACATGTCAAGGGAGGTTTTATGGAGATGCCATCCTTGTGTTTTAGTGGCAAATAAAGTTGGCAGTCATCGGCATAACAATGAAATGAGATCCCATGCCTTCTAAGGATAGAACCCAGAGGCAATGGATACAGTGAAAAGAGCAGTGGCCCTAAAATTGAGCCCTGTGGGACGCCGCATGACAGAGGAGCAGAAGACGATTCGTAACCGAGAAGGCTGACAGAGAAATATTATTATTATTGATTGCTTATTATTGATTGCTTATATTTGAACAATTGTGAAACCTCACTGTGGATGTAAGAGTGAAATTATGTGGGTATCTTGAATCCACTTTATTGTGTAATATTTTATGTGAGTATTTGACAGAAGACGAGCAACATCTGTTGTGGAAGCTAACAGGGTTCCTTTAGAATAAACAAACATAGGATTTATTATCACTGAATAATTCTGTATAAATCTATACAAATTATAGAAATATGTAATAGGAAACAACAAAATAATCTAAATTATAAAACAGTGTGTGTGTGTGTGTGTGTGTGTGTGTGTGTGTGTGCATGATTTTAGTGTTTGAACAGTCATGAATTATCTTTAACCCTTTAGAGCCGATCGGAGCGGGAACGCTCTGTTATGCGTAACTATTTTTAAATCCCGGTAGCACTGCAACCATGTAAGCTAGCGCAAAAATTTTTTTTGCATATGAAACCGGAGTTGTACTTAAATCTGATGCCATCAGCTTGTCCTAGGTCACGGTTTCCTTCCACATAAAGCTTTGCAAAAACTGCATAAAAAGCGCTTGCAGGAACAAAAACATAATATTCCAGAAACACGCTTTACCGATAAGATCAGCTGTTCAAAACACTTCCTACGTTGGAATAGACGTCAGCGCGAACTTTTGCATTTCCGCCATTACCTGCCCGAAACCGGAAGTGACGTCATTTTCGCGGTAATGTAGTCTTTTTTGCGATCAGGGCCTCAGGGCCTATACTGCTCTTTTTAAAAGTTATCTTTGACTTTATGACTTTCTGTGTCGTTTCTGGGATGCTTAGGACTCATATTGCACTGCTGGAAATAGTTTATTTTGATGCATATGCTGCTTTTTTGCAAATTTGCAGTATAATATTTATTTTCGTTTTTCCTGCAGTGTATAAAAATTGGTGTATTTCAAAAATAAAACTATGAAGACACTCAAAATAAATTTCCTGTGGTGGGAAACTATTTTGTGCAACTTTTTTGTATTTACAGTTTTGAGGGATAAGCCTCTTAAATTTCTCTAACTACAAATATGTTAAAAAATCAAAAACGATTTTCAATTTTTTTGTAGTTTATTGCACTTTTTTGCAATTTATGTAATTACTATGCACTTAATGAATACATATTATTAAAATCTGGGCTATAATGGTTGTATTGATGTATAGCAACTTGAAATGCTCCCAAAAATGGCTCCACAGCATGTAAAAATATAATATAAGCTCTGGCGGACTTGGTTCTATGGTAGGTCTTAAAGGGTTAACAGCAGGTTGGATGTAATGTGTTAGAACTACCAGCAGGTGGGGATAAGAGACCTTTAAGGTGTTTGGTGCCACGCTCCACCTTCAGGTTTAAAACTAGTGTTAATGGAGTTTGAAGGTTGAGTTTGTTCCACGACTGCATTTCACTCACTGCCTCTGTTTGTATCTCTGTCACTGCAGGACCAACATGGAGCCAGAAGTCAGCGCTCTCAGGAGGCCGACAAACCTCACAGAAGAAAGGGAGAGAAAAAACACACCTGTGACGAGTGTGGGAAGGGTTTTACTGTGAGGGCTTCACTAAAACAGCATCAGGTCATCCACACTGGAGAGAGACCGTTCAGCTGTGACTTGTGTGGAAAGTCTTTTTCCAGGAAGGGTTCCCTAACAAGACACCAACTCATCCACAGTGGAGTTAGAGCGTACAGCTGTGATCAATGTGGCAGAGCTTTTACTGACAGTAGCCACTTACAGAGGCATCTAGTTACCCACTCTGGAATTAAGGCATACAGCTGTGACGAGTGTGGGAAGGGTTTTACTGAGAAGGGTTACCTAAAACAGCATCAGGTCATCCACACTGGAGAGAGACCGTTCAGCTGTGACTTGTGTGGAAAGTCTTTTTCCTTGAAGGGTTACCTAAAACAACACCAACTCATCCACAGTGGAGTTAAAGTGCACAGCTGTGATCAGTGTGGCAGAGCTTTTACTCACAGTAGCAGCTTACAGAGGCATCTAGTTACCCACTCTGGAATTAAGGCATACAGCTGTGACGAGTGTGGGATGGAGTTTACTCTGAAGGCTTCACTAAAACAGCATCAGGTCATCCACACTGGAGAGAGACCGTTCAGCTGTGAACAGTGTGGAAAGTCTTTTTCCTTGAAGGGTTACCTAAAAACACACCAACTCATCCACAGTGGAGTTAAAGTGCACAGCTGTGATCAGTGTGGCAGAGCTTTTACTCAAAGTAGCAGTTTACAGAGGCATCTAGTTACCCACTCTGGAATTAAGGCATACAGCTGTGACATCTGTGGAAAAACTTTCAGCCAGAGAGGGAGCCGAAATACACACCTACGCATTCACACCGGACATGATGTGTACTGCTGTGAACAGTGTGGCAAACAGTTTACAACAGACGCAGTCTTACAACGACACATGTTTACCCACACTGAGGAGAGACCTTATCAATGTGACCTGTGTGAGAAGACTTTTAAATCTCCACATCACCTGAGACGACACCAACAGATCCACACCAGAAAGAGACTCTACAAGTGCAGCTACTGTAAGGTATGTATTTATTAGGGGTGCAACGATACACAAAATTCACGGTTCGGTTCGGTTCGATATTTTTTCGATACAAAAAATGTTCATGCCTTTTTAATTTGTCATTTATTAAACTTGTAAATATATATTTTAACTCAAAAGTACAGTTTTTAAATTTAATGTTGCTGAAACAAAAGTAATTTAAAAAATAAATATATCTCAGGGCTCTCAAAATTTCAAAATCCCTGGTAGCCCTTCGGGCAGGGACTCTTCAGTTTTTGGTAGCCCAAAATAAATGTAAGTAGAATAAAAAAGAAAGCAATTTTTTGATTGATGTTTTGTTTCCTTTACAATATTGTTGAAAAAATTGTTGAAAAACAAATTACAACATTGTATAAAAATTACAATCATCAACTCAAATACTTGGTTCTAATTGAACAGAAATTTCTATGAACTTGTAAGAACTCTGTAGGACATGAATCAGTCTGTGTCAGATCCTGAATTTGAAATTTCCACTGAAGTCACGGGTAAGAACAAGTGGAACCAAGATCAAGGCCATTTGCTTTTTGAACTTTGCAAAGACTGCTAAATTGTGCCAGTGGTAGTTCACTCTTTGCAACATAGTACGCTGTTCTAAACAGATTTTTTCAGGTTTATTTTTAGTATGTTATTTGCAATTGGTGTTTGTTCTGGGAAAGATATTGCAGACTGAGCAATAATGCATTTCTTGCATTTCTCATGGGTTCTAATGGGGGCCTTTCTTAGAATGACTGGTCCCAGTAACAAAGGCGCTTGTTGACTCAGCAATTGAAAGAAAACCAACGACACACCCGGCAGAACATTATGTTATTTACACGGGTCCACATAAGTGGTCCGGATGTGCGCATTCGCTGTCAAAATAAAAGACACGCACCAGATAAGAAGTTGCAGCGCGCGTTTGCGTCCATATAAAAGGCAGTGTTTTTGTCCGCTAGAGTGGGATTTTCACGGCACATTCCGCACCACATCTCTGTGCGTTCATCATTTGTTTGAAGCCAGCTCATCTCCTGCAACCACTTTTCCGAGAATACGTGCTTCTTTTGTGGTTCGGACTCCTTCTGACATTTCTTTGGAGGTGGAGGAACACCAAAGTAATTGCTTAAAGGAGCTTGCTTCTTCGACATCTTTAAGAGTTCTAAACAAATGTCTGTCCTCCTCCAGAAAATCTTACAGTGGGGCAAAAAAGTATTTAGTCAGCCACCGATTGTGCAAGTTCCCCCACCTAAAATGATGACAGAGGTCAGTAATTTGCACCAGAGGTACACTTCAACTGTGAGAGACAGAATGTGAAAAAAAAATCCATGAATTCACATGGTAGGATTTGTAAAGAATTTATTGGTAAATCAGGGTGGAAAATAAGTATTTGGTCAATAACAAAAATACAACTCAATACTTTGTAACATAACCTTTGTTGGCAATAACAGAGGTCAAACGTTTACTATAGGTCTTTACCAGGTTTGCACACACAGTAGCTGCTATTTTGGCCCATTCCTCCATGCAGATCTTCTCGAGAGCAGTGATGTTTTGGGGTTGTCGCCGAGCAACACGGACTTTCAACTCCCGCCACAGATTTTCTATGGGGTTGAGGTCTGGAGACTGGCTAGGCCACTCCAGGACTTTCAAATGCTTCTTACGGAGCCACTCCTTTGTTGCCCGGGCGGTGTGTTTTGGATCATTGTCATGTTGGAAGACCCAGCCTCGTTTCATCTTCAAAGTTCTCACTGATGGAAGGAGGTTTTGGCTCAAAATCTCACGATACATGGCCCCATTCATTCTGTCCTTAACACGGATCAGTCGTCCTGTCCCCTTGGCAGAAAAACAGCCCCATAGCATGATGTTTCCACCCCCATGCTTCACAGTAGGTATGGTGTTCTTGGGATGCAACTCAGTATTCTTCGTCCTCCAAACACGACGAGTTGAGTTTATACCAAAAAGTTCTACTTTGGTTTCATCTGACCACATGACATTCTCCCAATCCTCTGCTGTATCATCCATGTGCTCTCTGGCAAACTTCAGACGGGCCTGGACATGCACTGGCTTCAGCAGCGGAACACGTCTGGCACTGCGGGATTTGATTCCCTGCCGTTGTAGTGTGTTACTGATGGTGACCTTTGTTACTTTGGTCCCAGCTCTCTGCAGGTCATTCACCAGGTCCCCCCGTGTGGTTCTGGGATCTTTGCTCACCGTTCTCATGATCATTTTGACCCCACGGGATGAGATCTTGCGTGGAGCCCCAGATCGAGGGAGATTATCAGTGGTCTTGTATGTCTTCCATTTTCTGATGATTGCTCCCACAGTTGATTTCTTCACACCAAGCTGCTTGCCTATTGTAGATTCACTCTTCCCAGTCTGGTGCAGGTCTACAATACTTTTCCTGGTGTCCTTCGAGAGCTCTTTGGTCTTGGCCATGGCGGAGTTTGGAGTCTGACTGTTTGAGGCTGTGGACAGGTGTCTTTTATACAGATGATGAGTTCAAACAGGTGCCATTCATACAGGTAACGAGTGGGGGACAGAAAAGCTTCTTACAGAAGACGTTACAGGTCTGTGAGAGCCAGAGATTTTCCATGTTTGAGGTGACCAAATACTTATTTTCCACCCTGATTTACGGATAAATTCTTTACAAATCCTACCATGTGGATTCATGGATTTTTTTTTCACATTCTGTCTCTCACAGTTGAAGTGTACCTCTGGTGCAAATTACTGACCTCTGTCATCATTTTAGGTGGGGGAACTTGCACAATCGGTCGCTGACTAAATACTTTTTTGCCCCACTGTATGTATGCAAACACGCATTGCAACTTCATATCTTGTGCGCGTTTTTTTTTTTTTTTTTGGACAGCGAATGCGCACCTGCGGACCACTTATGTGCAGCCCCGGTTATATAGCTCATCATATTGCAGCCACAGAAATTCTTTTGTCCATGAAACCATAAAGCTGCACTTTCTTTTTGCCTTATAGTCTGATTTGTCATAACTTTTCCGTTTTGTGGTAAACTTTTCTTTGGCTGTCACTTCTTCACCCTGACCTGTCTTATTTGGCTCAGCAGAACTAAAATATATATCCTGCTGCTTTTACACACACACACACATAACGCTCAGTGATTATCTGCGCGATCAACCTCTCACATGTTTAAGCTGCGGGAGATTTCACTTGTCATGTTTGCATAGTAAGCTAACGATTGATAAGATGATGTCAGAGGAATTGGTGCACAAATTATCACCACTCACAGATCAGTGCTGTCGCTCTCTATACACAGTTCGCGCGATTGCAAAGTGAAAGCAAAAAACAAGCGCAAATTCAAACGCGATTTCAATATGTCACATATTGACAGTGGCTCACCGATGCCAATGACATAATTACCCAGCTACATTTCTGAAAGAATGCAAAAGCATTGACATATATTTTTCCTTCCTACAATAGCCCGACGGGCAGGGAAGAGATAGATTTTGGTAGCCCGACTGGAAAAATCGCTAGCCCCAGGACATCGGACTAGCAATTTTGCAAGCCCTGTATCTGATTGAGGAATCACTCATCTTTGGAAAAGAGAGTTTATTACAGAGAAATGGCTCTTTCCAAAATAAAAGCTATACTATACGCTTCTTCTGGGCTATATTCTCAGCAGCATATTGTAGCGGGTCAGGGCTGTTCGGGATTCTGTTTGTACAGTTATGTTTTGTTTATGTTGCCATAGTGACGGGTGACGCCCTCTCACTGCGACGGTGTGTCCTTCCGGGGTCAGAGGGCGCCCTGTGTGTTGTTGTTGCTGTGCGGTTGCCGCGCTGAGCAGTTAGCTAGCGGCAGTGTTCTTCGGCAGATGTCAATAAACGGCTGTGCTCCCTGGCTAGCTCACGGGAAGCAAGACCAAACGACACCTCCGTCTCCTCCTTGTCTGAGCTCGCCACATTGGTGTCAGAAGTGGGATGATGGTGGCACCCCATGTTCTGACCCGAGTGACTTTCCCCCCGCCGGTCGTGACCGGCTGGTGCGCCAAAAGAAGGCACCTGGACATTTGCAGGACTTTGTGTGGGGTAATGGGGTCGTCGGGGACGACTGACCCCTTAGGTTGGGGCTATGTAGCGGGTCAGGGCTGGTCGGGGTTCTGTTTGTACAGTTATGTTTTGTTTATGTTGCCATAGTGACGGGTGACGCCCTCTCGCTGCGATGGTGTGTCCTTCCGGGGTCAGAGGGCGCCCTGTGTGTTGTTGTTGCTGTGCGGTTGCCGCGCTGAGCAGTTAGCTAGCGGCAGTGTTCTTCTGCAGATGTTAATAAACGGCTGTGCTCCCTGGCTAGCTCACGGGAAGCAAGACCAAACGACACCTCAGTCTCCTCCTTGTCTGAGCTCGCCACAATATTAAACATATCAGGTCCCCATAAGGAGAATCCTGTGCTAACGGCTGTCTAAATGACTCGGGTAAAGTTTGTAGCATGCATGCTTGTTGTTTTTGTCTGCTTCCACTTGTCTTTGCACTAGGATGATGTCGGCGTAAATGTGCAGTCATATTCGTTGTGTTCCCACTAGTGCTGTCAGCGTTAATCTCGTTGAAATGATGTTAACACCACAACACGGCAAATCTCCGTTAACGAGCTACCCCTGATCGCCCCGTGCGTGGGGCTAGACGGCCAACACGTTAACGAGCCAACTGCGCTGACACACTAGTTCCCACCCATGTAATTGAGCATTGCGTGGCACATCCAACATACTGTTTTACTTTAGTCCATGACACGCTTACCTTCAGGGTCATACGTCACATGAAAACCAAAATAGTTCCAAACGCCAGATCTTTTATTTATTTATTTTTTTTGTCCCGTTGGGTCTTTAGCCATCAGAATTGTTGTCTTAAGGCCAAGAAAAATGCCAAGCGGATTTATTTTACCAAGTGGATCATCATGGCCTTGCCATATTGGTCCATTTGATTGACCTTTATTATAAATTAGAGATGGCACGATACCACTTTTTTATGTCCGATACCGATATCATAAATTTGGATATCTGCCGATACTGATATGAATCCGATATAGTGTTTTTTAATCAACAAAACTGTTTTTTAAATATCTTGCTGCATTTTGAAAGTCTGCAAGTTCATAATCAAGTTTAAAACAACAACTACACTAAAACTATTCTGTTATACCTGTATACAAAAAAAATATTTCATAGTTCAGCAATACTGATCAATCTAATAGGCAAGGCAAGGCAAGTTTATTTGTATAGCACAATTCAACAACAAGGTGATTCAAAGTGCTTTACAGAGACATTAGGAACAGAAACAAATAAAAAGCATGATTTAAAATTGATTAAAACAAGCAAATAAACTAACTAACTAATTAACAAACAAACAAACAAAACAGTATATAAAATCAAAACAGATAAAATCAGAACAGTAGATAAAATCAGTAGTTAAATGTAAGTTTTGAAATTTAAGCTTAAAGTGTGGATTTGGTGCTTTATTCAAATGCAGCTGAGAACAGGTGAGTCTTCAACCTGGATTTAAATAAACTGAGTGTTTCAGCTGATCTGAGGCTTTCTGGGAGTTTGTTCCAGATATAAGGAGCATAAAAGCTGAATGCAGCTTCTCCGTGTCTGGTTCTGACTCTGGGAACTGATAAAAGACCGGATCCAGATGACCTGAGGGATCTGGAAGGCTCATACTGGGTCAGGAGGTCACTGATGTATTTTGGTCCTAAACCATTCAGAGCTTTATAGACCAGCATCAGAACTTTAAAGTCTATCCTCTGACGGACAGGCAGCCAGTGTAAAGACCTCAGAGCTGGACTGATGTGGTCCACTTTTTTGGTCTTAGTGAGGACTCGAGCAGCAGAGTTCTGAATGAGCTGTAGTTGTCTGACTGATTTTTTTAGGTAGACCTGTAAAGATGCTGTTACAGTAATCAAGCCTACTAAAGATGAATGCATGGACTAGTTTTTCCAGGTCCTGTTGAGACATCAGATCTTTTATCCTTGAAATATTCTTGAGGTGATAGTAAGCTGACTTTGTTATTGTCTTAATGTGTTTTTCTAAGTTTAGGTCTGCATCCATCACTACACCCAAATTTCTCGCCTGGTTTGTGGTTTTTAGATGTATAGATTGAAGTTCTCTGGTGACCTGTAATCGTTTTTCTTTGGCGCCAAAGACTATTACCTCAGTTTTGTTTTTGTTTAGCTGGAGAAAATTGTGGCACAACCAGTCATTGATTTCCTCAATGCATTTACCAAGAGCATGCACAGGGCCTTGGTCTCCTGGTGACATTGTGATATATATTTGTGTGTCATCTGCATAGCTGTGATAGTTTATTTTGTTGTTGTTTATAATCTGTGCCAGTGGGAGCATGTAAATGTTAAACAGAAGGGGTCCCAAGATGGAACCTTGGGGAACTCCACATGTGATACTTGTCTGCTCAGATGTGAAGTTACCTATTGATACAAAGTATTTCCTGTTTTCTAAGTATGTTTTGAACCAGTTTAGTACAGTTCCTGAAAGACCTGTCCAGTTCTCCAGTCGTTTGAGTAATATGTTGTGGTCAACTGTATCAAATGCTGCACTGAGATCCAGTAAAACTAGGACTGACATTTTTCCACTGTCTGTATTCAGACATATGTCATTAAACACTTTGGTCAGAGCGGTTTCAGTGCTGTGGTTCTGTCTAAAACCTGACTGGAAGGCATCGTAGCAATTATTCTGTTTTAAGAAGTAATTGAGCTGTTGAGAAACTGCTTTTTCAATGATCTTACTTAAAAATGGGAGATTTGAGATCGGCCTGTAGTTGTTCATTTGTGTCTTGTCAAGATTGTCCTTTTTCAGTATAGGTTTGATTACAGCAGTTTTTAGTGATTCTGGAAACACACCAGATAATAAAGAAAAGTTGACGATCTGTAACAGGTCTGACTCTAAAGTCTTTGAGACCTTTTTGAAAAAACTTGTTGGCAGGACATCTAAACAGCAGGAGGAGGAGTTCAGTTGACCTAAGATGTCCTCAGGTCTTTGCTGTTAATAGGTTGAAACTGTTTCATGGTGTTTAAACAGTTTTTTGGTGGACACAGTACATATCCTGGATCTGCTGTTGATGTACCAATTGCTTGTCTAATTTTTTGGATTTTTTCTGTGAAGAATTTGGCAAAGTCATTGCAGGCCATGGTCGAATGAAGTTCAGCTGCCACTGGCACAGGAGGGTTTGTTAGCCTGTCAACTGTAGAAAATAAGACCCGAGCATTATGGCTGTTTTTAGTGATGATGTCAGAGAAGTAGGACCTCCTTGCACTCCTCAGTTGTAAATTATAATTGTGAAGTTTCTCTTTATAAATGTCATAATGAACCTGGAGGTTTGTTTTTCTCCATCTGCGCTCAGCTTTCCTACACTCTCTTTTTTCATTTTTCACCAGTGTGGAGTTTCTCCATGGAGACTTTTTCCTTCCAGAGATAACCTTCACCTTAATGGGAGCAATGGTGTCCATTACATTTAACATGTTAGCATTGAAGCTATTGACGAGCTCATTGACTGACCCTCTGGACAGGTCAGGTGTTAATGGGAAGACCTGGTTAAAAATTGCACTACTGTGTTCAGTTATACACCGTTTTGTGATCACTGTTGTTGATATATTTGTGTGGGCTGAGATTTTACTTTCAAAGAAAACACAGTAATGATCAGACAGGCCCACATCAGACACAGTAACCTTTGAAATGCTCAGGCCTTTGGAGATCAGTAGGTCAAGAGTGTGTCCTCTATTATGTGTGGCCTCTGTTACATGCTGAGTCAGCCCAAAGTTGCCCAGAGTGTTACTCAGGTCTTTAGTCCCTTTGTCCTGAGGGTTGTCCACATGGATGTTAAAATCCCCAGCAATAATTACACAGTCAAAATCAACACAGATCACAGACAGCAGTTCACTGAGGTCATTAAAAAAGTCTGTGCAGTATTTGGGAGGCCTGTAAACATTAAGAAACACAACTTTGGATGGGGCCTTCAGCTGTAAAGCCACATATTCAAAAGACTGAAAACTTCCAGGAGATAGCTGCTTACATTGAAATGATTCATTAAATAAGACAGCAACCCCTCCTCCTCTCCTGCTCACCCTGGCCTCACTGATAAAACTGTAGTTAGGAGGGGTCGTCTCGATGAGAACAGCTCCACTGTTACTTTGGTCCAACCAAGTTTCAGTTAAAAACATAAAATCAAGGCTGTGCTCAGTGATTAAATCATTAATTAAAAATGTTTTCCCAGCTAAAGATCTAACGTTTAATAAAGCCAACTTAAGTGTTTTAGAGGCATAACTTGTCCCCTCGTGTTTGGGAGCAGTCTGTGGCACACAAGGTATGTTTACTATGTTTAAAGATCTTTTAGAGTGCAGCTCTCTGTGTTTTGACCAGGCCACATGTCTCCTTCTGTCACCTAAAAGTACAGAGATTTTAAAACCTTCTAGTAAACAGGGTCCCAGCTTCTCCTGGGAAAAGTCACCACTGCCATAATCCTCATAGCCCGGACCCTTCACACATCACACATCAGACTGCGGAGACAGAGCATGAAGGTGGTAAAGAGGAACTAAGGGGGGCGAGGCTGGGCAATGTGACTTCGATTGCTCTGTTGAGGGTGGGGCTCGATGGCGAACCTTTGGCCGCTCTGGTGGGGGGTTTATGGGGGACAAAAAGGGATTGGGACGGGGGGTAGATCTGAGCCCAGCATTGACCCGCTCCATCATCTCCTCAGTGAATTTCAGATGTGGGGGGGAGGGAGAAAGGGAGGGGGAGGAGGGTGATGGCCTGTCAGGGGTTTGGGGGACTGGGGAAGGTTGTGGTCCCTTGTCCTGGTCGTTGGTGTTGTTGAGAGAGTTGGAGGCAAATAGGGACCCCTTTTCTTGCCTTTCTGAGGCTCTTCCCGGGTGGGGGCAAATGGAGCTCCTCCTCAAGGTTTCTGCTGGGCTTTGTCTGTTCTTGGAGTACTGTTTGTTCCTCTTTATGAGATAACTCCTCGTTTATCTCAGCCTTGGCACCAAGCACAGATGGATAACGTATGGAATAAAACAAGTTGGAGGTTTAATAAACTTAAACCTACACCATCCTCCCTATTCTGGTATTTTAAAGAGTACTTAGCGTAAATATTAAGCAACCTAACTAATAGGGTTCCAACTCCCAGCAACAACAAAAATAAATAAATAAAAAATAGGTAACCACCCCTCACGCGCCACCCCATGATGCTTAATCGACGTAATCAACCTTAATTTGATGCAGTGTGAAAAAAAAATGCACAGAAATCAATTATTTTTCAAGAAATATTAAATAGATTCAACATCTTTCTTCAACAAAATTGCAGACTGCACAGATGGTACCTTCCCAAAGGAAAAAGTACTATAGCTTACTAGGGTATATATATTAGACTTAATAGTCACTATATACAGTAATTGACTTCTATTCATTTTACATCAAATTAAAACTTTGGGTGTCAGATAATTATTTATTAAAAGCTAGACATTTTAAATGAGAATAAGAAAGAAAAGTATGTCTTTGTGCCCCCTTTTCCCAGTTAATGCCCCCCTGGTTAAACTTTGCTAGATTCGCCCCTGCACAGTTACCAGCCGTCAGCTACATAGAAAAAGATCCTGGTGTAGAAAGTAATATTAAATAAATTGTAACAACAGCTTATCAAGCTTAAACGTGCTGCTGTTGTTCAGCCGCTGGTTTCCTCTTTCTGGTGCAAAGTGGGCCAAAAACAAACAAGAGAGACGGACTCGCGACAGAAAAGCCGATCAGCTGATCATTGAGCAGTTTCACGATTGAAGTAGCAGCCGGAGAGCGAGAGGCAGTCGCTTGTTAAGCTTAACTTGGGAAAGCTTTACAAACATTCAGAGATGGACTTACACACTTGCTTCACTTCTCTCGGGGATAACTTTGTCGGAGATGAAATGCCAGGTTGCTAGCGAAGCTCCACATGCTATCCAGACCACCGACGGTCCCGCATGCCACAGCCGCTCTATCACGTGATGCATACTGCTCCGACGTGCTAACGTTCTGAGGCGAGTTACGGCGTGTTGCAAGTTTTGTGAGGTGCTTTCGTGATATTTAATGGATCGGATTACATTTTTTTATTTTTCTCCGATATCCGATCCAGTAATTTAGGTCAGTATCGGACCGATACCGATACGTAATATCGGATCGGTCCATCTCTATTATAAATATGAATTTATTTTATTTTCAGTTGCTACAAATGGGACAGACATGACTGGGGGATAGGACAGGGAGAAAGAATGAAAGAAAGAGAGGGAGAGAAAGAAAACCAAAGGGGAGAAGAGACGGTGAGAAGGGGTGGAAGAAAGAAAAAAAAAACACAAACAAATAAAACACCTGGGTCACCTGTATGGAGGGAAAAAAACAGAAGAGAAAGCAAACAACAAAGAGCAATATAATAAAAAAAACAGCACAATCACAATAAACTAGCTAGCCATAGATATCAATAGTTACTAAATAATAAACGATATTGTGCAGCACGCAAGATAAACAGCGCACAATGTGCTTTGAGGCAGCAGCCAAGAAAGCTGTAGTCCGCGTCTGTGAATATCCGTGTGTACACCTGTGTGCATACCTGTGTGGATCAGCATGCTTGCATTCCAAAGGTTTCTCCATGTAACGATCTGCTAGGGAGTGTGGGGAGCCACAGCCCTGTCCTCCAGGGTATGAAGCCGGTATGGAGGAGATCAAACCTCCAGACATCCAGAGGCTCCCAGAGCACAAGAGACCAAGGAAGACCAACAGAGGGGCAGCCGCGCCACTGTCCCAGTAAGAGCTGAGGAGAGTCCCAGATGAGGGCTCACTCAGCAGCCGCGGAGCAGAAGCCAGGGGGAGTTGCAGTGACGCGCCCGTGAGCTCCGCCGGCAGCCAGCCGTGCCTGAGTGACCGAGCCCCAGGCTGAGAGGCCGGGGGCACCCCACCTTCGAAGTGGCCCGAGCGAGCCCCAGGCTCCAGGCCCCGATAAGCGGCCGCCAAGGAGTGAGCCGGTGTGTACCCGGATGCCCACCCCCAAACACAAAGAACCACCAACGCACCGACACCTGAGGGAGTCCGCCACCGGCAGGGGAAATGGTGGTGGTGGAGATAGGCCTCCAAACCTTGGAGGGCCTGAGATGTCCCCAGAGATGTGGCGTCTGATACCCAACCTGACATATAGACACAGACATACAGGAACACACAGACACAAACATCCATTCCCACCCTCATGCTCTCATATGCACTTACTCCACACTCAACCAATGTGGTTGGGACATAAAGAGACGCTGTACACACTCCCCAAGCGTACTCTACGAACCAGGTCTAGGTACCCTTGCCCCTGGAGGGGGGAACTGCACCCAGACCCAGGTGGTGTTACCCTTTTCCCTGTGGTGGGGAGAGGCAGACCGCCCCGACTCCGCAGCAGCAGGGAGGCCCCACACTCCAGACTGCAGTCGGACGGCCAACTCCTCCTAGCCCCCCCGCTCCAGCAGGCCGCAGAGAATGGGGGTGAGAGAAGACTCCAAGCCTCCCTCCACCCGCATCTTTGTAGTGTTGATGCATGTGTGTTCTAAGGTGCATTTAAAACCCAGGAGGGCATGGAGCTACCTGCCAGAGAGCAGCAGGTAAGCGCATAGTCCCTCCTGCTAGCCCTCAATGTCGCACGTGTATTTAAAATTGAGAGGTGGGCAACGACGCCAGGGGTGAGGTGTACAACCCTGATGGTAATTTAGACTCCGTGTATCGTGCCCACCCCCAAGATCCTATATGTATGTGTAATGAGAGTGTGAGTAATGTGATTGTCTAAGATGTGGGATAAAATTGAGGCAGAGGCAGCCAGAAGGGGACAGAGGGGTGGGGGGTAGCCTCCTCTGCACCCTGGTGACATACCCCTACTCCAAGGCCCTGCATGTGTGGGTGGTTGTGGTGGAGCGGGAAGAGGGAGGCAGCTGGAGATGGGGAGCGAAGGAAGGGAGGGGCAGGTGACCCCTACGCGGGGCCAGCTCCCCCGCTGACCCCAGTAGGCACTCCCATACTCCGCGACCCGCCAGGGAAACGGGGCCCAGGCCCATCCAGACCGGGACCCAGCGCAGCAGCGCCCCCCAGCCCCGGGACAGTCCACCCAACCCCACCACAGAGAAAACTGCACCCACCCCACCATCCACTCATCTTCCAGACTACATGAGACAATAGACACCCAGGCTGAGATCTTCCTCCACCTCTCCTGTATCTCCCCCTCCTGCAGAGAGTTCCTGAGGAGAGGAAAGCTCCTGCAAGGTGTGACAATCTCCCCCACCAGTTGAAGAGCCCCCCAGGTGGCTCGACGCACCAGCGGCACCCTGCGCCAGGGATGGGCCCCCATGCACCCACCCGCCCTCAACCCCGGCAACACACCAACCAGGATCCAAGGCCCCGAGGCCCGGCCAGGGCCCCAGCCCAGAGACGGAGCGCCCCCAGAACCTCACGCCCATCCCGGACCCACCCAGGGGCAGCCAGGCTACCAGGTCAGTAACCCACGTCCGTCAGCAAAGACCCTCCCTTAGCCCCGCTGCACGCAGCCACGAGGAAACAGTCACCTGAGAGCCAGAAGAGCCCCCAACCGGACATGACCGCTACCCCGGGTTGAGCCCCCCAAGGAAGATGCCTCCGGGGAACCCCCCGACGCCCTAAGCCTGTCCCTACCCCCACACCAATCACAACAGTGAAGGCGGGACCTAACTATGACCCCCCCCACCCCCACTAGGTGATGGAGCTGATCAAAGGAGCCCAGAGCAATTGATCTGATGTGGTGGCCGAGGCTGTATCAAGACTAATGTAATCTAATAGATAATTTCTATATTGGTTAGAATTAAGATTGTTTTTATTTTTCCAGTTCATGAGGACAGTTTTCTTGGCTATGCATAGGGCAGTGAAAACCATATGGGCTATATTCTTTTCTGAAGTGACATTATCTAAGCTGCCCAACAAACACACTAAGGGGGAAGTTGGAATGTTACATTTCAGACATTTTGATAAGTCTTCACATATCTCGCGCCAAAACTTCTGCACTGGTGGACAGAACCAAAGAGCGTGAATGTAATTGTCTGGTGTATTGCCTTGACAGTGTGAGCAGTTGTTGGAAGATGTAAAGCCTATCTTGAACATCCGATGACCTGTATACTGCACTCTATGTAGTATTTTGTATTGTATTAATTGCAGACTGGGATTTTTAATCAATTTAAAGGTTTTTAAGCATACCTGAGACCAGAAGTTTTGGTCTAAACTGACTGATAAATCTGCTTCCCACTTTGCAATAGGAAGTGATATTGATTCATCTAATTTAGAAAGTGTTCTGTATATTTTAGATAATAATTTGGGGGATTTAAGAGTAAGGAAATGTGCTGCACTTGGTGGTGTTTGTAATTCAACTTGACTGAGGTTAAATTTCTTTTTTATTATGGATTTAATTTGTTGATATTCTAAAAATCTTTTCTTGTTGATCCCATATTGTGCAACTAGTCTGTCAAATGGAATAAATTCTGTTCCCTCTAATGTATGTTCTAAGTGTTTAATTCCTTTACAACTCCATTCTGGGAAATTAATCATATTATTGTTTTGTAATATGTCAGGGTTATTCCAGATAGGTGTACGTTTGCATGGGATTAATGAAGACTTCGTTATTTTTAGAAACTCCCACCATGCTGTCAGAGAAAAGCTGATGTTGATACTTTTAAAGCATTCATGTCTTTTGATGTTTGAGCTAATAAATGGTAGGTCTGAAATCTCTAGATCCTTGCATAGTGCCTGTTCAACATCTAGCCAGGGCTCATCTAAGAAGGTATGTTTTAACAATTCCGAGATGAACTGAAGCCTGTTGGCTAAGAAGTATTGGTGAAAATTAGGCAGTTCTAATCCTCCTCTATCCCTTTTTTTTGTAGCATTTTTAAGCTGATATGCGGGGGTTTATCTTTCCAAAGGAATTTGGAAATATATGAATCCAGAGATCTGAACCAATCTTGTGATGGTTTGTTAGGGATCATCAAAAATAAGTAATTTATTTTTGGCAAGATCATCATTTTTATAGTGGCGACCCTTCCCATGAGTGATATGGGTAAAGATTTCCATCTAGTCAGATCGCCTTCTACTTTCTTTAGAAGTGGGATGTGGTTTAATTTAGTTAAGTCTGAAAGCTTAGGAGAAACATTAATACCTAAATATTTAATAGTTCCGGATTGCAGTGGGGCAGAGGAAGTATTATGGAAGGAGCAGTTAATGGGGAGAACTGTAGATTTTGGCCAGTTAATTGAATAATCTGAAACTCTTGAAAACCAGTTTATTAGAGTAATTACCTCAGAGAGGTTGGTTTGTGTGTTTTGCAGAAAAAGCAACACATCATCCGCATAGAGACTGATTTTATGTTCTATGTTCTTACATTTTATGCCCTTAATTGTTGTAGCCTGTCTAAATGCTGCTGCTAGAGGTTCGATAAAAATTGCAAAAAGTGAAGGAGAGAGTGGGCATCCCTGTCTGGTGCCCCTCAGGAGACAGAAGCTGGAGGATGTCTGGTCATTTGTTCTGATACGAGCTGTTGGGGAATTGTATAATATTCTTATCCAGTTTATGAAAGAGTTTCCAAAACCAAATTTGTGTAAAGTTGCGAATAAAAATTTCCAGTTAACTCTGTCAAATGCTTTTTCTGCATCTAGAGATAATATTATGGTTTCGATGTTTTTATTGTATGAGTAGTCTATTAAATTAAGTAATCTACGAGTGTTTGTTGAGGAGTGCCGACCTTTTATGAAACCAGTTTGGTCAGGATGAATTAAGAGGGGGGTTATTTTCTCTAATCTCTTTGAGAGAGCTTTGCAGATTATTTTAAGGTCTACATTTAAAAGAGAAATTGGACGATAGCTTGAGGGAAATAAAGGGTCTTTGCCTGGTTTTAGCAGGAGACTAATGTTGGCAGAATTCATGTTTGGTGGTAGTCTGCCATTTTCCTCGATTTCCTGCAACATTCCGTGGAATACTGGTGCCAGAATTGTCCAGAATTCTTTGTAGAATTCTGCAGGGAAGCCGTCTGGACCTGGAGCCTTATTATTGGGCATACTTATCAGGGCTTCCTGGAGTTCACTTGGCGTCAGTGGCGAATCCAATTCCATTGCTTGACTATCTAGTAATTTTGGAAGAGTTACGTTGTCAAGAAACAGGTCAATTTCATTTTTAGATGGGTTTATTTGTGGTGAGTATAAAGTTTCATAGAAATCCCTAAAAATGTTGTTTATTCTTCCAGGGTCATATATTGTGTTCCCCGATAAATCTTTAGCAGCACATATAGTTGTTTTTTTCTTTCTTTATTTTTAACTGGTTAGCTAGAAATCGACCTGATTTGTTACTGTGTTCAAAATTCTGCAAGCGAAGTCTTTGTATAAGGAATTGTGTTTTGTTTTTTTTTTATTAATAGTTTCATTTAATTCTAGTTTTGTCTTGCGTATTTTGTTCAATGTTTCCTGATCTTGGTCGCACGCGTAGGCTTCTTCTAGTGATTTGATGGTTTTTTCTAATTCCTGAATATATTTGTTTTCTTCTTTCTTTTTGTGTGATGAGAAAGAAATTATTTTACCTCTCATCACAGCTTTCCCTGCTTCCCATAGAACAGAAGCAGATATTCCGGGAGTGTCATTAAAGTCTAAATATGAAGTCCATTCCTTTTTAAAATATTTAATAAAGTCTTCATCTTTAAGCAGTGATGTATTAAATCACCAGTTTTTACTTGGCGTAGTATTATTCTTGTGCATTAGTGTTAAAGATACAGAAGCATGATCGCTGACAGCTATAGGATGAATCTCAGTGTCTGAAATGTTTCTCAGCAGTGAGCTGCTGACCAAAAAATAATCCAGACGAGAGTAAGAGTGATGAACATGCAAGAAAAAAGTATATTCCTTACTGTTGGGGGGAAGGGAGCGCCATGCATCGCAAAGGCCAAAGTCGCTCATATACTGTTTGATTATATTTGTGGATTGCCAATTGCGCTGAGTTCCTGTTGTGTTGAGCCTATCCATTTCTTCATTTAGTCCAAGGTTGAGGTCACCGCCAAGAATGAGTGCGCAATCGAGGTGTTCAGAGAGTGTACTAAAAAATCCGTGGAAGAATGAGGGTTCATCAACATTTGGACCATATATACTTACAATACATAGTTTTTTGTTCAATATTGATAGTTTAATAATTAGAAATCTACCCTCTGGATCTATAACTGTATCGAGTACTGTAAAATTAACATTTTTATGTATTAAAATTGCTACTCCCCGTTGTCTAGAATTATAACAGGCTGCAAACACGTTAGGAAACTCAGGTGTTTTAAGTTCGTTTAAACCTGTGACAGGTCTGTGAGTTTCTTGTAATAAAACAACATCTGCCTGTAGTTTTTTAAGCTGGTTAAATATCTTTAACCTCTTTCCTCTGGTGCCAGCTCCATTTACATTCCATGTGACAAACCTCAGCATGCCCATAATTGTGTGTGTATGTCTAATGATGTACGCTGGGTGTTTCGTTTAGACAGGTGGAGAGAGTGTGGAAACATCCCTTGTTTGTAAATAGAAAGAGAGAGAGAAAAAGTGTGGTGAGAGGCTCCATAAGTCTGACTATGTGTGTGAATATTCACTAATATGAACAAGCGTGGCTTGTGTTATGTGTCCTGCAAGTCTGTGCGTGCTGTGAGGCTGTTGTGAATGTGCTGCCATTGAGCGGATGTGTTTGCGTGATCGTGGTGTGAAAATATGGAGAAATAGAGGGTGTTGTTTGTAGGTGAGTGGGGAAGTAGGTGAACACAGCAGTGAAAGACAAGAGAAAGAAAGAAACCACATGAACTGTGAGCGACAACAAAAAAAGGAAACGAAACAGAAACATTCCAATTAAAGCAATGACGGAGGGTGACGGTGTTATATCTGCTATGACATCCTACTGATATTACTAGGTTAAACCCATTTTAGAGGAGAAAGTGTGAATGAATAAGAAAAGAGTGTAGCGGGTTCTTATCTGGAATCAATCAATCAATCAAGCTTTTATTCGTCACATGCAGGTTGCCCTGCAGTGAAATGGGACCCCCCCCCCCCCCCCCCCCCCCCCCCCGACCGTACATATATCAGAATCAGAATCAGAATACTTTATTGATCCCTGGGGGAAATTATTTTTTGTTACAGTGCTCCATTTTAAACCAACATTAAGACAAGACAGACAATACACTAACTAAGAATAGTACAATATATACATATATATACATACATACATACATAAGTCACTCATAAATAAATAGTTGGAAAAGAAACGTGTAGTTGTAGCAGCAAACAGTGTGTTAAGTGGATGCGTTGTACAGGGAGATGGCCACAGGCAGGAATGATTTCCTGTGTCGTTCAGTGGTGCTTTTCGGTAATCTCAGTCTCTCACTGAACGTGCTCCTGTGACTGACCAGCATGTCATGGAGTGGGTGGGAGGTGTTATCCAACATTGTCTTTATCTTGGACAGCATCCGCCTCTCCGACACCACCTTGAGGGAGTCCAGCTCCATCCCCACAACATTGCTGGCCTTACGGATTAGTTTATTAAGTCTGTTGGCATCTGCGACCCTCAGCCTGCTCCCCCAGCATGCAACAGCATAGAGGATCGCACTGGCCACAACAGACTCATAGAAAATCCTCAGCATTTTCTGGCAGATGTTGAAGGACCTCAGTCGCCTCAAAAAATAGAGACGACTCTGGCCCTTCCTGTAAAGTGCTGTGGTGTTTTTAGCCCAGTCCAGTTTATTGTCAATGTGTACTCCAAGGTATTTATAGTCCTCCACAATGTCAACACTGACCCCCTGAATTGAAACAGGGGTCAAGTGTTTCCTGGTCTTCCTGAAGTCCACGATCAGTTCCTTGGTCTTTGCCACGTTGAGCTGCAGATGATTCTGCTCACACCACGTGACAAAGGAGTCGACCACAGCCCGGTACTCTGTCTCATCATCCCTGCTGATGCATCCAACCACCGCAGAGTCATCAGAGAACTTCTGAAGATGGCAGATCTCTGTGCAGTGGCTGAAGTCTGTGGTGTAGAGGGTGAAGAGGAAGGGGGAGAGGACAGTCCCCTGTGGTGCCCCTGTGTTGCTGATCACCTTGTCAGACACACACTGTGGGAGACGTACATATTGTGGTCTTCCTGTCAGGTAATCAACAATCCAGGACACCAGAGAAGCATCCACCTGCATCGCTGCTAACTTATCACCCAGGAGGGTCGGCCTGATGGTGTTGAAAGCACTGGAAAAGTCAAAAAACATGACCCTCACAGTGCTCGCCGGCTGGTCCAGATGGGTGTAGACACGATTGAGCAGGTAGATGATGGCGTCCTCAGTTCCGAGACGAGGCTGATAAGCGAACTGAAGGGGATCCAGGTGTGGTCTTACTATGGGTCGCAGCTGGTCCAGGATGAGCCTTTCCAGGGTCTTCATGATGTGGGAGGTCAGTGCCACGGGCCTGTAATCCTGGGGGCCACTGGGACGAGGCGTCTTTGGTACAGGGATGAGGCATGATGTCTTCCACATCACCGGGACCCTCTGCAGACTCAGACTCAGCATAAACAGTTTATGAAAGACTCCACACAGCTGGGGGGCACAGGTCTTGAGGACAAGGGGACTCACTCCGTCTGGTCCAGCAGACTTGCCTGAGTGAAGTCTCCTCATTTGCATCTCAACCTGGTATTGAGTGAAGGTGATGGGTGGGGGAGGGGTGTCAGGACTCTCACAGGAGGCAACATGTGAAGAGAGAGGCTGGCACAGTGGTGTGGCTCTGGATTCCAGGCTGACTACAGGTGAGGTTGTGGGGGTGGGAGCAGACACTGTGGTGTCAAATCTATTGAAAAACAGATTCAACTCATTGGCTCTATTCTCACCTCCCTCAGTTCCCCTGCTGTTGGTTGGCCTGAATCCAGTGATGGTCTTCATGCCCCTCCACACCTCTCTCATGCTGTTCTGCTGGAGTTTCCACTCCAGCTTCCTCCTGTAATTGTCCTTAGCCTCTCTGATCTTGTCCTTTAGTAACACCTGGATCTTCCTCACCTCCTCTTTGTTGCCCCCTCTGAAAGCCCTCTTCTTGTTGTTGAGGAGGGCTTTGATGTCCTTAGTCACCCACGGCTTGTTATTTGGGTAACAATGAACAGTCTGAGCTGGAACAATGGAGTCGGTGCAGAAAGTTATGTAGTCTGTGATACACTCAGTAAGCCCATTGATGTCCTCGGCGTGAGGCTCACAGAGTGTTTCCCAGTCGGTCACCTCGAAACAGCCCTGTAGTTCTGCTAAGGCCTCCTCTGACCACCTCCTGACAGTCCTGGTGGTCACAGGTTCCCTCCTCACAATTGGCACATAGCGGGGGGTGAGGTGAATCAGGTTATGATCTGACCTACCAAGTGGGGGGAGGGAGGAGGAGCTGTATGCATCCTTGACGTTAGCATACAGTAAGTCTAAAGTTTTCTCTCCCCTGGTGGGACAGTCCACATATTGTTTGAATGTTGGTAGTGTATTGTCCAGTGATACATGGTTGAAGTCACCCGAGATCACAATAAAGGCACTCGGGTGCTGAGTCTGTAGCCGAGCTATGGCAGAGTGGATAGTGTCACATGCAGCTGTGGGGTTAGCAGAGGGGGGAACATAGACAGCCACCAAGATGACGTGAGAGAATTCCCTGGGTAAATAATACGGCCTGAGTCCAACAGCACACAGTTCAGTGTCCGGGCAACAAATCCTTTCTTTGATTGTTATGTTGGCAGGGTTACACCACCGGTTGTTAACTAAAACAGCAAGCCCACCTCCTTTACGCTTACCGCTAGCGATGCTGTCCCTGTCCGCCCGAACAGTGTGGAAGCCTTCCACGGAAGCATTCTCATCGGGAATGTCCTGGTGCATCCATGATTCGGTGAAACACATCAGGCTACACTCTCGGTATTCCCTCTGACTCCGTACCAGTGCTGAGAGCTCGTCGATTTTAATTGCCAACGATCGCACATTACCCATCACGATAGACGGCAGACACGGTTTAAACCTCCTCCTCGCTTCGAGCCTCCGCTGTCTCACCGTCACCTTTTTTCTTCTCTTCTGTCCTTGACCTCTGCATCCCCGATGTGTTTTCCTCCAAATTTCAGCTGGTACTTCTGCGGGCCTGGCCAGCGAGCCGGCCGGCATCAGGGCGATCAGCTGATCTCTGGAGTAAACAGTCCGTGCGTGTAGGAGATGTGCCGCGGTCCCGTTCCTTGATAAAAGTAACAGTTCCACGGCCACCAGAAGAACAAAAACTCTCTCAATCCACATGATTGAGTAAGAGATAGAAAACGGAGGAAAATACAAGTCAGGAAAAAAAAGAATACGTAAGGAAAAAAAAGCTAAACTAAGAGAAAAGCAGGAGCGACTGTAACAGGCTGCACGCTGGTTGGCGCATGCGCACTAATATAACACAAACATTACATGGGGATACAGGTCGGAGATTGGTAGAATCAGAAAAACATTGAAATATACACTACAGTGGGGAAAGTACAAGAGGAAAAAAAGAGACCCCTACTCATGCTATGATTCCATGGTAGGACAGCATGAGAACAGGAAACAAAAAAACTCCTCTGCACAAAAAGCACATAAATGTCCACAGCACAACATTGTGAAGACATGACAAGCCACAGGGGTGGGAGGGGGGTGAGGGGTAATCCGAAGCGAACACAGCAGCCGCCCCGCACAGCGCTACCATTCCAGCGCGGCACGCAGACCCGCCGTGTTCCCTCGCAGGAAACAAGCATCGAAGGCGTTGGGAAGGGAGGGGGGATGAGTGCGTGCTTATCAGTGTAAGTGTATGTGTGTGCGTGTCCATAGTTCAGCTGAGACAGTGTCCTTCGGCCTATCAGGCTAAGTAAACAGTCCTCCAGCCGATCCAGGTGTCCTTCATGGGATGGGAAGAATAGTCATCACACAGTCGTTATCACACTGCAAAAAACGATTTTCAAGAAAGTAAAAAAAACCTTGTTTATGGACATTTTTTCTTATTTTTTGCCTAAAAGGAAAATATATTCTTAACAAGCAAGTTTTGGACAAGAAAATAAAGCTTATTCTAGGAAAATATGTCTAACTTTTCCTTAAAAGGATATTTCAGCTCATCTTGAGCTTTATTTACCAGTTACAAGGCATGACAATGGTTTGGTTGAATTTCCAGAATAAAAATAAGATTATTTTTCTCATTTCAAGAGTAAGGGCATTTAAACAGCTGCTCAGTTTAAGAAATGTATTTATTGACACTAAAGTTTAATATAATTGCTGTCAAGTTTGACACAATATGCAGTATATGAACAAAGGCAGGAACTAAAAGCACATGGTAAACATGAAATACAGGCCCATTTGAAAAACAGAAACAGCACAACTCATTCACTTTAGGCCATGTCAAACAGAATAATAGATCAGCATCAGTATATCTATACTATGGCAATGCTAAAATCGCATTCATCTGTCAGAATTTATAGGAAAACAACAACTTAATTTTAAAAATTGTCACAAAACTGTCCAAAACAATAACCTGAAAATACAGTTCATGCATGTAAAGCAGTGTACCTTTTATAAAACATATGTTGAGCTCACGTGTAGTCCAATTACATCACCCAGGTAATATTTCATGACCGCACATGTCATATCTTTGTGTGTGAAACTGTAATATGGAATGGAATCTCATATCATATCATTGTTGGCTGGCTTTCCACCACTGAATCAGTCCTGTATGCCCACATGTTACTCAGATTTCTGTTCACTGCTGATGAGGGTTCCCTCCTAGAACTGCAATTGAGATTGGTTGATTAATTGACTAGTTGCGGATAAGGAAATTAAATACAAGGTACACTGATAATTTCTAAAAAATTTTAATGTCAGAAATATACTGCATTTTATAATTTACTCTAAAATATGCATGTTTTCAAGCTGAGTTTAATAAATGGATATTCATTTAATGCTCATTGCTATTTGGCAGCTTAACTGTAGTTTAAAAACCTTGAAAAATCCTCAAAAACCTAAAATGGGAAAGCTAAACTAAAGAACACAGGAAACATGGAAAATGTTGCAAAAACCTTACAACCTTGAACAAGGAACATAAGACATGAAAACATCAGGGAGGGAACACAGATGATAACACAGGAGAGAATACAGACGATCCGACAAAGAACACACTAAATATACACACACAAAAGGAAACGAGGAATTGGCAGACAGGCAGACGAAACACAGCTGACACTAATCAGATGAGAAGAGACCAGGAGGAAGCAAAACAGAATACACCGATGCAGGGCAGGGACTATCAAAGTAAAACAGGAATAAACACGAATATCGAACCAGGGACAATACACTGAAGACAAGGGAGGTACAGAGAACACCTAAACACTGGAAATAATTAACAAATAACTAGGAAACTAACTGACACAATGAATATTAATAAACACAAACAACCAAGGAGACTGCGGACCATGACAATCGGTTTATTTAAAACAAAAGTTTAAAAAAATACAAAATGTTGTTTTCTCTAGTAGAAGAAATTAAACACTATCAGAATATTCTTTATAAATAGATAGCATTGTTGTGGATTATAAGGAATAAGCATTAACATATCTACTGTTAAGCTGTAAAAACAAGTAGACATCTAACATGAATATTTTATATGATTATTTTCAAAGATTTTAAAGTATATAGTCAGTCTCACCTTACAGATTTTTGTGTCCTAATCGATCCGCTGCATCGTCCATTGGCAAGGTGGTCGGAGTGTGTTCGAAGAATGTGATACCAAAATTAGCTGTAAACACGATATTCTTTGACACATCCATCTATGCCACAATCTTCACGGAAATCTGGACTATGGCTATGTGCAGAATTAATATGACTCAGTAGGGATTTGAGGGTCAGACCCACAAAAACGATGTAGATAACACAGCGCCAAATCATTTTGTTTTACTGGTCTGTGAACTACTTTTCCCATAAAGTCAAGATAACCAGGATTATTCCATTATGGGGTAGGAATGGCTATCCTAATTCAGTGCCTTATAACAGCTGTAGTAAGTAACAGCACCCACACGTCAGTATTTACAGAACATAATCTAACTAAATAGTCAAATATTTAAATATATATCATTTTATAGGTATAAAAGAGCGAACTAAACCATTTCCGTACACAACCCCATACTCCTGAGTTGGTACAGCCCACCTTCCCGCCTCTAGCTCCGTGCCTAAGCGGTTGGATTGCAGGATTTTGGGGTCTGGGTGTAGATGCGATACAGTTGGTACAGTGTGAAGAAATTAAGGCACGCTATGGAAAAACTGGACGAAATAACAATTGCCAACCTGAAAGGTATGTGACTGTTTTGTTTTTTCTATGTTTTGTGTTCTGGTATGTTGCATGTTAAGTCGCTAGCATGGCAGGCTATACCCGGTTGTTAGCTTAGCTTAGCTGTGCGGTTAGCTTAGTTGCATTAGCATTTTTAAATATGCTAGTGCAGAAAGTTATGAAAGAATTCATGTCCAGTTATTAGTTTCAGTGTCTGTGAATTTATTCAACAAGTGTGCAAAGTGCCATAAGTTAATGCCAGTTTTACAGAAATTGTGGGAGTTTCAAATTTCTATTAGTGAAGTTATTTCATTATATACTTTAGCCCAGGAAGCAAAAAAAAAAAAAACATTTATATGTATACATGCATTTAATTGATGTATCACAAATATATTACTTTTACCAGTCAATAGGAGGAAGGTAATTTAGAACCTGTGGAGCAGTGAGGAGGGAGAATAATGGAATAGAGTCATGGTTTTAAATGGTAAATATTAAATTATGTTTCCTATGTATCCTGTCTGTTACCCAAGCAAAGCTGTCAGCTGGCTTGCACATGAGGATAATGCAATGTAGTGATAATTGGAAACTCGTATTGCAGAAGCAAATGTTGGAGAAGACCTGCTCTCATCACTTTCACGAGATGACATCAAAGATCTGTTTCCTGGTCCTGAACATTGCCTCAGGCGTCGGGCTCTATGGCTTGCAGTGCACAAATGTGAAGAAGTAAGTTCTGTCCTATCGCTGTGTGACAAAACTGAGAACACACCAGCTTGTTTTATGCAGTTTCAAATAATTCCACCAATACTCACTTAACAGATAGACAGTAGAATCTTCTTTAGTTTTGATTTAAATCAAGTGGCCTACACATTTATTAAATATACATATTTTTTATTGTTCAACACTTTACTGATATTTTGTTGTACTATCTTTCATATTTAGAGACCTAAAGTTCTTGTGCAATTTTATGTGAAATTAGCCCTATGTACACTGTATTTTAGAACAAGACTGCTGCTGAAAAAACGCTAACAACTACTGGAGATGGTGACTTCTTCAGAGAGGAACCCAGCACTTACCTCCATCCAAAAACTTTGGATGGAGGTAATGCTACAGTATCTTGATTTGTCTACATTTATGCTTTGCAGATTACATTATTTGCAATGTTTAATGGTGTTGCCCTGTCTTATTTTTCTTTTTTCAAACCAGTGGAACATGCAGCAGCTGTGTTCAGAGCCCTTCCCATGCTTTTCCCTTCCAGCACAGTACCACCTAAGAAGCTGGGCATCTGTAGTGAGGCTTTTTTCCATGTCCTAAAGGTAAGGCTGCAATATTCTATGTGTATATATTGTTGAATTTTGCAGTTACTCATGTTTTCATTTTATATATTTTACTGTGGAGTCAGTCAAATATTCTTAAAGTTCAGATCCCCATAACATGTTGATGTTAATAAAACCTACAAAAAAAGTTGATCTATTTTAAACTGTAATGCAACTCAAAAATTGTGTTTCTTACAGTCTTGTTCTAATACTCTTTTTTTCTGTCATGTAGACTTCAGAAGACCCTGAAGGCTACCTGCGTCAGCGACCCCTGGCTTGTCCAGTTCTGCTTGTCTCTGAAGGCAACTGCATGATAGCTGTTGGAACCACACCGGTGAGCACTTTTGACCGGAAGGATCTTAATGAGGGACTGCTCTATCTGATGGCATATTACTATGCCCTCCACCTCACATATCCATAGTGCATTTCCACGCTGCTGTCTGTCTTGCAAACTGAAATACTGAAAGACTCCATCCATGACCGAGATTCAACCCCCTCTTACAAGAAGGCGCTTGGTGAGTGGAAGTCATTCATTGAGTGAGTCTCCCAGATGACAGACTCCATCTGCCTTGTTTATCAGACTCAGTGTTAGTCAGTGAGGTTGTTTTTTTTTCTATAGAAAAGTTGTTCAAATGTAAAACACATGTTTGTTTGTGTGGTCGTTAAACTTGTTCTTCTAAAATGTTATGTAATATAGGATTTGAAATAGTGATTGTTTTAAGCTTCAGCAAAATTTATTTTTGATACCAGCCATGAGTGTGTTATACTGTTATTATTCATTTTAAGAGTATCTGGAATATGCACTTCTTATATTGGCCATGTTACACAGTACCCTGCTGAAATGTATAATTTTAGGCATGATTCTCCTGGAACAGACCTCAGTGAGTTACTGACCCATTGCTGTGTCAATAAAAGCGCAAAATCTAAGAGTGCTTTTGCTGTCTTAATTTAAGATGAATTCCCTTATTTTTAGTAGCTTTTTGAAGAGATGGTGTCTTATTCTCAGGAATTTTTGCTGATTATTGTTCTCAGAGTCGAAACATAATTCTTATAGTTAGCTCAATCAAGAAAGAAACAATTCAGTTTTAAGAAAATTTGTCCTATAGTAAGGTGTTTTTTTTTTATGTGAAAAATCTAAATTAAGGTGTAGAATCTTAAAGTAAGCAAATAATTCTTGAAAACAGCTTGTTCAAGAAAGCATAATACTCATTTTAGGTGCAGATTTTCTAAATATCAAAGTGTCTTTTACTTATAATAAGTCACATTTTCTTCAAATAAGCATACATTTTAGACAATTTTGTCTAGTTAAAAGGCATATGGCAGTTAGATTAATTTGCTAGTTTTAAGAATTCTAGTCAAGCAACTTTTGCTTACCCCATTGGCAGATTTTTTTGCTCAAAACAAGAAAAATTTGTCAGATTTAAGAATATTTGGCTTGTTTCAAGTATAGCTGTTTTTGCAGTGCAGGGAGTTGTTTTGGTGGGCTCCAGCCTTGGGCCTGAGCAGCTGGCGCCGTGGTGTCCAAATGTAGAATATTGTTGATTTCTCCTTTATGCGAGCAGCGAATTTAGCACTCTGACACTGGGGCCTCGATTTCCCGTTGGAGAGCCGCGAGCCTCCCCATGATGGTATCAAGCTTCTGTTCCGTGGTGTTCTCGTTCTTTTGGTTCTGAGACCCCACAGCTGCAGTGAACCGTTCTGCGATGTTATCCAACTTTCGCTCAAGGGTGTTATTGTGAGCAGGCCCCTCTCTGATGTATCCCATCATACGCTCAATGGTGTTAGTTTGAGTCTTCACGGCAGCTGTAAGCGTCTCCAAGGTGTTAACCATGCTGCGTTCGGTGTGGGAGGCCGCGCCTCGTCCCATCGCTTCAATTCCAGCGGTCAGCTTAGGGGGGGTTTGAACAGCTGATTCCGCTCTCTTATTTCTCCGATAAGTCAGGGCCAAGCCAGCTCCGATCAGCAAGAACCCTGTTATCATGGTTCCGAATAGGTAAATATCCTCAGCGTCCTCGATAGACAGTCCCGCCAGGCACAAGATCCTCCAGGTCTGCCACCCATCCATCGTGTAACCGGCAGGGAAAGTCCCTCCAGGGCACTCGGGCTCTCCCGAGCCCAGACTTCTCGTTGAGAAGAGGGTGTCAATAGCATTCAGAGACCAGTTGATCAAATCCATAATTCTCTGTTAGGTTTTAGAGAACGACAGTGAGAGACTGTTCGAGGGAAAAATAGTGCACGCGAGACAAGACAGGACACAAGAGGCTAAGCAGGGAAGATAAGGGGAAGGAGGAGAGGAGAAAAGTGCGACCGCCTTCACCGAGAGCCAAGAAAGAGAGTCAATATAACCACGGTGTGGTGCCGGGGTCGGTAGAGCTGTCCGTCCACGGCGATGACAGCACGGGAGCCTTTCTGGATGAAGCTACGTCGAACTGGGAACAGGACCTTGCATCGTTCCAGGATCTCTTTGGGGAACTGGTCGTTCACGCTGAAGTCCGTTCCTTTCAGCTCTCTGCCGCAACTCTTCACCTGTTCCTTCTGTTTGAATTGACCGAATTTGGCCACAATAGGCCGTGGTCTCCCGGTCCGCGACCTCACGCCCCCCAAGCGATGTACTCTATGGAAGTCGATGTTCTTTACGGTGTCCTCCGGCAGCTTCAGGTGGATTTTAATGAAGCTGTTCACCGTTGCCTCCGCGTCCTCTCCGGCAGATTCTGGAATACCAGAAAACACAAGACTATCTCTCATGCTACGGGCTTGTAGATCGATAACGGACTCTTTTATTTTTTTATTTTCAATGTTCAGCTGGGTCACGTTATCGGTGAGAGATTTGACCAACTCCCGTAGAGTGGTATTTTCAGCGGCAAGCGTTTCCACCTGCTGCTGGCTGAATTCCAGGGATTCTCTCAGAGATTTAAATTCCCGGTGTAAAATCTCCACCAGGGACAGCCTCGCATTGAAACTGGACAATCGCTTGTCGATTGACTCCAGGATGTCTACGATGTCTTTGCCGGCGGGCAATGTTGTACCGGGGGAGTCTGCCGGGCGACATCTCTTCGATGACGGCGTCTCAATTTTGGTCGGGGAGGATGCACTGAGGGCCTTCTTCATTACTAAATCTTGAAAACAGCGGTCGATGTAATCTTGGAGAGCGTCTAAACACCCCCCGTTGTCCTCCAGGGTGTTAGAGATGATAGAACAGATGTTGTTAGTTATATGACAATTGATTAGTATATTTGGTAATACTGAAGCTTGAAAAACCTTTGTTAAACTCTATGCTACCATTTGCTTTTTTTTTTTTTTTCCGCCAATTCTCCGGCGTCTGACGTCACCTACAACATGGGTCGCTTACCTTACTCGTCACTTCCGTCACTTACTTTCCAAACGCCAGATCTGAATGAGGGTGGGGGAGGTTCAATTTGCCATGTTGCAAGGAGAGCTTAACTTCTGTCTCGCTAGCTTGCTCTGCACTCTTCATTCTGGCAATGCTGTCTGTGTTGAACGCTCAGTGGATCTGCGTTCGACAGTGCAGCCTAGGCGGAGTAGTCGAAAGCAGATTCACTGAGCGCTCAACACAGACAGCATTGTCAGACGGAAAGTTGATAAAATAAATTACAAATTTTGTATTGTTCGATACATATGCGTACGAACCAAAAGCACTGTATCGAACGGTTCAATATCGATGCGAGTATCGTTGCACCCCTAGTATTTATATTGTTATCTTGTCATTTTAGCCTGACTGTTTGGAACAACTCTGCTCATTAAACTGTGTTAGCATGTTAGCAATTCTACTGCATGGAAAAGCAGCTCTGAGTGATTATTCAGATTTTCCTTTCAGTTATGATTTTAGTATTACTGTAGTATTATGGTGGTAGTATTGTAGTTATTGCAGCCCAGTAAACTGAGTGTGTTAACTGAAACAGTCAAATGTAGTTGGACGTCTGCAGAGATGCTCTTTATTTCAGGCGACGTTCAGGATACAAATGTTGAAGGACTGACTTACACTGTCTTTGTGTCTTTGTTTAGAAGCAGAGCGACACAGATGGATCCAGTTCTCAACCCTGTCATCACTGTGGTGGTGGGAAAGACTTTCATTGTGACCTCTGTGGAAAAACTTTCAGTCGGCAAAATACCCTAAAAGTACATCAACGTAGACACACTGGAGACAAACTGAAATACTGCAAAGAATGTGGGAGAAGCTTCACCACAACAAGTGAGTTAAAACAACATGAACTGATTCACAGTGGGGTTAAAAAGCACCTCTGTGATCAGTGTGGGTCATCCTTCACCACTGCATGGAAGCTTAAAACACACAAACGAGTCCACACAGGAGCGAAACCACACAAGTGCAGACACTGTGAGAGAAGCTTCTCACAGTCAGGTCATCGTAACATTCATGAACGTGGACACATGGAAGGAAACTACATCTGTGACCAGTGTGACAAGAGCTTCAGGAATCTCAGTTCATACTCTGCACACAAACGATCCCACGTTACTAATAAACTGTTTCACTGTTACCAATGTGCCCAAACATTCACCTCATTGTCTGCTCTGTGCAAACATCAGCGCGATCACTCAGGGCTGAAATCACTCCCATCACTGGATCACAGTGAATCTGAAGACACAGAAAGATCCTCTGGTTTCTGTGTCAGACTCAAAAAGCTTGAGATCAGGCTCCACAGAGTTCAGATAGAATCATTTAAACTTGTGTTGAACTGAACTGGTTGCTGGGCTGAACTTCTACATAATACAGATCTACATGGGATCTTCTTTTGTTTTTTACTGAGTCAGTTTTGTCCTTTTTTCTCTGTCCTGGTTTTGCTCGTCTGTAAATGATTGAAACTCAGTCAAATAGTTCATTGTTCTCCAGCAAAACGTTTTGGAAACTCATGTTTAACCTTTAAAACTCTGACATGTTTTAGCACACAAGGCTTCATCGGGGAGTTCACTCATGATTGGACCATGAGAATAAAGGTTTTTAGTGGTTTTATTATAAAGGTTTTATTATTATATAACAATGTTAATAATAATATCAATAACATTGAGGCACATTGTGTGGAGGAGGTTCAGTCATATCCTGATCATCCAGACAGATTTGATGGTTTTTATCCTCACCTGCTGTGTAGAAATGGTCTGACTGGTCGCTGTTACTGGGAGGTCGAGTGGAGAGGAAGAGTTTATATATCAGTGAGTTACAGAAGCATCAGAAGGAAAGGAGGCAGAGACTGTGTGTTTGGAAACAATGATCAGTCCTGGAGTCTGAGCTGCTCTGATGATGGTCCTCGTTATGTCAGGCACAATAAAATAAAAACATCCATCTCCTCCTCCTCCTCCTCCGTCTCTAACAGAGCAGCAGTGTATGTGGACTGTCCTGCTGGCACTCTGTCCTTCTACAGAGTCTCCTCTGACACTCTGATCCACCTCCACACCTTCAACACCACATTCACTCAAACTCTTTATCCTGGGTTTATGGTCTGGTCTGGTTCCTCAGTGTCCCTGTGCTGAGTGGAGTGTAAAGAGTGTCTCCTGTTACAGAAACACTCTGACTGTTGAACAGATAGTTCAGTCTGTACATGTCTGTCTCTTTCACTCACAAACACGTTTTCAGATTCATGGATTCAATCAGTTGATGTTTGAAACTCTTCTAAATGATTCCTTGTAAACTTCTTCCTCTTCAGTCACAAACAAACAGGAAGTGATGTCACATGTGTTCCTGTCCACACAGCAGAATGAGTCTATTGCTGACAGTGATGTACAAACAGAGTGAGCATTTCTGAGGCCCAAAATAAACTGAGTAGTTCACTGAATGAACAATGGACTGTGAGCTCAGTTCCTTCATCATTAGTATGGATTATATATGTATATGTATTATATTAGTATCATATATATCAGGTGCTGCTGCTTTCAGTCATTGTGCAAATGTGCTGTTTGTAAGCTTGTAAAGCTGCAGTCAGCTGAGACTGAAGAAGTCACCTGATCAGTGAGCAAACGTTTCTGAAAACGTCCAGATGAACAGAATCAACCTTTTGGGATCAGCCAGCAATGCAGCATCATTGTTGTTCAGCTTCAGAGGTTTGCAGGAATGAACTGATGACCAGAAACAGCTGCAAAGTCCAAGAAAATACCAGCTGGAGTTCAGCTGCATTTGAAGAAGTCAAAGAAAAGTAAGGATGGCAAAGGGCGACGTTTTCTTCCAAAGAGCTGCAAACATGGTCGACGCCTCATTAGAAGAATCATCTGGACATTTGTGAGGAACTCTAACCAAGAAAGCAACGTCACACAGATCCAACAGACAGTTTCCATGACTGCAAGTGTTGAGTGGAAAAATGCTACATTGCATTATTGCATCCTCTCACCACAGGAGGCGCTGTTGGCACCACTGATTGCTGATCAGCTGTTCTCTGATGATCTGATTGATACTGTGAATAACGGGACTCACTGAACTCTGTGACACAGTGAAGATTACAGAGTTTAACTTCAACATCTGACTGACGTCACACAGACAGAAGGATGAACCAGTGAGGCACAGAACACAGTTACTGGAGATACTGGATCAGCTCCATGTGAACCTCTGATGGAGAAGCTGCTGAGCCAGAGAAACATCAGGACATGACAGCAGCTGCACTTATCTAACAACATGTAGCAGAGCTGATCTATGTTAGAGGATCTATCACAGCAGCTGAAGCCAAAGTCCAACACTGGATACCAGCTGAGCCTGTGCTGAGTGTAGTGTTACAGGAAAAGGGCAGAAACACTGGTAGCTCCCAGTGATGCTGACTGGGGCACAGAGCTGAATGATGCAGCATCAGGACACTGTTTCAGTCTGACTGACAGAGAAACCTGTAGCTGTATCTACATGTGAGGCAGAGGCCACACAAGCAGCTTTCTATGTTTCACAGTGACTGAGATCTTCAGTGGGGGTGGACATGCTCCTGTACAGACCTCTGAGGAGAACCAAGGTGCAGTCAAAGAGTCCAGTCTGTCCTCACAGATGTGAACATGTGCTTTCATCAGGTCTGCTGTCAGCTAGCAGGCTCACATCAGAATCACTGTTCCTGAAAAACACAGTCTGTGTGACATCATCAGTCAGCTGATGGTCCCAGATCTGAATGGTTTCTGTCTCTACTGAGGAAGTCAGAGAATATCACTGAGGTGTGGATCAGGTCTGAGTGAGCTGTGGAGGGACAGCTTTAAACAGTCCACAGGTCTCACGTCCTGCTCAGTCTGGTAGCAGATACCTCGTATTGTTCCAGATGTGCTGACATCAGCAGCAGCACAGCTGTGTGATACCATGAATCTCAGTTATTGATCCAACACACAGTAAATACAAAGATCAGGATTTCTGAGAGTAATCATTATGAGTCTGAACACATGATCACTGAATGTTAGTCTCCACAATAATAAGCTAACACAAGCAAACACAGCTTTCAGCTCTTATTTTGAAACTGGCTTATTTAGAGAGCTGTGATGTGAGCGTGCCTGGCTCTGAGGCACTTGGGTCAGCCTCTGTTGTTTAGAAGTGTTACAGACTGTGAATGACACAGACCTGTCAGTTTCCATGTTTGTCTGTAACACAGCTCAGGGCTCCATGCTGAACGCATCCATCCAGTGTTATTGATCCAGGACTGATACCAGCATTGGGATCAATACTACAACACACAATCACATGTGTCCACGTGATGTGTTTGACCAGCTTTATTCATTAATGATCAATCAGCTTATTTACTGCATCTGAGTCCAGCTTCATTTAAATGATCCAACCATGAAAATGACATCAGTCCTACAGAAGCACTTCATGCTAACAGGAAGTCATTGATTAAGGTGGAATAACACAGAGACACAACCACTCACAGCTAACCTGACCCCACTAACTGCATGTGTTTGGACTGTGGGAGGAAGCCGGAGTACCGGAGAGGACGCACACAAACACGGGAGAACATGAAGCTCTGAAACAAAGATGGTGGATTTGACCTCAGGACCAGGCGGGGTTACGGGGGCCATGACCCCCCAATAATAGATCCAGCTACACTGAAACTGTCAATTTCATTTACTTTTACTGTTTTAAAGCTATCAGGCTGCTTTGTGGCTCACTCAATACTAAACTAAGATACTTTCAGTGTGAATCATTTGCAGGAACACAGGCAGGATTTAAAGTGCAGAACTTTACAGTCTCTGTCTCAAAGTTGGTCTAAACATGCTAACAGCTCTTTGTTTTTTTCAGTTTTCACTGGTTTGATGTAATGAAAGAAATTTTAAAGAAGCAGACGATTGTTGTTATTTTAGTTCTATAGTTTCATAAATCGTGGTGTGGATCTAAGTCAACATTCAGAATAAATAAGATAATACAGCACTTTGATGGTTGCCTTTGTATTTTCCCAGCAGTGCTCAGGTTGGTTCTCGGCTACATTTACATACAGATGTTAATGTGTTCAGCAGCTGGACTCATCTGAGGAAGGAACATTGGAAAGGTGCTCAGTGCACAACTGCATCACTGATTTTATGTAAGACCCTGTGTTTTATTGTATTTATATATTTGTAACATTTGACTCAAACACTTTTGGGAAGGATGAAAATGTTTTCAGGAGGAAGTTTTTCCTTCTGTCCGACTGCAGTACACACAACACTGCGTCTCCCCCCATTATCACACTTCCTCAGGCTGGTGATGAGCGCCCCCTGGTGTCAGTGTTGATGACGTCATGCACAGTGAAACATAAACAGTGTCTGTTAATAAAAAATCATGTGTCCATTTTCATGTTTGCATCATGTTTCTGTAAAATCATCAGCTGTTTCTGAACCTTCTTCATTGTTTGACTCATTCCAACAGCTGTGAGCTGTGATGGAGTCAGAGCAGCTTCATCACTGATGTTCAGGTGAAGCTGAACTTAATAAACTGTAGAAATGATCAGGATTCAGGTTGGATGTGTAAAACACTTCTGTGTGAGGTCGCAGTGCTTCATATGTGTGTGTGGGCTGAAGCACACACGTGTGAGTCCTCAGAGGTTTCACACACATCACTGCACACACTTATAATCCTAGTTTAAGCTTGTGGATCATATCGGACACATCAGCAGCTCTTTGGAGACAAAGATTTGAGATTTAAGATGAGTCATAGTCTTTCTATCCATGGTAGCTTCCACTGCTGAGGCTCGGGAAACATGAAGAGGATAATTAAGAGCAAGCATCAGCTCTGTCTCATCTAACTACACAGTATTATGATCATGCACTTATGTCTCAAACTAAGACACAATGAGACAAAATGAGTTCTGTGAGTCTTTAGATTATCAGTAAATTCTGGTGACAGTTTGACGCTCAGTGGAGCCATTTTTGGTTTGTGATGAGTGTTTTGTGAGCTTCTGTTTTGTGAATCGCTCTTTGTAATTTAGAAGATCGTGCAGAAATGTGCGCGCCCTTATCTGAGAGGACACGG
The DNA here is from genome assembly GCF_057382275.1 of Copadichromis virginalis. NCBI lineage: Eukaryota > Metazoa > Chordata > Actinopteri > Cichliformes > Cichlidae > Copadichromis > Copadichromis virginalis. Next base: position 10,587,673 of record NW_028188589.1, read on the forward strand.
AGAGAGTGTCGCAGACTCGAGGTGAGGAGATAAACCTCGGAGCTGGACGGCCTGCACGTTACCCATGTGCATCTTTTCAGTGACATCAAGTGAACCCATAATAAGCATTTCTATGTCTTAGACATCATGTCCATTTCTAATGAGAGATTATTTTTAAATGAGGGAAACCTGGTCTAACAACACGCTTACAACAGAGCTAAAGGTTCACCACAGTGAGACGGTGGGACTCTGATAAGAACTGAAACACTGTGTATGAACAGCTGAGACAAAACTATATATAAACACTCATTTATTCCAGTTTAGTTTACAATGATTTCAAAGTAATGTGGAACGATTCATGTTCATGAGCTGTTACAAACACAACTATTGATTTGTCTATATATGGTCGGACTACAAGGCTCGTGTTGAGGCTCTTGGAATAATGTGTGAATTACAGCAAGAAATGATGGTTTTCCATTTTACCAAAGTGGAATAAAATCACCACAGCAAAGAAATCATGTTATTGTCTGCAGCTAAAATATATGGTGAACATGGTTTTATAATAATGTGCAAACACAACCTCACTCTGCTCTATACGAGGAGCCAACCACAGCTGTCTGGGTCTTCATCCACCACCTCCACCATCTTTGCTCATCATCATTCACTTAATTGCTGATTGGTTTAAATCAAACTCCACTACAGGTTCAACTCCATTATATAACAGCATGTTGACTTTGGATCTGGTGTGCAGTGCCACCTTAAAAGATGAGGAAACTAAGAGATTACAAAAAAAGAAGTGGAGGAGTTAAAGAGCTGCAGCAGATTAACAGTTTCTGACAGTCATGTGTTAGAAATAGGACGATTAGATGAGCTGAGGGATCCATCTACTGCTCAGTGAAGCCTCATCAGAAACAGTCTCAGTGGAAGGATGGCTCTATTGTTAAGGAAGGACACAGGCAGAAAGACTGGCGTCTGTCACACAGGAACTGGACTGAAAATCAGCTGCACATATTCATCAGTACGTGCAAACATATTATAGGTGTGGAATTCAGGACAGTACCATCAGAAGTTGATCCACTGTGCAAATGTCTGATTGGCAGTGGCTTCATTTTTCACTATGAACAAACTGCTAATGCAGCATCACAGGACGTCAGCCATGGATTGGCCTCCCCAGACCTCAACATTACTGAAACATCTTAACAGAGGATGGAAACAAAGGGAACCAACATCCAAGAAAAGAGCTGCTGCTGAAAACTTCCTCACAGAAAACACAAACAAGCTTGACTAAGAGACTCCAGGCTGTGCTGAATTATAAAGGTGGACTGACCTCCAGGGTCCTTAGTATCATATAAGCTCAGTTTGTGTCTTATATACTTTCCATTTATATAACAAAATATATAGAAAGGAGGGTGGTTTAAGATGTCTGTAGAGTTTTATTCATTATCTTTAGACAAACAAAGAAAGCACCATCCATTCGTCTCCAGTCTGTATGAAAAACAGGGGAAAGGTCAAATCAAACCTTTGAAATTCCTTTCACAATAAATCCATAAATAAACAAAATAAAACATAGAAAAGTGTTTAAACCCACTTTTCCATAAAGCTGTCAATAGGAAATGTTCCAGTAAACATGTCTGTGTTTCTGCTGTTTTCCTTTCATGCGTCCACAGCTGACAGGAGTCGCCATAGTGACGGGTGGCGTCTCAGCTTCAGCGTGTTGATGGGCACAGCCATGGTTACCACAGCTGGAGTTGGTATACGGCGAGCTGTGAGAGGACAGAGATGGAGAACGCACATTTAACTCTTTAACAGGAGATACGTTACGACTAACAGACGACTGCTGTCTACATGATGTCTTTGCAGCCCTTATGCTACATGTTACACAACTTTTCTTCATGCCAACAAGACTGAGGTGCCACATAGTCGACACATACAGCTGATTATGATGCATGTTTTACTATTGCTATGTTCACATCATCTGCTTGGCTTTATTACTGAAAGCCTGGAGATCCTCTGACGTGTGCATGGCTGATGTGAAGTATGATTAGTCCTACATGACATCAACAACAGAGGCAATGAGAGCTTTGTTGTTAACAGGTTGTAGGTAAAGTCAAATGTCTACTTCTACACTTGTGTTGGGTAAAGTTCTTCTCACTGCAGCAGATTTATATCTGTGCTTTCACAGGGCGTGATGTGGAGCTCAGCGCTGAGGTGCAGGTCTCCTTGGAGACGGCATCCTGGCTGAAATATTATCATGCTTCCAAAACATTTCAGCTTTTATTTTGAAAGAAACAAGACTTGAAAACGAATCCCCTTCTTCCTCTTTGTCTTTGTTCTTCAGAGGAGTGTCACCTGGACAAACTCAGGGCTGTTCTAGAGCCTTTCTTATTATTTGACTCCATAGAAATAAAACTGAATGGAATCAAACAAAAACTCCCAAACAGCTAAAACACTTTGCTTTATTCTCTTTTTTAACAAATACGTTGAAGTCCATCCACAACAACACAGCTGAGATCTCCTTTGTAATCAAGTGTTTACATCCTTTGTACAGATCTGCATACAAAACAATCATTTACGTCCCACAGAAGTCTAGTTACACGTAACTATACAAGAACTGGTGAATGACAGAAACATAAGACACATGATCACAGGTGATAACAAAAAGAGAAAGAATTCATGTGTTAGTGATGTTTTTCAGCCCTGATGGCTCATGTTGGAGAAACAAGCTGAGGTACGTGGAAAGTTCACACACACAAGTGGGCGTGAGCGCGCACACAGAGAGAAACACAACTGAAGCATCTGTTTGCTGTTTCTGCTTTCATCATCTCTGCTGCTGTGTCAGGCTGGGGTCTCTCAGTGACGTGGTTGAGGTGAAGTATGACGAGTATCCCTGATTCAGTCCATCGAGACAAAGGGCAAAGAAAGCTGTTGTTAACAAACTCTATGGTGATGTGGCATTTAGCTCTGACTCTACGCTCTGCTGAATCCTTTGAACCTGCTGATCAGTAAAGCTCTACGTGCTGCAGCAGATTGACCTCATCTGTGTTCACAGGTGTGGACCTCAGCGCTGAGGTGCAGGAGACTTTCATTCAGTTCTCCCTGCAAACAGCATCCAGCCTGGAAATACTGTCATCTTTCCCACAAATGGTGCTCTTATCTCAGAGAAGAAGTCTGATGTAAATAACTGCAATCAACATAACTGCAATCAATAATGCCAACATGATGACTGTTCATAGCTCCTGCTTTGAAATACTGAACTTAAACATTGACCTGATGAAAGATCACAATTCACAGTGGCCCACTGTCAGAATCATTCTGAATATAAACTCATCGAGTTCATCTGAACCTTTCTCAAATGTGCTGTGAATAAATGCTGCTGCAAGCCACTGTGGGAAAGCTGTGTTATTATCATGGAAACATCTGTGACACATTCACAGAGGACGAGGACACAAAGGGACGACACGCAGAGGCTGTGTTAAAGTCAAAAATCCAAATCTTTAGTCCTAAACAGGCAGTGGTTACAAACAGGAAGACGAGCAGTCCATTAAACAGTCTACAGGGTCAAACATACAGAGAATTCAAACAGCTATTAAAAACAAATAACTGGACACTGAAAAACTTCAGTGATGTGTGAGGCACCAAAGGGAAGCAGCTGAGTATATTCAATGAATTCTCTTCAAATACAAAGACAGAAACTCCTACAGGCAGCATGCAAACTGAGCAGGATACACAAAGATCAGAGATTACAAAAGAAATCAGAAAAGGATTTCAAACTTACTGAGAGCAAGGCCTCTGTTACAAATCTGTCTAATAGAAAAACATGCTGTACAGATACAATACGCTCAGTGTTCATGGTCATTTAAAAACTGGCTCTACCTGAACCACTTCAATATTTTATGAAGTCACTGAGTCGACAATTTCTACAGTTTGTTTCCTTCATTGCAGTTAGAGTGCGGCTGGTAAGGATGAAAACACACACAGAGCGTAAATTGTCTTTGTTAGTAACAAACGTCAGCAAAGAAAAGACAAAACACACAAACACTCTCATGATATTCATGAATCATTAGAAAGCATCCAAACATTCTGCTCGTGGACTTTTACAGTCTTATTTGCACTCGCTCATCTTCATAATCATCCTGATCAATACATGACAGGGGAGGCTTTGAGGTAGGCGGGGCTCTCTGCTGATGTCAGCATGAAAGGCAGGACCAGCGTCTGCCACATGTTGGTGAAACATCACAGTACACTGGCGTGGTTTCCTTTCCAGATGTTGGACGTTTGACACTTCAACGTTGAGGCCAACAAGAAGACACCGTTTTGGGTCGGGTTGCTGCAGGGTTTCTAACTGAGCAAAAGCAGAAGCACACAGACCAACAGGGATCAGATGCTGAGTGTTAGAGGAACATCTGTGCTGATCACTGAATGCTGCTGTGGTCTCTTGTTGAAGTTGGCTGGTGGGACAGTCTAATAGTGATATCCTTCCCATCGGAGGAACACTTTTAAAAACACATGCAATACTTTGTTTGTATTACAGTCACAGTTTATCTTATTTTTGTCCTTTAAAAGTGTTGCTGTACTATAAAGTCCTATAATTTGAGGCTAAAATGTCTCAGAGAGTCTCTCTCTCAGAGGATCTCCTTTGAAAGTGGAGACGGCTCTATCCGCTGATCCACGTCACTTTACCTGGATGTTTTCTTTGAAGCTGGATGAAGACTCCTCTCCCTCACTCCTGCTGCAGCTGTGTGGTCCAGTTGGCCTCTGAGGTCACAGTCAACATCTGTAGCAGAAGAGGGGAAATAAAAGTCCAGGTTACCAAAACTGGGAGCTTTTCCAAAATAGAGCGTAACTGGACTTTTTCAGCCTTACAGGCAGATAGTCGTCTGAAGCTGCAGCTTTTTCTTTTTAGCTTTTTCCAATCTCTGCTCTCGGCTTTCTTTGAGAACATGTCTGCTTTCTTGGCATGGGTCTGTCTGCTGTTGGTGAAGAGACTAAATCCACATACTCGCTACTAAGATCTCCTCAAGTAGTCTCAACCAGATTACAGTTTAAGAGTAAATGTCTCCTGAGAGTTTCACCTTGGGGAGATGCTGTCTTGCTAACATGCAATCATGAGCATTAATCTATGAGGTGAAAAAGTCATTTTAAAAGCTCCAGCCACAAGTTTTATTTCATCTGTGTTTTGGTCAGAGTCCCATCAGACCTCCAGAATGGTGTCAGAGTGTTTTCTATCCACGTGATGAGCACAGGCCTCAGGTCCAGACCTCCACGGGCACCATAGCCTCTTTGGAGCTAATAGGTGCAAGAAGGTTTTGTTGGGATAGGAACTGAAGAGGAAACTGACGAGGAAGGCAAGGATCTTCTTCAGCTCCTCCGAGCCGGGACCTCTTTGTGTAGGCCAGCATTGGCCAGGTAGCCCTCCAGCATCGCTGCTCAGATGTTGAAATCTTTCTACGTATACTTTAGGTTCAGCTCTGCAGCCTGGCATTTGGTTAAGCATGACTCAAACATTTGATTTTGTTTAACTGGTTTTAATTATAGTTACTTTTTGTGAACATTTGTTGCAGCATTTAAAAATACATCATTTATTTTCAAACTTTTATTTGATTTAGAGCATCATATTTGACCAACGTAAATGTTTTAATTTCATATAAAATAACCGAAACAGTGAACTAAATATCTGAAATCTTTCCTTCCTTAAAAGTTATAATCCTACTTAAGTTATAGTGCAAACGCTTAAGCAACAAATATACTTGATGCTAATTAATTAATATTTCCCTTTGATGTTGCAACTATGCAGTCACTTCTGTCTTTAAACAAAATAATATTTTCCAGTTACAGAAATCATAAAGTCCAAACTAAAGTGCTACTGTTGCTATATGCATTTTATATAAATCATGGATGATGGTCCTGACATGAAGGAAGAGAAAGTTACAGGTTGCATCCTTTGACTTTGTCTCCGTGCCTTTGGGCGATTTTCAGAAGGACAGATGTTTCTGTTCAATTCTTAAATCAATTTTTTCAAACACAAACACTATTTTAAAGCTTCTAGAGAGTAAAATATTCATGATAATTATAATAACAATAATAAAAACTAAAGCTCTCAGATCCATCAAACCAAGCAGCAGAAAGAACAATAACTGAAGAGAAAACTTTAACCTTGTAGACTTCATTATGTTCCAGCTGCTCTACAGACGCTGTGACCTCGAACTTAAGCAGGTCGTAAAGTATGTGCAGCTCAATAACTTCATAATCAGACCCTGTGGTATTTAGGCAGCAGAACAACTAAGAATAACAACTACAAATAATGTTTTTAGGTTTCTGTTGTACTGCAAGGTTCTGTACAGGAGAACCAAACCAAGAGCAAATATTACGTCTCATTTACACCTGAGCACGAAGAGCCATCAACATTTAGCAAATTGAATCATCTTTGTTTAGATGCAAGAAGAATCATATAGAAAGGAAAAAGTAGAAATAGAAATCCAGAGCAAAGATATCCTCTAATTCAGCGTAGCACATGTGCAGCTGCTGCGATTCACGTAAGCATTCGGCTCGTCGCTGTTGCAGATTTTTCTCTCGCTGTTCTGGCTCACAGCGCTGCAAACACAAAAATAAATATCCCCAAAGGTGTGAAAGGGAGCTAATTAGTAAGAGTATTGTTACTCTCCGTGGTCCAACAGTCAGTTTGGTGAGGAAGGTTCCTAACTGAGAGAAGTGACCCAGAAGTATCTGTGTAGCAGCCACAATGAATCCAGATCATGAGCTTTATTAACTGATCAAAGTCTCTTCTTTCATCTTCTGTATCATTCAGTTTGCATTGGTAATGCCCATTATTGTAATGCTTTTTTAAGACGAGCAAAACTTTATTTCACTTTGGGTTAGCTGGGATAAGTGATGGATGGAGGGAATTTTACTTCAGCCACAGAAATCCTAAACAGGAAGGAGGAGCAGAGTTACAGTGGATCACTATCCAGCAGGGAAACAAGGTTTATTTCAATTTCTTGGCCATGAGTGAGATTTACTGAGTGGGCAAATAGGGAGACGACACCATCAGATCCCGAGCCCTCCATGTGTTAATCAAGAGACGGCTGCTGTGCTACATCCATAAATAATGAATAAATTAGGAGCTAAAGCTGAAAGGACAGTTTATTTGTACCATCTTCACGTGAACACATTCAAGAACATCACAGATGAAGAAAGATTAAAAACTTCCACACTACATAAAGCAAGAAAAATAGTTTTTCTTTCAGGTGGTTTCAGAAAAACAGAAACATCAAACATCTCCAAGACTCTCTTTGAAAGAACTAAAAACCTTTGTTCTCATGGTCCAATCATGAGTGAACTCCCCGATGAAGCCTTGTGTGCTAAAACATGTCAGAGTTTTAAAGGTTAAACATGAGTTTCCAAAACGTTTTGCTGGAGAACAATGAACTATTTGACTGAGTTTCAATCATTTACAGACGAGCAAAACCAGGACAGAGAAAAAAGGACAAAACTGACTCAGTAAAAAACAAAAGAAGATCCCATGTAGATCTGTATTATGTAGAAGTTCAGCCCAGCAACCAGTTCAGTTCAACACAAGTTTAAATGATTCTATCTGAACTCTGTGGAGCCTGATCTCAAGCTTTTTGAGTCTGACACAGAAACCAGAGGATCTTTCTGTGTCTTCAGATTCACTGTGATCCAGTGATGGGAGTGATTTCAGCCCTGAGTGATCGCGCTGATGTTTGCACAGAGCAGACAATGAGGTGAATGTTTGGGCACATTGGTAACAGTGAAACAGTTTATTAGTAACGTGGGATTGTTTGTGTGCAGAGTATGATCTGAGATTCCTGAAGCTCTTGTCACACTGGTCACAGCTGTAGTTTCCTTCCATGTGTGTACGTTCATGAATGTTACGACTACCTGACCGTGAGAAGCTTCTCTCACAGTGTCTGCACTTGTGTGGTTTCTCTCCTGTGTGGACTCGTTTGTGTGTTTTAAGCTGATCTGCAGTGGTGAAGGATGACCCACACTGATCACAGAGGTGCTTTTTAACCCCACTGTGAATCAGTTCATGTCGTTTTAACTCACTTGGTGTGGTGAAGCTTCTCCCACATTCTTTGCAGTATTTCAGTTTGTCTCCAGTGTGTCTACGTTGATGTAGTTTTAGGGTCTTTTGCCGACTGAAAGTTTTTCCACAGAGGTCACAATGAAAGTCTTTCCCACCACCACAGTGATGACAGGGTTGAGAACTGGATCCATCTGTGTCGCTCTGCTTCTAAACAAAGACACAAAGACAGTGTAAGTCAGTCCTTCAACATTTGTATCCTGAACGTCGCCTGAAATAAAGAGCATCTCTGCAGACGTCCAACTACATTTGACTGTTTCAGTTAACACACTCAGTTTACTGGGCTGCAATAACTACAATACTACCACCATAATACTACAGTAATACTAAAATCATAACTGAAAGGAAAATCTGAATAATCACTCAGAGCTGCTTTTCCATGCAGTAGAATTGCTAACATGCTAACACAGTTTAATGAGCAGAGTTGTTCCAAACAGTCAGGCTAAAATGACAAGATAACAATATAAATACATACCTCACAGTAGCTGCACTTGTAGAGTCTCTTTCTGGTGTGGATCTGTTGGTGTTCTCTCAGGTGCTGTGGAGTTTTAAAAGTCTTCTCACACAGGTCACATCGATAAGGTCTCTCCTCAGTGTGGGTAAACATGTGTCGTTGTAACTGTGCATCTGTTGTAAAGTATTTGCCACACTGTTCACAGCAGTACACATCATGTCTGGTGTGAATGTGTAGGTGTGTATTTCGGCTCCCTCTCTGGCTGAAAGTTTTTCCACAGATGTCACAGCTGTATGCCTTAATTCCAGAGTGGGTAACTAGATGCCTCTGTAAGTGGCTACTGTGAGTAAAAGCTCTGCCACACTGATCACAGCTGTATGCCTTAATTCCAGAGTGGGTAACTAGATGACTCTGTAAGCTGCTACTGCGAGTAAAAGCTCTGCCACACTGATCACAGCTGTACGCTTTAACTCCACTGTGGATGAGTTGGTGTTGTTTTAGGGAACCCTTCAAGGAAAAAGACTTTCCACACAAGTCACAGCTGAACGGTCTCTCTCCAGTGTGGATGACCTGATGCTGTTTAAGTGAAGCCTTCACAGTAAAACCCTTCCCACACTCGTCACAGCTGTATGCCTTAATTCCAGAGTGGGTAACTAGATGCCTCTGTAAGCTGCTACTGTGAGTAAAAGCTCTGCCACACAAGTCACAGCTGAACGGTCTCTCTCCAGTGTGGATGACCTGATGCCGTTTTTTTTTAGCCCTCAGAGTAAAACCCTTCCCACACTCGTCACAGGTGTGTTTTTTCTCTCCCTTTCTTCTGTGAGGTTTGTCGGCCTCCTGAGAGCGCTGACTTCTGGCTCCATGTTGGTCCTGCAGTGACAGAGATACAAACAGAGGCAGTGAGTGAAATGCAGTCGTGGAACAAACTCAACCTTCAAACTCCATTAACACTAGTTTTAAACCTGAAGGTGGAGCGTGGCACCAAACACCTTAAAGGTCTCTTATCCCCACCTGCTGGTAGTTCTAACACATTACATCCAACCTGCTGTTAAAGATAATTCATGACTGTTCAAACACTAAAATCACACACACACACACACACACACACACACACACACACACACACACACACACACATTATTTTATAATTTAGATTATTTTGTTGTTTCCTATTACATATTTCTATAATTTGTATAAATTTATACAGAATTATTCAGTGATAATAAATCCTATGTTTGTTTATTCTAAAGGAACCCCGTTAGCTTCCACAACAGATGTTGCTCGTCTTCCGTCAAATACTCACATAAAATATTACACAATAAAGTGGATTCAAGATATCCACATAATTTCACTCTTACATCCACAGTGAGGTTTCACAATTGTTCAAATATAAGCAATCAATAATAATAATAATAATAATATCAATAACATTGAGGCACATTACACAAATTTCAAAAACAAATCATGTCTTACAATATTTACAACAACTAAAAGCTCTGTAAATCGGCTTTTAAGTGTTCATTGAAGTTTTGAATAATTCTCTAATTTTTTAAGGCAACTTATTCCACTTAAAAGTTGCTCTAAATGTAACAGTTTTACAAAACGTTACTTTTAACTCGAGCATTTACTAAATTGCAGCTTGTTGAAAACTGTGTAATATGATGATGTATTTCATCTGGATACTGCAGCTGAGCAGAATAAATGTGGTGTGTTTAACAGAATTGCTTTCTTTAGAACTACAAGTAAGCCATAGAATATTTTAGCCTGTACAGGAAGCCAAGAAAGGTTATTATGCATTTGATCAATATTAGTATAGTATGAACATCTTCACACATCTGGACGCCTTATTCTGGACTAACTGAAGTCTGTTAAGATCTGTCTTATTAGCTGCTGACCAAATGATTGAACAATACTCCAGATGAGACATTACTAGTGCATTAATGACATCTTTCATAATGAAGAAGTGATACACAAAGAGCATTTCATAGCCATAGCTATGCCTTGTCGGCAGAGTTATGTGACATTAGTGATGTTTGTACTTTCAGTGTTAACTTGGTTTTAAAGCCTTTAAAATATACGCCGTTCAATAGTCGACCTTAATCTGACAGAGAATGTGATGATTTTGTGGATAATTAAAATCAGTCATATATCCACAAACACAACAAGCTGAAAGTCAGTGATGCTGCTCGGTTTGCAGTCCTGAACATCACGGCACAAGCAGGATCCACTGCACTGTTAATGTTAGCTGTGTTATATTGCTGCCTCTGTTCGGTGGTGTCGAGCCAAACGCACTTTAACGTGTGTTTGAACGAGCTGATGGTTCACTCGTTAAGCTGAAAGAAAGATGCTTTAATCACAGCAGTCACACATGTGTCCACTGCACCATCTGGAACTCTTCTTGTTTACACTCGTAATAACACAAACACTAAATCCTGCTTCTCTGGTGCTGTTGTGTAGCAGTGTGTACACCTGAGACTGTCACCTGTCTGTCTGTCCTGCACTCTCTCTGTTTCTTTCTCTCTGATTGTGGAATAAAAGTATGAACATGTGTTTATAAGTTACACTTGTGTTTGAATCCTGCAGCTTATCACACATTTGATTTCCATGTGTGACGACTGCAAGTGTCCAGAGTGAGGACAGACTGAGGGAGCCACTGCTGCACATCATCTGTGAGGCTTTGCAGCCCTGATGATCCACCAGGACAAACTCAGCAGTGTGTGAGGAAGAGGAGGAGGAAGAGCCAGCAGCAGCTGACAGATGGAGAGAATAGACAGACTGTTCCCTGTTTGTGAAGGACTGCTAGGAAAGTTTAACATAACTGTCTGTGCTGAATCAGTCTTATTAGGTAATGTTCAAATAATGTGATCATCCCAGTGTTTCCAGTGTGGGAGAAAGTACTCAGGGCCTTCAAGTTACACACTATGAAAGGCAGCAACAAGTTTAATGTTCAGAAACCTAAAGTCTGTATCAGCAGCAGGATGGAGCTAAAAATAAATGTTGGTTTCAGTTCTATGAAGCTTTGAGTATTTTGGATCAGTAGCTGCTGTGTTTGTTGCATCATATTGCTGTAACTGTTTATATGCTTTATATATTCTGAGCTAAGTTGATCTATAGTGTTACATCATATTCTATAAGGATGTTATGTGTTTGTAGACTTTCTGCCCAGTTTGACCCATTTAGCAGAAGTCAGCCTGTTTAAGGCTCTGATATCTATTCTGTGTGACTTACAGCAGTTATGACATGGTCTGATTTTCTCACCCAATAAAGGAATATTTCATTCTATCAGACACAGTTATCACAGCTCCTACATTGGCTTTTTACACATATATGTAAGCATTGAGCCACATTTAGTACCAACATACTGAAGGAACAATATTTGTCTCTTATATATGATACATCTGTATACACACTGTCACAGATACTTGTCTGTGAGTGAAGTGATTAATATGATAACTATAATATTGGCCATATTATATTTACATTACCACAGTGAGATGACTTTAGTCTCATGAACAACATCAGCTAATTGTTATTTACAGCTAATCTTAAACGACTGTTCAGCACAGAAATGAAGCCCAACAATCATGTTTCACAGTCCTGTGGTCTCAGCCTCAGATACTCATCAAATCACACAGAGCTCATGTAGAAACAAATGAACTAAATATGTTCTCCTTCATTTCTGTCAAACAAAGCTGTATGAAACGTTTCCAGCTGTTAGTATCATGGTTGCTAGGCAACCTGGGCAGCGCGACAGAGGCTAGACGTCCCATTTCACGAGCCTACGAGCCTCGCACTTCAGCCTTAGCGGTCTTTGAGTCCGCGGCCCTTGAGGACTTTAAAGCTGCAGAACCTGAATCGGGATACAGCCATGATGATCTCCAGCCTCGTGCTCGCCAACATTCTCACCTGAGTTAAGAAGACGATCACTGAAATGGTCTCAGCAGGTCCTTCGATGACAGCAATGAAATGCAGTGGTAAGGCTTTTTGGGGATTAAGTTCGTTTTCATGGCAAAGAAGGACGATGCAGTTCATCTGATCACTCCTCATAACATTCTGGAGTGCAGGCAAAATGCTATTATAAAAACTTAAGCAGCAACTTCTCCAGGTTCCAATATTTATGCAATTCTCAAACCTTTTGGCCACGACTGTATAACCTCTTCTGAAGTTTAGTGGATATTATACATGGTTATGCTCAGGATGTGTCGGCCAGTTTCCACTGGAAACGCCTTTTGGTTAAACTGTCAGCGAGGAATTTGCATTTGCACTGTTACATTTTTATATAACTTTAATGCACATAAACAACAGCTGCTTGTTTCAGTGAAAATACATTGATGGCTTTTTAATAAAGTTGTGCAGCTGTAAAGTATTTTGTCTGGTGTCAATTCTATCGTCAGCTACATCGTTATGGCAAATGTTCAAATGTATACAGGGAGTGCAGAATTATTAGGCAAATGAGTAGTTTGTCCACATCATCCTCTTCATGCATGTTGTCTTACTCCAAGCTGTATAGGCTCGAAAGCCTACTACCAATTAAGCATATTAGGTGATGTGCATCTCTGTAATGAGAAGGGGTGTGGTCTAATGACATCAACACCCTATATCAGGTGTGCAGAATTATTAGGCAACGGGTCAAAAGAAGGACTTGACAGGCTCAGAAAAGTCAAATATAGTGAGATATCTTGCAGAGGGATGCAGCAGTCTCAAAATTGCAAAGCTTCTGAAGCGTGATCATCGAACAATCAAGAGTTTCATTCAGAATAGTCAACAGGGTCGCAAGAAGCGTGTGGAAAAACCAAGGCGCAAAATAACTGCCCATGAACTGAGAAAAGTCAAGCGTGCAGCTGCCAAGATGCCACTTGCCACCAGTTTGGCCATATTTCAGAGCTGCAACATCACTGGAGTGCCCAAAAGCACAAGGTGTGCAATACTCAGAGACATGGCCAAGGTAAGAAAGGCTGAAAGACGACCACCACTGAACAAGACACACAAGATGACGGCGCGTGAACAACGCGAGGCTCAGTGTCTCTCCAGAATCTGCTATTTAGCGGTTTTTTATCTACTTTTAACCGGATTATTCGTCCAGAATTGCTGTGCGTTGCTGACCTACAGCAGACAGGAGCTTCTGGACATCTGGACTCACAACTCCAACAGTTTTATCGCCGATCTCCGACTCATCCCAGAGATCTCCAGAACACCGGAGGACTCCCCGGCCGGGGAGAGTGGGCATATTCTGATAATTTATGATATTATAATTCTGATAATTTATCAGTACTGACTTCATCAGAATTGTGAGCATCGCAGCAGATGCCTTTGTGTGAAAGTAACTGAGAATAAAACACAGAAAAACATGAAGGAGATTTTCCTGGTCTGGCTTTTTATAGCAGATAACCTTAAAATATTCTACAATGTACTGCATATAAAGTTTAAATTTCTTCAGTATTGAACAACAGAAAAAACAGGCTTTCTTGTTCGAGGTCATTTAAGTGAAAAAAAGAAAAAGAAAAGAAAAAGACAGCAACCACAGCGCTGTAAACAACGGTAGACTGGTGGGTAATAAGCGAATGAATAATACAGAAAACAGAGATTGGAGACGGGAAACTGTTCTTGAAGTACAGAGAGAGATAGAGAGAGCTAGCTGTGCATGAAGTGCCATTTTAATAGTCGTGGAAGCAAAACAGCAAAATTCAGCTCAGTGAATTTTGGTTGGAGAGACAAAACCTGCAGCTCAGAATCAGCGCAAAAAGACGTAAACACAGCGCGGACCGGACGCATCAGGATCGCTAAGCACCGACAGCGTGTCCGTCTACAGGCCGTCGGGTGAGAAAGCCGAGAAAGACAAAGTTAATTCTGATGCGTCGGGTCTGTGCTGTGTTTACGTCTTTGTGTGGAATCCGTGTACCTGCTCTCATTTGCTGTTTGGTTGTTGTTGAACTGGTTTTGTGAGCTTTAATCTGAGAATCTGGCGTTTCTGGCAAAACAGTTATATTTAAAAGTCGATTCAGGATTTAATGAATCGATATCGCTTTATTCAAGCTACTCACCTCCCACGTCCACCTGCACTTTCAACTGGACCACGGCCAATCAGAGAGGTCCCGCCCCTGACTATCTCTGATTGGTTTAGTCCACGATAGGGGCAAAATGTGTGTCTGTTGTTGACCACAGGGAAGGTTGCAGATTTTTTTTTTTTTTTTTTTTGCTACCCGAACAGTTGGTCGCACAGGTGCAACCAAATTTTTTTTTTTAGTCGCACCACTGAAAAATTGGTCGCACTCTAGAGCCCTGGAGCGTGTTCTGGGGAGCTTGCAGGAGTGCTGACAGACATATTCAGTCTGTCCTTGGCCCACGCTGTGGTACCGGCCTGCTTCAAATCCACCTCCATCGTCCCGATACCCAAAAACTCCAACCCATCTTGCCTCAATGACTACCGCCCAGTAGCACTCACCCCCATCATCACTAAGTGCTTAGAGCAGCTGGTCCTAGCACACTTCAAATCCTGTCTCCCCCCCACCCTGGACCCCCACCAATTCGCATACCGCCAGAACAGGAGCACAGAGGATGCTTTCTCCATCGCACTGCACTCTGTCCTCTCACACCTGGACAACAACAACACCTACGCCAGAATGCTGTTTATAGACTTCAGTTCAGCATTCAATACAATCCACCCCTCACAACTCATCAGGAAACTGACAGACCTGGGCATCAGTTCCCTCATCTGCAAATGGTTACTGGACTTCCTGACCAATCGCCCCCAATATGTCCGGCTGGATAACCACTGCTCATCAACCATCACAATGAACACCGGTGTACCACAAGGCTGTGTGATGAGCCCTTTCCTCTACTCCCTCTTCACCCACGACTGCAGACCTGCTGATGGTTCCAACACCATCATTAAGTTTGCAGATGACACCACGGTGATTGGCCTCATCAGTGACAACGATGAGGCCGCCTACAGGGAGGAGGTGGATCGTCTGGCTGAGTGGTGCGACACAAACAACCTGCTGCTTAACACCGAGAAGACCAAGGAGCTCATCGTGGACTACAGGAGGAATGCTGACCCACATCCACCCATCCACATTAAGGGGATGGCTGTGGAGCGTGTGAGCAGCTTCAAGTTCCTGGGAGTCCACATCTCCGAGGATCTCACCTGGTCGACCAACTGCTCCAAGCTGGTCAAGAAGGCTCACCAGCGCCTCTTCTTCTTGAGGACTCTGAGGAAGAACCACCTGTCCTCAGACATCCTGGTGAACTTCTATCGTTGCACCATCGAGAGCATCCTGACCAACTGTATAACAGTCTGGTACGGGAACTGCTCTGCCTCGGACCGGAAGGCGTTGCAGAGGGTCGTGAAAACTGCCCAGCGCATCGCCGGAGCACCACTTCCTGCCATAAAAGACAGCTACAGGAAGCGGTGTCTGAAAAGGGCTGGGAAAATCATCAAAGACCCCAGTCACCCATCACATGGACTCTTCACCCTCCTGCCCTCTGGGAGGCGCTACAGGAGCCTCCGGACTAAGACCACCAGGTACCGGAACAGCTTCTTCCCCACAGCTGTCAGACTCCTGAACTCTGCCTCCTGACATCTGACCCACGTTAACTTATGGACTCAACATACACACACCCACAATGGACAACTGTACCCTATTAGAATCACCTTGTTGTTGAATTGTGCTATACAAATAAATTTGCCTTGCCTTGCCTATTTCAGGAAGCCGGTTTAGAAAACTCAGAGTGAAAAACGATACTCAGGGTTGAGTAACCCCGAAATGTCCAACTCGGAATATTCGGTTTCAGAAAAGCTGATAACAAGTAGTTCAATCAACGCAGAGTTGCTTTAACCCCAAGTTAAGCACACGCACGAGGATACATAAAGCCCTGATTAGTGGAGCACAGATTAAGCGAGTCACCATGGAGACGGAGGGAAAGAAGGCGCGGTCAATGTATTTTACAGCGCTTGAGGCCGAAATTCTGATGGCAGCATATGCCGATAACATGCAAATTTTGCAGAAAAAAAGTAACACAGCCTCAGCTGCAAAAGAAAGGTAGCATGCATGGCAAAACATAGCCGACAGAGTCAATGCGTGCGTGTTAATATAAACATTGATCTAGGGATTTCCACCCATTTAACACGTTATTTTATTGTGTGGATGCCCTCAATGGGCATCCACACTATTGAGTTCCTGTTTCTCTTTATTCTTTATTGTGTGGATGCTTTAAGCATCCACACTATTGAGTTCCTTCTTGGTGTTTCCGTACACTTTTCGCCGTGGATCTACTTCCACAATTTTCAGCCGATTTTCACCGTTCAAATTTTAAACTATTCTGCTATTTCTGCTAATAACGGCTATGTCTTTTGGTATTTTTCACTATTATACTTTTTAAAATATTAAGCTTTTTTCCTTTAATTTGAAATGAATGGGAAACTTTGCAATTCTGCTAAAATTAGCTTGTTTTTGAAACTTAACTACTTCCTCATATTTTCACGTAGAACAACCATTCAAACTTTAAAATGTTCTCAAATTATTGGGCTATTCAGGTATAAATCAGCTTTTTCAAATCTTTTACCGTTTTACTTTTATGCTTCTTAAAGTTTTGAGTTGCAAAATTGTGATTTCTCACAAAATACATGCGTTGTTATTGTTGCCACTGAAGGTTTCGCAGTCTTCTCTTCATGTCCGAACAACTTCTTGCTACTTGCTCAAATTTCACTCAACTTCCACAAATTATACATCAAAACGTAGGTATTTTTGCTGGCTTTCTGAAAATGTCACTATCATTGTTGTGGAATTTATAGAATTTTGGCAAATCTCCTCAGACCAACAGAAAGTCGGAAAACTCTCCATAGAAAGTCAATGGAGAGTTTGTTCAAAATCACCGCTTGATTTCTGTAATGAGAGGCATTTTCGAATTGTCATATCTCCTTAATCTCCTTTGTGCTAAACCAGAGTATTTGTGCTGAAACACAGTATTTCTGCCAAATGATAGTATTTCTGTCAAATGATAGTATTTGTGCTAAACCATAGTATTAATTTAAAATGACAATATTCATAGTTCATCACAGTGTCTCTGGTAAATCACAGTATTTCTGCTATGTTGTACTATTTTTCTAAATCATAGTGTTTCCGTAATGTTTAAGTATTTTTGGCTAAATATATTCTTTCTGTTATCTTATACTATTTTTCCTAAATTCTTGTATTTTTGAGAAGTTATCATGTTTCTGGTAAGTTACAATATTTCTGCTAAGTTCTGCTATGCTATTGTATTTCTGCCAAGTATTATGTTTCCTCTAAGATGTTGCAGTTCTGCTAAGTTATTCCATTTTAGCAAAGTTCCTTTGCTTCTGCAAAGTTTTTACAATTTCTGCAACTTTTCAGCTAGTTTTTGCATACAGCTTCAGCTTTAAAGCATCCACACTGCATTTTCGCAGGAAATGCAAATTTTTCTAGTTATTCCTGTCGCTTCCGTACGTTTTTTGAGTTCAAACTACTCCCTCAGTTTTCAGCCGATTTTCTCCGTTCAAACTCTAAACTTTTCTGCTCTTTCTGCTAATGCCGGCTATATCTTTTGGTGTTTATTACTATAATACTTTTTAAAATATTACACTTTTTTCCTTTAATTTGTCCCATTGAAATGAATGGAAAACTTCCACAATTCTGCTAAAACTTTCTTGTCTTTGAAACTTAACTGCATGCTCATACTTTCACCTAGAAACTCCATTCAAACTTTAAAATGTTCTCAAATGATTGGGCTATTCGTGTATGATTCAGCTTTTTCAGATCTTCTACCGTTTTCATCTTATCTCTCTTTAAGTCTTCAGTTGCAAAATTGTGATTTTTCAGAAAATACATGCGTTGCTATGGTTGCTATGCAATTAACTCAGAGGGGACAGTGAAACTGTTTGAATTTTCTTTTCATGTCCAAACAACTTCTTGCTACTTGCTCAATTTTCACTCAAGCCTCACAAATTATACATCAAAACGTAGGTATTTTTGCTGGCTTTCAGAAAATGTCACTATCATTGTTGTGGGATTTATAGAATTTTGGCAAATCTCCTCAGATCAACACATGGTCAGAAAACTCTCCATATAAAGTCAATGGAGAGTTTGTTCAAAATCACCGCTGGATTTCTCTAATGAGAGGCATTTTCAAATTGTCATATCTCCTTAACGAAGCAAAGTCAAGACATATGGCTTGTCCCGATATATCTTCAGACACTCCTGATGCTCACAATTCAAGAATTATTTTCTCACCTATTACCGTTCTGAGATGAGTTGGACTTGTTTGAGGGTAGGAAATTTGTCCCTCGCTCAGATTTCATCAGATTTCAAATTCTGGAAATGAGGCACTTTTTTCTCTTGTCATATCTTTTTGATGGATTTCCACAGAGCCCTGAAAATTTCCATGACTGTTCACCAAAGCCTGCTGTTTTTTACGGTGAAAGAATGATTTTGATGCTCCATATAGATCTAGAGTCACCAAAGGTTGTTTGAGAGCAAGTCAAGGCAGTTTTTGCTTCGCTCTACTCAGTTACAGTGTATTACAAGTCATATATCTTTAATAATTTATATTTTATCTCTGAATTATGAAGACCTGAAGATTCCCCCATCTCTTCTGAACAAAACAATGTCTGAATGACCGTTCTAGCCTCTACGGTTAGGAAATTATGGCCATTTGTTCGAGGGGAATCCTGAATGTCAGAAATACACTGAAGAAAACTCACACCTCTCTCTGTGTCTGTGTGTGTAAGGGCTGACTACAGCAGGTGCAGCTAATTTAACTGACCTACATATACCAAGCCCAGACTCTCAACAGCTCCTGTTCCCTTTACTGTCTATGTATGTGTGTCTGTGTATCAGTATTTCTCCTATGTTTAAGTATTACTCCTCAATCATAGTATTTCTGCTAAAGCAAAGTACTTCTACTACATCTTAGTACTTCTGTTAAATCATAGTATTTTTGAAAAATCATAGTATATTTGCCAAATCATGGTATTTGTGCAAAATCATGGTTTTGGGGCCAAATCATAATATTTCTGTTATTTTATAATATATGTGATGAATATAGTATATGTGCCAAATCATAGTATTTATCCCAAATCATAGTATTTATGCCAAATTACAGTATTTCTGCTAAAACGCAGAAATAGTATCTTTTAGCAGGAATTTCTACCAAAAGATAGTACTTCTGCTAAATCAGAGTATTTCTGCCAAATCAGAGTATTCCTGCCAAATCATAGTATTTGTACTGAAACATAATACTTCTGCCCCATCATAGTATTTGTACTAAATCATAGTACTTGTGCCAAATCATAGTATTTGTGCCAAAGCATCGTATTTGTATGGAGTCACAGTATTTCTTCTAAATCATAGTATTTCAATCAAATCTCAGTAGTTGTTGTTAAACCGCAGTATTATTGCCAAATCATAGTATTTGTACCCAATCATAGTATTTCTGCTAAATCATAGCATTTGTGCCAAATCATGGTATTTGTGCAATAACATAGTATGTCTGCAAAACCATAGTATATCTCTTATGTTATAGTATTACTACTAAGGCATAGTACTTGTGCCAAATCATAGTATTTGTTGCACATCATAGTATTGGAACCAAAACATAGTATTTGTCCCAAAGCATCGTATTTGTATGGAATAATAGTATTTCTTCTAAATCATAGTATTTCAATCAAATCTCAGTAGTTGTGTTAAAACACAGTATTATTGCCAAATCACAGTATTTCTGCCAAATCATAGTATTCCTTCAAAATCATAGTACTACTGCAATTTCATAGTATTTGAGCAAAATCATAGTATATGTGAATAATAAAGCCATCAAACATATACAGGCTGTGCAAATACAAACTTCTGTGGTGCATTTGATGACCTGCAGAGGAGAACAAGTCGGGCTTTTCAGCCCTAACACAACCTCTTTGTTCTCAATACTACAAAACCTTCAAAGGCTGATATGCAAGTTTGCATGAATCACCAACACAGTTGTATTTGTTTCTAGTATAGTTATAAATAAGCTGATCAAATATCTGCTGACTGATTAGATCCAGTATCTGTTACAGATGAACTGGATATCACAGCGCATGTTGTTAATCCGTCATATCAAACTAAACCGTGTTGCTGGTGTAAATATCCTCCAATAAAGTCAGATGAGGGCTGCTGTTGCCAGGTAACGATGATGTCACACTGGATCTTCTGATCTTTAGCATCGTAGCGCTCGGAGTCTGATGTTGGCTCATGTGTTGTTAAACACCAACATGACGCTCTACTAGTCAAGGCCTCACCTTAACCCACTGATGCTGATCACACAGACCCACTAATAGAACTGTTTTATCAGGGTTTGATGCAGCGTCAGCATTAATGTCACATTTAATCAGACCACATTTACATTACAAGCCCACTACAACCATATGGAACTCCAAAGTGTTCAAAATTAAATAAATAAATAACTCATGATGAAATAAATAACTATGTGAATAAATAAGACACAGATATGTAATGTGAGAATGATATTGTGAAATAATTGAACACATTTTGAAAAAAAGATCATTATTGTGAAATATATTGCATTCTGCTATTTACCGTATTTTCACGACCATAAGGCGCACTTAAAAGTCTTAGATTTTCTTCAAAAAGTACGGCGCGCCCTATAGCGCAGTGCGCCCTTTGTATTGTAAGGAGGACGTAGTAGAGAACACCATGAGAACGCTAAAGGGTGAAGTGTGTGCGTTGACTTTATTGCACATACCTGTATAAAAGAACAGGTATGTGCGTTATGCAGGACACCGTTGTTTTAACAACCCTGAAAATGGCAAAGAGACACGCTTACGAAGCACAGTTTAAACTGAAGGCCATCAGCTACGCGGAGGAACATGGAAATCGAGCAGCGGCGAGAGAATTTAAGATTAATGAATCGATGGTTCGCAAGTGGAGGAAGCTGGAAAACAAGCTCCGACAGGTCAAGAATACGCAGCTGAGTTTCCG
Organism: Copadichromis virginalis; assembly: GCF_057382275.1. Classification (NCBI taxonomy): domain Eukaryota; kingdom Metazoa; phylum Chordata; class Actinopteri; order Cichliformes; family Cichlidae; genus Copadichromis; species Copadichromis virginalis. Next base: position 10,609,196 of record NW_028188589.1, read on the forward strand.
CGGACATAAGGCGATCATCGAGCAAAGAACGAGCGGGAGAAGCGTTTCGACTTCACCATTCGGCTAAAAGCAGTTTCACTTTCACTTTTTATGAAACGGTGCCATTTTTCCATCCGGACCAGGACTACGGTAGCGCAGCAACTTCCAGCGGATTATAAGGAAAAGCTGGCCATCTTCCGCTCCTACTGCAGCAAACACATCGGCGACAAACACATCCAGCGATGGATGACCGATGGAGACCACAGTTTCACCAAGAGTGGAAGGCAGCGCCGGGCGAGTTACGCCACAATTTGCCAATGGATTGTAGATGCTTGGGCTAACATGTCTGCTGGCACTGTTGTAGGAGCTTTCGCAAAAGCCGGCATCATTTCCGAGGAGCCGCACGGCACGGAAAGTGACTCTGACAGTGAAGAAAGTGAACCTGGCATGTTTGATGGAGATTTAGCGCAGCTCTTCAATTCAGACACAGAGGATGAGGACTTCGATGGGTTTGATTGATGATAAAAATGTGAGTACCAAACTTTGTTTTGCTCCTGCTTTATTTTTTAAATACGCACACTTGTATGCTTGTGTGTTGTTGATGATGACGATTACTGGTAATAAAAATGTGAGTAAGGTACCGAACTCAGGTTTGCTCCCGCTTTATTTTTAAATACGCATACGGTACTTGTATGCGCCCTATGATCCAATGCGCCTTATGTGTGTGTTAAATACAGTAATGGCACACATAACTGAGACTGCGCCTTTTAGCACAGTGCGTCTTATGGTCGTGAAAATACGGTAAATTTACTTATTATTGTGAAATATTATTTCATGATCATTATTTTTCACAATAACAGAGATTATTCCTGAGGCATTTTATTTATTCCCAGCCATTTTTAATCCAAAATGTCCTTTTTTTCAAAGTCAGTCTTTATTTCAAAATCCCGTTTTTCCCAATGGCCTATTTATTTCATTATTATTACACATTATTTGACCACGAGCAATCTTTTCTGGTTTGACGCCGTCTTTGTAGCCAGAAACCAGCTCTCTCCTCGGCTTCCTCCACTACACGCTTCCCCCACGCCAGTCTCCTCCGTCACTATAAAGGGGAGAGTCATGAGCTCCATCACCCTCACCTGTGCCGTCCAACGTCCCGCCACCAGCCTCCACTGCAGCAGGCCAGAGACCACACCCCTGCCACAATAAGTAAAAGTACATCCTTGCTGTACCCTTAATGCTAAATGTGCTAAATTAACCGCTGCCTTTGCCCCTTTGGGATTATTCTTATGTCACTGGGATGTTGACCTTTGACCTTCACATTAGAGAGATGGGCAGACATAATTAGTGTATGAATTTTAAAGTAACAGGTAATAAAGAGAGTGTAGCAAATGTAGTCAGGTTTATTACTCTGTATCACACATGAGTGCCCGAGGGAGGCGGGGCTGACTGGGGAGACACAGGAAACAGAGAGACAGGGCTGACTCGACATGAAACGATGAAACGTGGGACACGGGAACAGAAACTAAACACAGGCTGAAATGAACACTGAGGGAGGGAGAACTAAGATTACTGAGAGCCTGATAAATAAGAAGAACAAAAACCAAGAAAAACAAGAGTCAAAGAAAAGCAAAAACACAAAGCATTGGGCCAGGACCCACTGCTGTGACATTTATATGTGATAAAAACATTAAAAACTGCTCAGATGTTGAAATCTTTCTACGTATACTTTAGGTTCAGCTCTCCAGCCTGGCATTTGGTTAAGCATGATTCAAACATTTGATTTTGTTTAACTGGTTTTAATTATAGTTACTTTTTGTGAACATTTGTTGCAGCATTTAAAAATACATCATTTATTTTCAAACTTTTATTTGATTTAGAGCATCATATGATAGAGTTGTATTGTTGATTGTCATTTATGCTTAGAAATATTTAACCATAGATGCTTAGAAGTGTATAATCAATTGTGTAGTGATAAGTTGTGTGATCTTTAACAGGCTACAGAGGCCTGGTGTGCATTCCACACTGGGAGCATGGGAAAGTTCGTACCTTGTTTAATTGTTATGGTAGGATTAACGTAGTTACATCTGTTCTAGTCTAAGTGCTTTTCTGTTTAGATGAACTGCTGGACTTCCTCACCGGGGGGGGGGGGGTCTAGTCTACCCTCTTCCTAACCAAGGATGTTTGCTTGTGTGCTTTTATGACCCTTTGATCAGCAGTAACACACACACACACACACACACACACACAGACACACAGTATGTCATATGTTAATGAACCTATGCATATTCATGTAACCTCAATAAAAGGACAGTGTACGGGAGAACGGACGAGAGCTACTGGGGTCAAGCGAAGGAACGGCGCTCTGTCTGGTTCTCTCCTGTGCACAAGTAACATGAAGAACTTTGCCTATTTGTGTCTTGCTTAGCAGTGTAATTATATTGTCTTCAACGTTCCAGCGGATGGTTCAAGCTACAAACCTATCATCATATTTGACCAACGTAAATGTTTTAATTTCATATAAAATAACAGAAACAGTGAACTAAATATCTGAAATCTTTCCTTCCTTAAAAGTTATAATCCTACTTAAGTTATAGTGCAAACGCTTAAGCAACAAATATACTTGATGCTAATTAATTAATATTTCCCTTTGATGTTGCAACTATGCGGTCACTTCTGTCTTTAAACAAAATAATATTTTCCAGTTACAGAAATCATAAAGTCCAAACTACACTGAAAAAAATATGTTGTTGGATTTACTTAATTCAATGGTGGACATTTGTTGCACACAGATGTTTTGCTTCGGCAGCAACTTAAACAATTGAGTTAAATTAACACAATTTATTCATGTTCAATAAACTTGTGCAATTTGTGTTGATAAAATGTGACTTAAACATGTTTTGATGAAGTAATTTGAGCTCTTGGAATATTTTAATCCTTCACAATTTTCTCACTTTATCCCAACACCATTCAATAACTTTTACCCAATACTACTTGGTCACTTAAATACTACATGTTATCTTCAAATTACATTTTGCTATTATATTCTAGTATCAAATACACAATTTTCAAATGGAGGCCTTATAACAGATTATATTGTTCTCTTCCAAGATGGTTGCTGGCATCCACCAGTAACCTTTCAAAACAAAATGTCTAATTTCACTGCATTGACAGTAGGTAAAGAATTAAACTGACATTACTCCTCCACTGAATCTACATAAATCAACAGTTAAATAATGTCAGTTCTTCCGTGTTCTCTGGAATCAATCACAGCAAAGAAATTAGACTGTTTCTTTTGAAAAATGTTGGGAAAGAACAAATCAAGATCAAAAATCAAGATTCAGTTAAACAACAATTATAACTAAACAATTTGAGATAATGTTAGTTTCCATTAACATTAAATTAGGTTACTGAATTGGCAAACACCTTCCTATTAACATTACCCATTTTACCCCAATAACTAAAGAAATTAGCACTTGCAGGTCAAAACCTTTATTCAAGGGATGCAAAAATAACATTGATACAGTGACTGTCAAAAATTACAGCACTGATCATACTGTGACATCTTGGTTCAAAACAGCACACTTAGAAATATTCAACGTTCTTTACTTCAACTGAATGAAACTGAAAATACCATTTCACACGACCCATATGGGATATTTAGACTGTATAACTGTTCACGCTACATCTCTTCACTAGTAAAAGAAAGAAAAAATACAAAGAGAAATTTAAAAATGCTGCCAAAGTGCTGCACAGAGCAAAAGGAAAAACAAACAACAACAAAAAAACGGCCCTGTCCTCATGGCAGTTGCAGTGTATATAAAAATGAACCCTGCGATCTGTTCCTCCAGCTTCAAAAATGCAGCAGAACAAGTGTGAGATTTAAATGTCTTCTCACCTAGAGCTGATCAACTTAAGATAAGATAAGATAAGATAAGATAAGATAAGATAAGATAAGATAAGATAAGATAAGATAAGATAGAACTTTATTAATCCCTCGGGTGGGTTCCTCTGGGAAATTCGATTTCCAAAAAAGCACAGCACCGACAGAAGTTACAGAGTTATACACACACACACACACACACACACACATATATATAAATACAGAGACCATATAAATAAAATATACGAAGGGGATAAATAGAATAAATAGGAATAAAAAATAAAAATACAAGTGAATTGCACATTTCAAGTATTGAGTCTATTGCACCGTTGACTATTTACAAAAGTATTGCACAAGGTATTGTACAGTGAGGTGAAGAGGCACTACAGCTTAGTTGTTCCCTCCTTTGTCCTCCTGTTTCCCCTCCCTCTCCCCTCCAGAGAGGAGTTAAACAGTCTGATGGCGTGTGGGACAAAGGAGTTTTTAAGTCTGTTAGTTCTTGTCTTTGGGAGAAGCAACCTGTCACTGAACAGACTCTTCTGATTGTTTATGGCCGTGTGCAGAGGATGTCTGGCATTGTTCATAATGTCCATCAGTTTCTTTAATGTCCTTTTCTCTGCCACTGTCACCAGAGTGTCCAGCTTCATGCCGACCACAGAGCTAGCCCTCCTGATCAGTTTCTCCAGCCTGGATGAGTCCTTCTTTGCTGTGCTGCTCCCCCAGCACACCACAGCATAGAAAAGTACTCCAGCAACCACCGACTGGTAAAACATCCTCAGGAGCTTCCTGCAGATGTTAAAAGACCTCAGCCTCCTGAGGAAGTACAGTCGGCTTTGGGCTTTTTTATACAGGTGCTCTGTGTTGCATGACCAGTCCAGTTTATTGTCCACCCACAGCCCGAGGTACTTGTACTTGTTGACCACCTCCACCTCCTCCCCCTCTATCTGAACCGGCAGTGGACCTGCTCTAGACCTCCCGAAGTCCACAACCAGTTCCTTAGTCTTTGAGGTGTTGAGTTGCAGGTGGTTTGTGTGACTCCATGCGACAAAGTTCCTCACCAGACTTCTGTACTCCTCTTCCTGATCATCCCAGATACACCCCATGATGGCCGTGTCGTCTGCAAACTTCTGAATGTGGCATAATTCAGAGTTGTAGCAGAAGTCAGAGGTGTACAGGGTGAAGAGAAGAGGGGACAGCACAGTTCCCTGTGGTGCTCCTGTGCTGCTGACCACTGTGTCAGACGTGATGTCCTTCAGCCTGACGTACTGTGGTCTGTCGGTGAGGTAGTCGGAGATCCAAGCCACCAGGCAGGGGTCCACCTCCATCCTGTTCAGTTTTTCCTGAAGCATACAGGGCCGGATGGTATTAAAGGCACTGGAAAAGTCAAGAAACAGGATCCTGACCGTGCCTTTTCCCCCATCCAGGTGTGAGTGGGCTCTGTGTAGGAGGTACAGGATGGCATCCTCCACTCCGACACCTGCCTTGTATGCAAACTGTAGTGGGTCCTGGGCATGTTGTACCTGTGGTCGGAGGAGGTTGAGGAAGAGCCGCTCTAGAGTCTTCATAAGATGTGACGTCAGTGCCACCGGTCGGAAGTCATTCAGCTCATTGGGCCGGTTCTTTTTGGGGACCGGGACGATGCAGGATGTCTTCCATAGGGCGGGCACTCTCCCCAGTCGCAGACTGAGGTTGAAGACTCGTTGTAGCGGCTCCCCAAGTTCAGCAGCACACGCCTTAAGCATCCTAGGACACACCTTGTCTGGGCCTGCTGCCTTTCTGGGGCGAAGCTTCCTCAGTTGTCTCCTGACCTGATCCACTGTGACACTGGGAGATGTTTGGGAAGAGGGGAGGGGGGGAGATGTCTTGCTGCTGAGAGAGGGATTGGAGGAGGGGGGTGTCATGGTGTCAGGAAGGGGGGGAAGCGAGGGAGGTAGGAGAGTGGGGATTGGACTCTGTAGTGAAGGTGAGGGTGGGGGGGTTGTGGGCTGGTCAAACCTGTTGAAGAAGTTGTTAAGTTCGTTTGCCTTCTCCACAGTCCCCCCCACTGTGCTTTTCTTGGTGTTGTGGCCTGTGATGGTTTTCACACCATTCCAGACCTCCCTCATATTGTTCCTCTCCAACTTCTGCTCCACCTTCCTCCTGTAGGTGTCCTTTGCTTCCCTCAGGCAGCGTTTCACCTCCCGCTGTGCTGCCTTCATCTCCTCCTTCACTTTGCTCCTGAAAGCCTTCTTCTTCATGTTGAGGACAGCTTTGACTTCCTGTGTTACCCACGGTTTCTTATTAGGATAACACCGTACCGTCTTAGCAGGGGCGACCGTGTCCACACAAAAGTTGAGGTAGTCTGTAAGACAGTGTGTCGCCCCCTCTATGTCCTCACCATGTGGGCTCAGGAGCACATCCCAGTCTGTGGTGTCATAGCAGTCTCTCAGAGCATCCTCCTTTTCTGGGGTCCATCTCCGGATGGAGCGCGTTGTGACAGGCTGCCTTTGGACGAGGGGTGTGTATTGTGGCTGTAGGTAAACCAGGTTGTGGTCTGACTTCCCTAGTGGGGGGAGGGGGGTGGCTCTGTATGCATCTCTCACATTAGCATACAGTAGGTCAATTGTCCTGTTGCTCCTTGTGGGACAATTCACAAACTGGTGAAAAGCAGCCAGAGTAGAGTCCAGTGTGGCATGGTTAAAGTCTCCAGATATAATAATGAAAGCCTCGGGGTTTTGTGTCTGAAGTCTTGCTGTGACTGTGTGTATTTTCTCACAGGCAGCTGTTGCGTCGGCCCTCGGAGGGATGTAAACACACACACAGATCACATGACTGAACTCCCGAGGTAGATAATATGGCCGCAAGCTAACAGCTAGCAGCTCCAGGTCCGGATGGCATACCGAAACTTTAACGGAGACGTGTCCAGGGTTACAGTATCTGTTGTTAACGTAGACAATGAGTCCCCCACCTCTGCTTTTTCCGCTGGCCTGCGTGTCCCTATCGGCTCTCACGGGTGTGAAACCGCATAGGTCTACGTTAGCCTGCGGCGTTAGCTCGGTTAGCCACGTCTCCGTGAAGATAAACAAGCTGCACTCACGGTATAGTCTGTGGTTGTTCAGAGCGCACAGTTCGTCAATCTTATTCTGTAACGAGTTCACGTTGCCCATGATCACTGTCGGGATTGATGGTTTGAATCGCCTCCGGTGATCCGCTCTCCTCGCTCCAGCTTTGCAGCCTCTGTAGCTCCTCTTTAGCTCGGCCGGGATGTTGTGTCGCATGCCGGTCTGTCCCTTTGTTTTTAGTGCCAGCAGCTCCGCTCTCGAATAGATGAAGGAACTGGTTCCAGAAGTTTTAAAAAGTGCATTATCCATCTTGTATCGCTATATCTAAGAGGTATAAGTAGAGGAAGGTGAAAAAAAAGTTTGAAAAGCCTAGTCTAAAAAGTTAAAGTTAACAAAAAGGTGCGGTGTTGCAGAGCTACTTGGAAAGGCTGCCGTCACTCCAGCGCCATCTTGATGATGTCATCTTGATGACTTGCATGCATAACAGTGAGCTTTCCTTGCAGGAGCAGTTTTGTCTTAGTTGTGAGCTTTTCTTGTACCGGACTCTGCGCCCTAATTTTAGTGTCAGACCACACATTCAGAGTATTCCATCAGAACCAACCACGACGCAAGAGGAACACTGATGACGTGCAACCCCATGACCCAATCTGGGGCAGTGATGTACCAGCGGAGTTCAAGTTGTGGACCACCAGACAGAAGGTCCTGCACTCACTGTTCCCATGGGTCGGAACTGGAAAAAACACGTTAAGAATTGAGACTCTTGACTACCGATTTGGACTTTTCCTGAACAGCTCAACAAAGATAAATAAGGCTCAGAATGAGGAAATCGACGCGATCAGAATAGTGGTCATGCAACACAGGGTCGCCCTGGACATGATTCTCGCTGAGAGAGGGGGCCTCTGTGTCTTATTCAACACCACTTGTTGCACCTATATCCCGGACAACGTGCACTCCTTGACCATGACCACCGCCCTAGACAAGTTGCGACAACTGAGTAATGCGCAGCAACAAGACTATGTCACGAACAATGAGGACTGGCTGACCTGGCTGCTGAGTGGCAGCTGGAAGACCCTCGTGATAAAAGGACTCGTACTGATAGGAGTTCTGCTTCTATTATTGTGCTTGTTTTCTACATGTATCCTACCATGCATAAGATCCATGATTGACAAAATGGTACAGGCCACAGTAATTACCTATGTTGGACTGCCACTAGAAGATGAATCGGATGAAGAAGATTTAGTATAGAAACACACACACACATACTGAATGATGCTACAATTGAAAATGTTATAAGCAAGTGATTGTTGGCTGATAATAAAGTATGATTAAGTGAAAAATATTAACATCAGGAGGGGATGTTAAAGAAGAAACGCTTTTATGAGTTTTATGTTGCATTAAAGTATATGTTCATATTTTACTCTTAATAGGAAAAGAACAAAATGTACTACTCGCTCTGTTTATAGAAAGAGGAAGTTCACCCTATGACATTTATACGAACTTAGACACACACACACACATATATGCAAAATTAGAGGAAACTGCTATGCTTGTTTCACCCTGCTATAAATAATAAACGACTACTGCAGCTCGGTGTGAGTCCTCTCTGAGCCCTCACCCGTGCAGCACGTTAACCGTCTCCAAGTGTCTCAGTGTTGTTTATTCACCTGTTTGATAACTGTAAATCTCTGACAAGAGTTTATTTATATCATCTTCACGTGAACACATTCAAGAACATAACAGATGAAGAAACATTAAAAACTTCCACACTACATGAAGCAAGAAAAATAGTTTATTCCTTTATGTAGAAAAAACAGAAACATCAAACATCTCCAAGACTCTCTTTGAAAGAACTAAAAACCTTTGTTCTCATGGTCCAATCATGAGTGAACTCCCCGATGAAGCCTTGTGTGCTAAAACATGTCAGAGTTTTAAAGGTTAAACATGAGTTTCCAAAACGTTTTGCTGGAGAACAATGAACTATTTGACTGAGTTTCAATCATTTACAGACGAGCAAAACCAGGACAGAGAAAAAAGGACAAAACTGACTCAGTAAAACAACAGAAAAGAAGATCCCATGTAGATCTGTATTATGTAGAAGTTCAGCCCAGCAACCAGTTCAGTTCAACACAAGTTTAAATGATTCTATCTGAACTCTGTGGAGCCTGATCTCAAGCTTTTTGACTCTGACACAGAAACCAGAGGATCTTTCTGTGTCTTCAGATTCACTGTGATCCAGTCATGGGAGTGATTTCAGCCCTGAGTGATCGCGCTGATGTTTGCACAGAGCAGACAATGAGGTGAATGTTTGGGCACATTGGTAACAGTGAAACAGTTTATTAGTAACGTGGGATCGTTTGTGTGCAGAGTATGAACTGAGATTCCTGAAGCTCTTGTCACACTGGTCACAGCTGTAGTTTCCTTCTATGTGTGTTCGTTCATGAATGTTACGATGACCTGACTGTGAGAAGCTTCTCTCACAGTGTCTGCACTTGTGTGGTTTCTCTCCTGTGTGGACTCGTTTGTGTGATTTAAGGTCCCTTGCAGTGGTGAAGGATGACCCACACTGATCACAGAGGTGCTTTTTAACCCCACTGTGAATCAGGTCATGTTGTTTTAAATCACTTGGTGTGGTGAAGCTTCTCCCACATTCTTTGCAGTATTTCAGTTTGTCTCCAGTGTGTCTACGTTGATGTGTATTAAGGGCAGCTTGCCAACTGAAAGTTTTTCCACAGAGGTCACAATGAAAGTCTTTCCCACCACCACAGTGATGACAGGGTTGAGAACTGGATCCATCTGTGTCGCTCTGCTTCTAAACAAAGACACAAAGACAGTGTAAGTCAGTCCTTCAACATTTGTATCCTGAACGTCGCCTGAAATAAAGAGCATCTCTGCAGACGTCCAACTACATTTGACTGTTTCAGTTAACACACTCAGTTTACTGGGCTGCAATAACTACAATACTACCACCATAATACTACAGTAATACTAAAATCATAACTGAAAGGAAAATCTGAATAATCACTCAGAGCTGCTTTTCCATGCAGTAGAATTGCTAACATGCTAACACAGTTTAATGAGCAGAGTTGTTCCAAACAGTCAGGCTAAAATGACAAGATAACAATATAAATACATACCTCACAGTAGCTGCACTTGTAGAGTCTCTTTCTGGTGTGGATCTGTTGGTGTCGTCTCAGGTGACGTGGAGATTTAAAAGTCTTCTCACACAGGTCACATTGATAAGGTCTCTCCTCAGTGTGGGTAAACATGTGTCGTTGTAAGTCTGTGTGAGTTATAAACTCTTTGCCACACTGTTCACAGCAGTACACATCATGTCTGTTGTGAATGCGTAGGTGTGTATTTTGGCTCTCTCTCTGGCTGAAAGTTTTTCCACAGATGTCACAGCTGTATGCCTTAATTCCAGAGTGGGTAACTAGATGACTCTGTAAGTGGCTACTTTGAGTAAAAGCTCTGCCACACTGATCACAGCTGTACGCTTTAACTCCACTGTGGATGAGTTGGTGTTTTTTTAGGTAACCCTTCCTGGAAAAAGACTTTCCACACAAGTCACAGCTGAACGGTCTCTCTCCAGTGTGGATGACCTGATGCTGTTTTAGTTTAGCCCTCACAGTAAAACCCTTCCCACACTCGTCACAGCTGTATGGCTTAATTCCAGAGTGGGTAACTAGATGCCTCTGTAAGTTGCTACTTTGAGTAAAAGCTCTGCCACACTGATCACAGCTGTACGCTTTAACTCCACTGTGGATGAGTTGGTGTGTTTTTAGGTGACCCTTCAAGGAAAAAGACTTTCCACACAAGTCACAGCTGAACGGTCTCTCTCCAGTGTGGATGACCTGATGCTGTTTTAGTTTAGCCCTCACAGTAAAACCCTTCCCACACTCGTCACAGGTGTGTTTTTTCTCTCCCTTTCTTCTGTGAGGTTTGTCGGCCTCCTGAGAGCGCTGACTTCTGGCTCCATGTTGGTCCTGCAGTGACAGAGATACAAACAGAGGCAGTGAGTGAAATGCAGTCGTGGAACAAACTCAACCTTCAAACTCCATTAACACTAGTTTTAAACCTGAAGGTGGAGCGTGGCACCAAACACCTTAAAGGTCTCTTATCCCCACCTGCTGGTAGTTCTAACACATTACATCCAACCTGCTGTTAAAGATAATTCATGACTGTTCAAACACTAAAATCATGCACACACACACACACACACACACACACACACACACACACACACACACACACACACATTATTTTATAATTTAGATTATTTTGTTGTTTCCTATTACATATTTCTATAATTTGTATAGATTTATACAGAATTATTCAGTGATAATAAATCCTATGTTTGTTTATTCTAAAGGAACCCCGTTAGCTTCCACAACAGATGTTGCTCGTCTTCCGTCAAATACTCACATAAAATATTACACAATAAAGTGGATTCAAGATATCCACATAATTTCACTCTTACATCCACAGTGAGGTTTCACAATTGTTCAAATATAAGCAATCAATAATAATAATAATAATATCAATAACATTGAGGCACATTACACAAATTTCAAAAACAAATCATGTCTTACAATATTTACAACAACTAAAAGCTCTGTAAATCGGCTTTTAAGTGTTCATTGAAGTTTTGAATAATTCTCTAATTTTTTAAGGCAACTTATTCCACTTAAAAGTTGCTCTAAATGTAACAGTTTTACAAAACGTTACTTTTAACTCGAGCATTTACTAAATTGCACCTTGTTGAAAACTGTGTAATATGATGATGTATTTCATCTGGATACTGCAGCTGAGCAGAATAAATGTGGTGTGTTTAACAGAATTGCTTTCTTTAGAACTACAAGTAAGCCATAGAATATTTTAGCCTGTACAGGAAGCCAAGAAAGGTTATTATGCATTTGATCAATATTAGTATAGTATGAACATCTTCACACTAATCTGGACGCCTTATTCTGGACTAACTGAAGTCTGTTAAGCTCTGTCTTATTAGCTGCTGACCAAATGATTGAACAATACTCCAGATGAGACATTACTAGTGCATTAATGACATCTTTCATAATGAAGAAGTGATACACAAAGAGCATTTCATAGCCATAGCTATGCCTTGTCGGCAGAGTTATGTGACATTAGTGATGTTTGTACTTTCAGCGTTAACTTGGTTTTAAAGCCTTTAAAATATACGCCGTTCAATAGTCGACCTTAATCTGACAGAGAATGTGATGATTTTGTGGATAATTAAAGTCAGTCATATATCCACAAACACAACAAGCTGAAAGTCAGTGATGCTGCTCGGTTTGCAGTCCTGAACATCACGGCACCAGCAGGATTCACTGCACTGTTAATGTTAGCTGTGTTATATTGCTGCCTCTGTTCGGTGGTGTCGAGCCAAACGCACTTTAACGTGTGTTTGAACGAGCTGACGGTTCACTCGTTAAGCTGAAAGAAAGATGCTTTAATCACAGCAGTCACACATGTGTCCACTGCACCATCTGGAACTCTTCTTGTTTACACTCGTAATAACACAAACACTAAATCCTGCTTCTCTGGTGCTGTTGTGTAGCAGTGTGTACACCTGAGACTGTCACCTGTCTGTCTGTCCTGCACTCTCTCTCTGTTTCTTTCTCTCTGATTGTGGAATAAAAGTATGAACATGTGTTTATAAGTTACACTTGTGTTTGAATCCTGCAGCTTATCACACATTTGATTTCCATGTGTGACGACTGCAAGTGTCCAGAGTGAGGACAGACTGAGGGAGCCACTGCTGCACATCATCTGTGAGGCTTTGCAGCCCTGATGATCCACCAGGACAAACTCAGCAGTGTGTGAGGAAGAGGAGGAGGAAGAGCCAGCAGCAGCTGACAGATGGAGAGAATAGACAGACTGTTCCCTGTTTGTGAAGGACTGCTAGGAAAGTTTAACATAGCTGTCTGTGCTGAATCAGTCTTATTAGGTAATGTTCAAATAATGTGATCATCCCAGTGTTTCCAGTGTGGGAGAAAGTACTCAGGGCCTTCAAGTTACACACTATGAAAGGCAGCAACAAGTTTAATGTTCAGAAACCTAAAGTATGTATCAGCAGCAGGATGGAGCTAAAAATAAATGTTGGTTTCAGTTCTATGAAGCTTTGAGTATTTTGGATCAGCAGCTGCTGTGTTTGTTGCATCATATTGCTGTAACTGTTTATATGCTTTATATATTCTGAGCTAAGTTGATCTATAGTGTTACATGATACACTCTCAGAAATAATATAAATATATATATATAAATAACTGTTAGTATCATGGTTGCTAGGCAACCTGGGCAGCGCGACGGAGGCTAGACGTCTCATTTCACGAGCCTACGAGCCTCGCACTTCGGCCTTAGCGGTCTTTGAGTACGCGGCCCTTGAGGACTTTAAAGCTGCAGAACCTGAATCGGGATACAGCCATGATGATCTCCAGCCTCGTGCTCGCCAACATTCTCACCTGAGTTAAGAAGACGATCACTGAAATGGTCTCAGCAGGTCCTTTGATGACAGCAATGAAATGCAGTGGTAAGGCTTTTTGGGGATTAAGTTCGTTTTCATGGCAAAGAAGGACGATGCAGTTCATCTGATCACTCCTCATAACATTCTGGAGTGCAGGCAAAATGCTATTATAAAAACTTAAGCAGCAACTTCTCCAGGTTCCAATATTTATGCAATTCTCAAACCTTTTGGCCACGACTGTATAACCTCTTCTGAAGTTTAGTGGATATTATACATGGTTATGCTCAGGATGTGTCGGCCAGTTTCCACTGGAAACACCTTTTGGTTAAACTGTCAGCGAGCAATTTGCATTTGCACTGTTACATTTTTATATAACTTTAATGCACATAAACAACAGCTGCTTGTTTCAGTGAAAATACATTGATGGGTTTTTAATAAAGTTGTGCAGCTGTAAAGTATTTTGTCTGGTGTCAATTCTATCGTCAGCTACATCATTATGGCAAATGTTCAAATGTATATGGTGATAAATATCTTTGGTCATATGGTCCTGCTCTGTCTGTCACCTTCTGTGTTGAGCTCATTGTTTCCTCTGTAGTGGCTGAGCTGAGTCCAAGTAGCTGAAAATGTTCCTCTGCTGCTCCGTCAGACTCTCCTCCTCCTGCTGATCAGCTGGGACACAAAACAGATCTTTGTTAGGCTCCACACTGCACTGAAGAGTCAAAGTGTCTCATATGTTCATCTGACAAGTAAAAGAACACATTTTTGTTTCCCGAGGTGGGCAACTTGTTGGAAACAAACACAAAAGGTTTGAGCACTGATACCTGCCATTGCTGGCATTGAAAGATGCAACGCCAGCAATGTGGATTGTCAAGACTCAAACCAATCATCAAGCAAAGACAACAGGGATCATTTGTTTCTGTTTATTTAGCATTCACAGCATTTGTAGTTGCCTTCTGTGCAGGGGAAGTCCACGCACACTGTGTGGTACCGCCATCCGCAGAAGGTGCATTCAACCTCTGTAAGAGAAACGAGGTTGTCTGAGACTGAAATGATATTAACTAAAGAAGTGGTGATTTGTAAAACTTCAAGTGTATGATAAGGTGAAAACAAATACACAACTGCATGTCATGTAGTTGAAGGTTTTTTTTCCTTTGGAAGACCGGAAAACACTGAAAGTTACAAATTAGTCCTTTATTTATCCAGGTAAAAAAAAAAATCTCATTGAGATTAAAAATCTCATTCCCAAGAGAGACCTGGCGTCATGGCAACACAAGTCACATACCACACAGGTATATAACATTTAAAACAAACACAATATCCCAACATGTGTAACAAATGTATTGTGCTTGAAACAAATTCAGAATAGGTGATAAAGCAGCTGCACATGTGTGTCACGAGTAAATCTGGCTGTATAACAAACAGAAACAAGTGATGCTGCTGTCTTTGCTCAATGGTTGGTTTGAGTCTTGACAATCCACATTGCTGCCATCTTTCAATATGTTTGAATGCACCAGTGTAAGTGCAGCCACTCAGACTCAATGTGTTCATAGAAACAGGTGCAGATGTGTCACGAGTTCATCCAGCAGTAGCTATGGCACTTGGCCACAGGGGGCAGCAGTGGACTGACCTGCATTCGAGACTGCTCCAGCTGCTCTGTGACAGTCAGTAGATCTGCTACAAATTGCAGATCATATGCAAGTTTTGGAAATGACATTATAAATATTCCTAACTTAGCCACGGCAGCATTGTTGATGTATTACCTATATACTACAAATTATTCCACCTGCTGAAAAGTGGATCTAATGTGGGCGGACTCACACTTAGCAAATAAACCTGTGATGTGAGAATGTAATCAAACTGTTGATCAGAGGCAAAGTAATTTAAAGTTTATGATGCTATCGTCTAATGTTAGCTGACATGATGTTAGCTTGTAAGCTTATGTTGTTGTCTGGGTCTCATGTCTGATCTGATGATAATAACTGTGACAACACAGAGATTAAATAAAGGACGTTGGTGGGACTTCTTATGTTAGAACTACAACTTCAGTTAAGGAGTGAGACGTAAGGTGACAAGGAGAATGAAGAGAATGAGAAAGAAGTAACTGGGAAGAGAAAATGAAAACAAAAATTTGAAATGATCAAATTTGTGTTAACAGATGATGGTGATTTTAGAAATTCAAGTAATTTAAAGGTTTTATCCTATTTGTTGTTGTTTTTTTTTTCATATTCTTCTATTTGCAAGAGGTTATTAATAAAACAGGTTCTCTTTCTGGTTTCTCTTTTTGGACGCACTCTCTACAGCTTATCACATCCAAAATGGGGGATGTCAAGTACAAAACCTCGACAGAAACAATCAGCAAGAATTTTAGCATCAGTCCAAAATAAAACTGTCCAACTACAGAGTTTTAAAATCCAACTAAACTATGAACAGAGATCTTTTACAAATAGGCTATTGATGAGATGACAGTGGTAACAAAAACGTACACATCCGCGCACACAGACAAAATGGCGGGAGAGCGTTTAACGGTCGACCTCATGAGTCCGTTACCGTGAACTATGGAGCGGCAGATTTGTGCTGGAACTGAGCTGCACACAGCTGATGTTAGCCAGGAAACATTACACACTGCTAACGTTACCTTCACACGGAGCTCCACACGGAGACGATCAGCGTCAGGCACAAACACCAAGTTCAGAAAAGAGGAACTTTGAGCAGGAAGGAAAGAGTCAGAGCGGCGTTTGAGGACACGTTTACAACCACGAACATCAGAATCTGTCTGTGCTGCATTCAAGTGCAAGTTGGAAACTCACTAATCTCTGTCATGTTGTCCAAAGATGATTTATTTCTGCTGGTTTTCTTGTTTGAAACACAAACATGTGTCAGCACTTTGTTGTTCTTCACCCTGCAGCATTTGAATATTTCAGGAGTAAACTGATCATAAATTCATGAAGTCATGACTGAAAGTGCAGACTGAGAGTGGATCACATGATGTTTGAGGTGTGTCATGTGACATGTTCAGTATTGTCACACATGTCTAGATTGTCCCTGATATCATAACTGCTCAAACACTGATGATTATATTTGAAGAATTATTCCTGATGGCAGCAAAGTTTGAATGGAGCTCTCTGTCTGTGCTGATTTGTCGCCCTCTGGAGGTCAAAGCACAAACTGCATGATGTCACTGTAACCACCACAGAGACAGGAAGTGTTTTTAAATGATGAAATATGTCAGTGATGCTGATAGTGTGTTCATCACAGACGTTCAGGCTTCGTGTTGACATGAATCAAAGTTAATGTCATTATGGACCAAGGACAGTACTCTGGGTCTCCTGCAGAACAACTCGAGCTGTGATACCTGAATGAAGAGCCGCTGCTGCTTTAAAGAAGGAGGCTCGAGGCAGCGGTGAGGTGCAGACCAACCAGCTTTTATTCAGCAACTTTAACAGAAGGATCAGAAAAATAAAACTATACAGCACAGTGATGCTGACTGAAGCCACAGCATTAAACTAAACAAGCATCTGATCATCTTTAACAACATCTAATAAATAATGACAACTATTTACTCCTGTATTTCCTACAATAAAGCCTGTTCAGATATTTGTTGCTGATGGAAATGTAAAAGGCTCCCAGGAACCAAAGGACAAAAACAGAGGCAACAGTCACAACTGCAAAGGATCCCCTAACACATAAACTGGTTCGAAGATATTTTCTAGCTCTGCAGAGGAGCTTGATTGCACGGACAGTAAAAAGTGGATTCAATAACAGCAGCGAGCGCTGAGTGATATAACGGTGCTGCGAGCAGCAGTGCAAAGGCTCACACAGAGACAGCAGCTACACTGTGTGTGGATGTGATCCACAGTCACAGCTGTGGGTTTCAGTCAGTGTGTCTCTAACTTCATGGTCACATTTCAAAGCTTATTGGAGCCAGAAGATGTTCAAGTAAAAGATTTATTGCTGTACTCGTCTACCAGGATAACAGGAGGTTCATAAAGCTGTGTAATACTTCAGCTTTCCATCATGGAGTAGTAGTTGTGTCCCTTTGTGTTCATTAGTGTGTTCACACGTCTACTTTAACTTCACTCTGTAATGAAAGGATTCAAATCACTGATAAATACATACATGCTGACTCTGAGTCTCAGTGAAGGAGGAAAGGATGGATGAAGGCAGCCTAGTGTGGGTCATGTGTGTCCAGCAGTCATCCAGGGCCTGGATCCATCTGTAACAGGAAGACAAAGTCCAGCCTGTAATCATCCTATCAGGCACAGCGTTTCCATCCAGCATCCTGACGACGCTAACAACCCGTCAAACGTCTCCTCTGGTCCACAGAAGTCACACTTCCTGTGTCATGTTTACCTTTTTAAGTGTGCTATTCAAGCCTGTGTGACCAACTCTGACTCTCCAGATTACATCCTGGTCTCTGCTGCAGCTTCTTCTACACGACTGTTTTCTGTATAATAATATCTGCCTTTCCCGTCTCTGTCCCAGTGTGCCTGCCACTCGTCCTTCATCTTTACCTTCATTATACTCTTCACCTCACTTTTACTGTATTTTATAGTCAAACCTGCACGACTTCTTCTTGCTGCACCTTTTTAAACTTATCGTCCTGTTCATTGCATCAACACCGATATTCACAGGGAGCCATAAGAAATCCACTTCTATCCCTCTGTGTATGATTCTATACAGTAAATGAAGTATATCAAAAACAATATGTTGCCTAGAGTCTGAAGACATATCACCTGTGCTCACTAGCACGCTGCTAGAGTCCCAGCAAACCACATACCTGCATATTAGTGCGTCCTCCACCCAGTTCAAGCCAGTAACATCACTACCAGCTCCCAGTATAAACTGCCACATCATCTGTAATTCTTTTACTCATCACCAAACTTATCTCTGGGAGAACAAATGCAGCAGCCGTTCTTTTATCTGACAGTGTTGACGCATCAGTAAATATCCTCACATGACCTGAGGACTTTCCCACTATATGAACCTGCTTTTAGTCGCCCCTCCTCCCTCGCCACAAGCTTCCTTTACAACATAACTTATAAAAAACAACTTTATTGACAATCAGCAATAACAATTACAGACAGTCTAGAAGAAGAATCACATGATCAAGGAGCAGAAGTTTATGGTTTTAATAGCTTTTACATTTTGGGAAAGTTTTAAAAACATTGTTTGGTTTTCTTTCTAAAGCGTTGAAAGGACGGCTTTGCATCAGAAAATAAGATCAGCAAATGAATCCATTAAAGTTCTTTTGCCTTGTTTGCAAAAGAAGCCAAACAACATTTGTGTCACAAAGAGAGACTTCAGAACAGATCAAAGATCACAAACATCAGGCACTGATGGAAACAGCCAAACACAGAAACAGAGGCACCAGCAGGTGAAGGAGGCCTGTTGTAGAAATGACTCTGAGTGCTCAGGTAGAAACGCATGAAGAACCAGTGCGTCTAATATTTGGAAACCAGTCTGTGTTTGAGCGTCCTGGATGAAACACAGATCATGTTGCAGAGCGAGGACGTCGTCTTTCCTCCCGAGTGTGTAACTACAGGACGTGTGCAGAAGGTTTAATCGTCCTCCTGACAGTTACTGATGAACGAGTCCTTCAGGGAGGCTCCAGGATCACTGTGGCTTTTACCAGCTGCTGCTAAACTGAGAGGTGTTGCTGCTTCATGTGTGAAGATGTTTGCATGGCTTTAACAGTGCAGACGTTCCTCATGTGCACCCATTTCATATGTTTTATTGTGATGTTTAGTAACATCTGCTTCCCTCCTTCAGGCAGACGATAAAGTGAGCTCAGCCTTAAACATGTGGAGAGAACGTTTGACCGACAGTCCTGGGACGACTGCAGAACAATGGTTTGTTTTTAATGATAAAGTTTCATAATGGAAATAAATGCTGAGCCTGTTTCATGATGTTGGCCCTGCAGCATCAGGCAGGATTAATACTGTAACAAACGTGTGTCACAGTTATAATGACTTTAAATGAAGACTTGGGTTGGATGGAGATGTCAGCTGGATTTGTGCTGACTGTCACTTTAAATGTTTTCAGTTCTGTTCAGCTTCTAAATCTACTTTTGTATAATGTTTGCTGAGTTTTGCACTTCATGACGCTTTTAAGAAGAGCCAATAAATCCTGACTTTACACAAAAATAAAGGTTTAATGTGTTTAGTGTGACAGTGGAGGAGAGCGCACATAATAAGAGTCATTAACAGAATGGTGACAATTATAATCTGTCTCATTTTAGGAGCAGCTCACAGGCACAACAGACTACAGAGCAATCAAAGCACCAGTTAAACGTCCATGTGACCGGCTTACAGCCAATGAACAATCAGTCCCCACTGTCCCCACCAACATCACTGTACTGGAAAGACTGTGCTGCCATGGTCAGAGATGAACTGGTACTAAAATGTAAGGTAGCTGATGTGTGTGGCCTTAGCAGCACAAATGCATCACGGCTGCAACGCTGCAGTGTGTTTAAACATTTGAACATTTCTGTGGCTTCAAACCAGCAGCTCCTCTGTACTCAGTCGTGTTTGTGTGTCTGTCAAAGTGATTGTTGTCTTTAAAAAGCCTTTTGTGTTGAGTTTTGTGAGCAGTGCCGAGCTTCTCTGTAGTCTAAGCCGAGTCGATATATTTGATTCCATGTTTGGTGTGATTTTCAAAGTCAGCAGCAGCAAACCCATACGGTAAAAAAATACATTTTTCCTGGCCAAAATATATTTCAAATATATGGTAAATATATTTTGTATTTGTGATGCTCCAAAAAAATATATTTTTGAAATTGAAAATATATTTCTTTCAAACCAAAATACATTTCAAAACATATTTTAGGGTGAAGAAAATACATTTCCAACCTTACAGTAGAATGTATATCAAAGTATCCTTTATTTAAAATATATTTAGTGCAATAATGATGATAATGATAACAATACTAAAAGTAACATGTTTTATGCACATCTGCAAAAAACAGTTGGATTCAAACAAAACAGAGTCAAAGGTCTATCACGAATTAGGTTGTTTATTCATTTGCTTACAGTATTTCACATTACACAATATCTCACTATAATGTAGCGTTCATTGACTTTGAAATTATCTGTCAGTGATACAGTAAACAAGATACAACAACTGCTATGTACACTTTAGTTTTTGACAATATATACAATTTAGTACTTAAATGAACACACTCCACTGTTTTGGAAATAGGCTCATTCTCCATCTCCCTCAGAGTTAAAAATGCAGCGTCTTCTTTCTAGATCCGTACGTTAATAGGGCTCTGGAGCGTGATCTTACGGGATGGGGCGTAGCCAGGATTTTTGGTCAAGGCGCCATATTAGCAGGCCAAACAAATGCTTGCTGTGTGGTCGGTTGTAATGTTAGATTGCACTACCGACAAAGGAATAAGCTTGAAAACAGGCTCTCTTTTCATTGTTTCCTCACCTGGAAACATCATGAGGGAGCTTATGTGTTGGATGTTACCAAAAGAAGGCGTCTAGCCTGGATAGCAGCTGCGAGACGAGCTGATATTCAGTTCTCTACCAGCCACAGATATCTGTTGGTGTGCTCCAGTATTTTCATTCAGGTAAGTTCTAAATAAGTTCATATTATTCTTTATAGCCTGTTAATTTTATTTTCAATGCGCTCTGAGATCATAGCACAAACTTAGAACAAACATGCAGAACTACCTTCTATTTATAGAGTTGCTAATTATTTGGCATTATTGCAACAAACCAGCCTATGAAATGAATGAAACAAATCCTGACTGGGTTCCAACACTACACATGGGGCACTACGAAATCCCTGCTTCAAACTACATGCTACATACCACCATGCCAATCAGATTACTTCTTCCATGTGTGGGTAAAAAGGTGACCTTCCTGGATAAGATGGCAAAGGTTTGCTGCGTTTTGGTGAACATGTGCCCCAGTGTGGTAGTAAAACCAGGGAAAAATGCTCTTGTTAAATACTCTTAAGTCTTGTGCTGTTTATGTAGTGATAAGTTTTCTTTTTTTTTTTTTTTTTTTTCCTTTTTTCTCTTCTTTTTTTTTTCTCCTTCTCTTTTTACAGTTGCAGAAACATATAGGTGATTGCTGTAACGTATGTTTTAATTTTGAAATTAAAGCAGCCTTTTTTCCGTTAAAAGGTTCTTTGTGAGGATCAATCCAGACATGGGAACAAAATGCCCTGCAAAACTTGGTACAAGCCGCAAGACAGGTCGTGTCGTAAAGAGGAAGGTTACAAGAATCAGCCCTCGGATCACCACCTTCCTCCAGCGGCTCTCTGAGTTTGAATGGAGGACTTCCAACTAGGTAAGAACAGAGATGATAATATCTTTTACATAGCTGATAATTATATACATACTGTACACACATCCATACAACAGTATGAATGATCTCAGACAGATGTGAACAAGTGAATAACCTGAGCAAACATGAATATTGATGATGTGTCTTTGACAGGTGGTGATAAAGACTACGCTGAACCCGACCATCCTGGTAACGGAAATCTAAATCCCATGTCACATTCTATTTCCTGGGACCCACTGATAATTATTACATTTTGTAAATGAGTTTTGTTTTACAATTGTAATAGTTTATTTAATGTTCATGCTGGTGGGTTTGTCCTGTTTTTAGTGGAATGAAAAACTGTTTTCCTTAAAAAAATCAGACAGAAAGGTGAAGGACTGTGTAGTTTTCATGTACGCTTCTATTTATTTTGGTTATTGGCATTGTTTTTATTCAGTTGAAAAATGTTTTTCTTGTTAAAAAAAAAAATCAACAATAAATGTTGGTTTAATTCACTATTCTGAGACTACTTTATTTTTTTATTTTTTTTTGTCCCGTTTGGATCTATAGCCATCAGAATTGTTGTCTTGAGGCCAAGAAAGATGGCAAGTGGATTTATTTTACCAAGTGGATCATCATGGCCTTGCCATATTGATCCATTTGATTGACCTTTATTATAATTATGAATTTATTTTATTTTCAGTTGCAAACGGGACAGACATAACTGTGGGACAGGACAGGGGGAAAGAATGAAAGAAAGCGAGGGAGAGAAAGAAAGAAAACCAAAGGGGGGAAGAGACGGTGAGAAGGGGGGGAAGAGAGAAAAAAAAAACAAACAACAAAAAAAACCCTCCTGGGTCACCTGTATGGAGAAAAAAAAAAACAGAGGAGACAGCAAACAACAAAGAGCAACATAATAATAGAAAAAAAAGCACCATCACAATAAACTAGCTAGCCATAGATATCAATAGTTACTAAATAATAAACGATATTGTGCAGCACGCAGGATAGACAGCGCACAGTGTGCTTTGAGGCAGGAGCCAAGAAAGCTGTAGTCCGCGTCTGTGAATACCCGTGTGTACACCTGTGTGCATACCTGTGTGGATCAGCATGCTTGCATTCCAAAGGTTTCTCCATGTGATAAGTGATAAGTTTTCAAAAGAGACAGTAAATTACAGAATGCTAGTAGTGGGTGATATTATACAAATGCTGTCATGATTTTATGTGAACATTTTGTCATTTGTAAACTATACATAACATTTTTTCTACATTGTAACTGATGTGATGTTCGACAAAGTGCTTTTAATTAAAAATAGGCAAACATTTCTTTGTTTCTTTATTCAACTTTTGAACAGTGGTATTTAGTAAGTACATATTCAGTAAATGCAAAGTATTTACATGGCCCCCTAAATTAAAACACTATGGGTTATTCAGAACAGAACTATGCTTGGAAAAATATTGTCCCATCAGTTGATCCAACTCCTCCACAGTAGCAGGTGGAACTTTTCTTTTTTGAGGATGGCTTCTTTTACCTGTCACTACAGATGGTCTGTCTATGTTTTGATCAAGAACCTTTTTTTTGGGCAGCTGAAGAGGAGAAGTCTATCTTATGGCCAACCTCTGGCTGTATCTTGGTCATATTACCCAGCAAAACCCAGTATGCAGGTTCATCTGTAACAGTCCTTGTGCCACAGATCCTCACTGTTGCTTCTACATTAAACAGAAGAGCAGTGACATGGCTGCAAGTCTCCACGACTCTAGCCATACAGCTGCAGTGGGCGGCTTCAACCTTCCCTGTGATGCTCACAATGACCTGTGGCTGCAATGCTGCAATTCAGTCTTTAAGAGTGCAGGACCTGAAACACACACAGACAAAGTTCATTTAAAGACAAGAACTATGAGCCAAGGCCGACACAAATGTGTTTTATTTACTTTCAAATCCATTTATCATAAATGTAACAAATAAAGTGTTTTTATGTATCCATCTATAGAACGCTGCTTGTTATATTCTAAATCTGCATGTTTCTTTTTAGAAACCTATCAGCAAAAAATGAACCTAAAGTATGTAATGCAAGGATGTAATCACTTTCAAGAGGGAGAAAACATAAAGTTCAACTTTAAGTGACAATTATGGACACCTAATATGACAAGCAGATTCTGCAGGTCATTAATCAATGTATAAAACTAAAACAGAATGTATTTTTAGTGACACAGGACACAAACAAGGAAGCAAGATGTGTAATTAGGATTATTTATAATAAATATGAATTAATTAGGGCAATTTCTTTAACCATAAAGAATAACTAAATCCTTCAGGACAATGTCACATCAATGCACTGAACTCACTATGTTATCCCTCTAACAGAGCCTCTACATGTTCTCACTGTAATTTCCCCCTCACGAATGAATTTTTGCTAGCACTAATTTGAATGTTGGGGGGAATCAAACGCATTTTACTCGCAGTACTCAAGCTGACTTACCTTTGCTTGAATGACGGCGTACTCACAACGTGGAGGCTTAAAAATAACCAAATCTTGTACCCAGTCCTTGGTGAATAGTTGGGTTGCGGTCACGTGGTTCTGATGACGTGCGGAGGCAGCGCGATTTTTGAGTGGAGGGCGGAAGTAAACATGGAGGACACTGTGGAGAGTCAGGAGAGCAGCTATTGTGCAACTTTAGACCCCGTTTCTCGGGAGAGATATAAACAGATAGTTAAAAAATATATCGGACGTGATCCGTATTCTTTGAAAATGTCCGAATACACCACAGAAGTAAAGGATTTGCCTACTATCGAGGCTGTGGATATCACCAACTACTTGGTCCTCCAGACTTCTTACTACACTAGGCAGCAAATGAAAGCTTTCAAGAGTCTGGAGGCGTACAATTTTTTTGTCAGCGGGTGGGTCCACAACCTTGGAACAAAACGTCTCCGTGATGGATACAGTTTGGTGTTTGCAAGGGTGAGTGTTTGTTCTTATATTGCTTTATCTTAAACACGCTAACAGTTAGCGGTAGCGGCTTTAACGTCAACAAACATGCCACATCCTTAGGACTTCGTTAGAGTGACAGTTGTTTGTTTCAAGGTAAACCATTCTCAGCGGTCTAACGAGACACCTCTGAAGACTTGGGTAATTGCAAAGGAGGATGGAGAAGTGATTGCAGCTCATTGCAATTGTATGGCAGGGTTAGTAGCCTGTTCTCCACTGTCACTAGGCTCAAATCCGGGCTCTCAGCCGTCTGTTGCATATCCAAAATCGCCTCTGCACATCGATGCTGTTCTGCCTTAAGCTTCATTCTTTTCTCTCGTTTGAGAACTGATTCCGATCTGGGTTTTCGTTCGTAGCCGAGATTGACCGTCGGAGCCCAGTCCTCTGACTCTTCGTCATCCAAAGCACTTGGGCAGCCTATAGTCCCAATCAAGTCAATATTAGACTACTAACTTAAAAGCACTAAGTAAACGAGAATTTAACGACAACCTAATGCTAATAAGTTCGTTTGCAAACATAACATTACCTCTGACGAAGTGGTCGCTGCAGACACGGGCATTGGCAGACTCTGCTCCTCCCGACTGTAAACGTAAATTTAAAATCCATTTTTTCCTACGTTTTTCGGTTAGAATTTTCCATTTTTCTCCTCTTCGTTGGGCTATTTTTGGTACCCTAAAATACCGTTTATCAGTTTCTCTGGTCGACCTACTGGAGCATTCGTAAACACAACAGGACATAGGCATTTTGCGTACTGTCTGTCTGTGATTTTGCGCTTATCTTTTTCACTTCCGACCGCCAGTCAAATTTTGCGCTTTACGTCGACGTCACGTCTACGTCAAATGAAACCTAGCTATTGGATGTGCGCCTCCAGAGATTTATAATTGCGAAATTGGTGCACCGTGTATGCTCTGACTCCACAGACAAGGTATGAGAGTAGATCATGCTAAGTCAATAGCGGTTTGGTCTTCAGGGTTTCTACTCCACGGCTATATTTCATATGGGTCCACATTTCAACAATCAAGTACCGTCTCTTTGCATCTGGACAGAATCTGTATCTATACCGTCATTTTCTTTTGAGCTACGTTTCAGAATGGTTCGTAGCAAACTTGTTTTGATTCGTGACCTGCCAAGATGGTGCTGCGCTCCCACAATGCATTGCGACATTACGTCAACTCCAAAGCCCTTTGCGTGCAGGAGTGTATGCGCATGCGCATTGCCACGGTGGTTTAAAAAATAAAGATATAATGAAAAGTAATTAATAAAAATTAAATATTTAAACATTCCCACAAATGTGCAATGAACGTGCAAAAACTCTCTTTAGTAGTTGTTGCTGTTTCTTTCTTTCTTTCTTTCTTTTTTTTTTTTTTTGAAAAATAACGACGTCTCTGAGGCGCGAAATCTGACAGCGAGAGGAACGGCCGGATACAGGAGACGGGAAGAAACAAGCCGATTATGTTCGCGTTAATTAAGTGGTTGGAAGATGTAAAATTCTCAATTCTGCCAACTGAACATATACGAGATTTTAATGAGGATGAATAATTAGCCGGCATGGAGGAAACGGACCTTTATTTCGTGGAGTGGCGACAAGAAGCCAAGGCGGGTGGCCAGTCTAAGACGCCTCCATCATCAAGCTAGCAGGTGCCTTTTCCCATATAATATTACTTTATTCTCGCTTATTTGGAACGGAAGCGTAGAGCTGCCACCCAGGCAAAAGAGAAATATAAGTATATCACGTTATAACGTGAAAAGTTTATCGTTCTAACAATATACTATCATGTTTGAACAACATGTTTGAACAACATTGTACGAAAAATGTACATAATTATCACGTCCGTACAATATTGTGCGAACGTGACAATTATGTATATTATAATAACGTGATATTATATTATACCAGTGGTTCTTAACCTGGGTTCGATCGAACCCTAGGGGTTCGGTGAGTTGGTCTCAGGGGTTCGGCAGAGCCTCCGCTGTGACGTGCACGGCTCATTTTGTGCACCAGTAAAAAACATATCTACGTCTAATTTGAAAAAAAAACACACTTTATTTTTCACTAAAGAGGGGTTCAATGAATGCGCATATGAAACTGGTGGGGTTCGGTACCTCCAACAAGGTTAAGAACCACTGTATTATACAAACATGAAAAGCATAATGTTAGAACAATAAACATTTCACGTCATAACGTGATACAGCTCTATTTTTCTTTTGCCTGGGTGGCAGCTCCACGCTTCCATAATTTGGTAATCAAAATATTTAACTTAATTAATTATATTGTGACGTACTTTTGCCTTTTCTTATTATTCTGCCTTCTCAATAACTATCAAAGCCTATTCACATTTAATTTGGCTTTCACAGAAATCCTACCTCTCCTTCTGGCTACAGAGTACTTACCAAGGTTAGAAACAAAGAACAGTTATGCTTTATTAATGTTCGCTAATTACAATGTTCCACATTTCCTTGCTTTTTAAGTCATTTTTAGGCTTTTTAGAGTTTTTGTTTTTTATTTTTTTAGCAGTAATGTTTCTGCCTATTTATTTCAGCCCATGAAATCGAATGCAGATCTTCCTAATGTGAGATTTACATAAATGTAAGTAATTTTGTTTGTCATTGTCATTAATGTTGTTGCTGTTGTTGTTTTTGTGCAGTTTGCAATCATATAAACCTAGCAAGCATCAGTCAGCACAGTGACTAACCTAAACAGATTCTTGCTTTATTCACATATATTATATGTAATTATATATACCTGCACATTGTACCTAGGGTTGCAGCCACTTGGCCCCACCCCATTGTTGTGACAGCCCTGATTGTACTTATACACTGCATCTGAACAGGGAACAGTCTGCCACATTAATGTATTTTTAAGTGACTTGTTTGTAATACATGAATTTGTTTCTTACAGATGTCAAAGTCTCAACCTCATGCTGCCCTCCCCCATCCTCCTAAAGTAAGTATTTGTTGTTGTGGTTTTTTATGCGGTGTCTGTGTCACATGCTAATCATAATTATTGAAATAACTGTTTTCTAACAGGTTTTCCAAAACACTAGTTATGTTTGTTGTCATTCAGACCAGTACTACTGCTTAGACATTGTTTAGTGGTCATGCATGTTTGACAAGCTCGTTATGATACCAAAACAGTAGGCCTATCACAATAATCGATATATCGACTTAACACACAGTACATGTACATGACCTCAATAATTGTTGATGATGTAATTTATCTGCCATTATATTTACAAAAATAAAATATAATGATAACAAAACAATAACATTAAATATCATTGTTTTCTATTTGTTAGAAAACTTACTATTTATTCAAGTTTTTAAGGTATCTAATATTTTGATTCCTAATTTCAATGATCTAAATACTTTAAGAATTAGATGTTGGTTTGTCAATTGAAAGTGTGTAGATCTTGCATTATTATGGTGTTATATTATGATTATACATTCAAAGACATAAAATGGTCTTAAAATGACAATGACATAACTTGTCGCAATTGTTTATGGGGCAATATACCGACCAACAAAAAGTCGTTATCGTAACAGGCCTTCAAAACAGACAGTTTTATGATTGATAAATTAAAAAAATAAATACATTTAATTTCTCTGAGATTCTCTAATATTCAGTTACAGTTCACAACACAGCTACCCGTACATGCAGTATTATACTGTAAATATAAATCTCTGCATTTAGCATCCCACTAGAAGCGTCACAGTTACTGCCTCTTTTTTTTTTTTTTTACAAATACCTGTACTATCACTAACACATTTACTGTTTTACTTTTAGCCTGTGGATACAAATGCAGATTTCCTTAATGTAAGTTGTGCATTTTAATTACATCATGTTATTTTTATTATTATTTATTTATTTATTTTATTTTACATTCAAATATTTCAAGCTTCTTGGTTAAAGAAGCTTGATTGCTAGTAGGTAAAGAATAGTTCACCTATAATTCATATTCCCAATTAATTTCTCACCTCTGATTGAATGCCTTTGTTTGTTTTCCTATAACAAAACATTTTTGCTGGATATATATGGTGAATTTATATGCATAGATACAGTCGTAGTGCTTGACACATGCAAACAGCAGTAGATGTACTAAAAAGGAAATAATTACAATCATGATGTTGATTGCTGATGTCAGTATATATATTTTAGAGGAATGTTTTGTTTTTCACCCAAAATAACTATATTGCTTCAGAAGAGATTTATTACCCTACCGGACTCTTATATATTGTTCTGTTTTTTGTTTGTTTTTGTTATTTTCAGGTTCAATGGTGCGTGTTCTTCTAATGGCCGCCTTCCCACTGGAGGTTTTGATCCACAGCAATTTAAAAGGTAATCAGCTTTGAAAGTCAGTTCAAATGGTTAGCTAATAGTACTTTAAAAAGCCTACAACTCTGTCACCAGTTTCTTTACCAAAAATTACCCATAAAAGTATCGCTCAATAGCATATATTGTAGTTCAAATGTTTAGTTGTACAAATATCAAATTTTTGGAAATCTAAAACTAGTCAAACACTCAAATGTTCATGCTTTTTATAGGAGGACAGAGCAAAACGGACATCGGCGCAGAGTGAAGAACTGCCCTTGATAAGGACACTATGACAGCCATATATAGTAAGTGAAGACTTTCTGTGTATCTAAAATTGCATACAGCACAAGTAACTTACTTTGCAACCATTAAAATAGGTTGTAAAGTAAGTTACCAATACAAATAGGTGATGATGCATTGTAGTGGTTGGTCTCAGACAAAGAAGGTCAACAGATTTATGAATGCTGGAAGGTAAGGAGAGACGACCAAAAGGGGTGTTAGCATTACTGTAATGTGAACTGGATAGACTTCCCATCTAGGAAAAAAAAAGAGGTAAATTATGCGTAAAATATATCTGTATTAATATCTTTATCTGTATAAACAGAAATATCTGTTTGCTAAATGAAGCCAGCTAACATAAATCACATTTTTATTTTAACTCTGATAAAAGTAATAGAACTGTGACTTTTGTTTGTTACAGTGGCGGTAAGGAAGGGGTTTCCCAGCGTGTCCAGAAGGGCTTTGAGGATTGCAGTGAAAGCTGGGGGAACTGAGACTGTGTGTGTACATATATATATATATATATATATATATATATATATATATATATATATATATATATATATATATATATATATATATACACACACATATATGTATATGTGTGTGTGTTTCTTTTAGAATGTTTAAGTATGTAATGAGAATAAACTTATAAAATGAATATTCCTTGCTTGATTGATATGCTATATGTATGTTTTAAACATCAAATAAAGATTTCTTTCAGATGTTACATGTGAATGTGTTTTCTTAGAAATATATGAAGGGTTAAATTTATATTTTTTTGAATGATTTTAAATACATTTAAATTGTATTTTGAAATATATTTTATTAATATATTTCAAAATATACAAAAAATGGCCAAAAAATATATGTGCTAAAATACATTTCAAAATATATAAATATATTTTAAAATGTATTTTAAAATATATTTATATATTTTAAAATACATTTTGAAATATATTTCAAAATGTATTTTGAAATATATTTCAAAATATACAAAAAATGGCCAAAAAATATATGTGCTAAAATACATTTTAAATATATAAATATATTTTAAAATGTATTTTAAAATATATTTTTTTACCGTATGGGCAAAGCTACACCAGAGGGTTGTGCTGTGTAACAGGTTGGTGCAGGTGGTGTTATCTACATTTGAACATTAGGCAACAGTCTCATGAAGACACTTTCTATTGTTCACTAAAGACCAACAATAACAGAGACAAAGGGAGAGCAGCAGAACTAGTGCTAACAATTAGCACTGCTAGCCTGCCCACCAACACCAGCTAATGTTCTAAAAACGATGATCAATGATTTTGCTGTAACGGCTCCAGCTGTCTGTGTCAGGGACACGTTGGAGATGAAGTGAGTGATCCAGTGACAAAGGTTTGGAAAGCTGCAGTCAGCTGAGACTAAAGGAGTCACCTGACCGAGAGACCAAATGTTTCACTGAGAACGTCCAGATGAACAGAATCAACCTTTGGGATAATCTGTTCCACACATCCATGTTTCACTTACTGCATTATATTTCCTCATTGCTGTGCACACAGGCCTGTGGCTTATAACCAACTCCAAGTTCAGACTCAGAGGCTGCTGAAGCTGTTTTCTGGAACAGAGACGTGTTGGATATAAAACCAACTCTTCTTTATGTGTCAGCACTGAGGAAAGGAGCAGCTTCGTTTCTAAGTGTATGAAGGACTGTAGCAGTGTGTGTGTGAGCTTTATTTCACAGACAGAACCATGTCAAAAACACAACTTCAGGTAAAAACAATACAAAATCAAAGAGTCTGATCAGAAGGATTAAACAGAGGAGTGTGGGACTGTTTTTAACAGACAGCAGGTTAAGCCAGGCTGGAGGAGTAAACTGAGCCTCGGTGTGAGCAGCAGTGTGTTTGACAGGAAGCTGAGATAAACAGTCTGGAGCCCATTTAGTGCTTCATATGAAAGTGTGAGGATTTGAAAGCAAATCTAAAATCAAGCAGGAGTCAGTGTGAGAATGATTTGTGCTTTTCCTCAGTCACATGCTGGGAGTTTCAGTTCATCCATGTTCAGCGTGCTGTGCTTTGTGTAACAGGAGAATATGACAGTATAAATCAAGTCTTCATGTCACTGAAAGCCTCCACAGTCTGCTATGGAGGTGCATCAGTTTGGATTTACAAGAAGAACATTTCTTAAACCTGCCACAAGATGGCGCTCCAACAGAAGGGATGTCCACAGTGTAACACAGACAGACACATACTGTGTGAATGTGTGAGTGAATGGGCTTTCAACACAAGGCTTCTGCTGCTACCTTTAATGACATAATTAGCTAACAAGAACAAACTGTTAATTACCACCAAAGAACGGCTCCAGATTTTAGCTGCTGACCATTTTGTGAAACGTTGATTACATCAGCTTATTGTTGATTTTTCAACCTTAATATCAGCTGCTTTAAAGGAGCCTGGTTCTCTCGCAGTAACACTTTTCTTCACTAGATGCAGTGCAGGCACAGTCTGTGTTTCTAAACTACACACTAATGTTCATTGTTGTGCAGCTAAATCCTCCCTCTGGATGGGAAGAATCCCTGTCAGGCTTCAAACACCTGGCTTGGTGTTCTGGAGCTAATGTGTCACCTGTGAGGACTCTGAGATGAACACACAGCAGACACTTCAGTTCTCCGTCTGTGTGTCCTCAGTTTCCCAGCATGCCTTGGCTGTGGTGGTGGAGGTGAATGAGGGGGAACATGCTGCTCTGTCAGCACTCAGGTTTCATACCTGGTGATCTCAGAGGACAAAGCGGCGTTACAGCAGCGCACGTTGATGAGACCTGATGCTCTGAACAGTTCAGACTTCAGCCTCACTCTGAGAAAACAAACGACTGACTGTCAGCAGCAACTACACCTGCTCCATCAGTGACGGAGAGAAGAACTGAGACTGAGAGACATACAGCTGCAGGTCAAAGGTCAGAAACGCCCGCTCTTTGTACGGGTCAGGAGTTAGTACTGCAGAGGTCAGAGGTCAGCTTGCTGACAAACCATTTGAAACAGTTTGGAGCTAAAAGCACAACAGCAGAGGAAAGAAGAGACACTGCAGAGATGATGCAAAATATTGTGTTTTGTTCTCAGCTGTCAAAAAGTGTAACACACGTGTTCCAGCACAGCCTTTGTGTACTTTCACTTCTCCATACTGTCCATTGGAAATCCTGTTTGTTACTTTTTGATTTCAGTCCATGTGTCCAAAGCAAACTTCTGTCCCACACTTTCTCTGCTGACTCTTCACCGATGCTCAGATGATCTCAGATGATTTCACCAGAACTCATCAAAATTCGGGTTCCACAGAAACCCAGACGTCACTAAACAAGCGTAACAAGCAAAGTGAAAACTGGTCGTTCAGCTTTATTGACCAAAGATAAGCTCACATGTCACCTCATGACACAGACACTTATTTCCACAGCATGCACGAGGACTGACAATAAGTGTCTATAAAGCCACTTCTATCTGCCACACCTGTGCTTCTGTCATGGTTGCTCTCCTCTCACTCTGTCATTTATCCACAGTCTGCCTCCCTCTGCTCCGTCAGCTGACGTCCTCTCTACACCACCTGCTGTGTTTTATCCTGCAAAAACACATTTAAGAAGCGTTGCACCGAGTAACGGGAGGAACTGCTATAAAATCCATTTAAAGGAGGTGGTGCTGAGTGCTGTGACTGGGGTCCCACCACTGACATCACGGGTGGAGGACATGTTGGAAAACTGCTACAAAGTGCTGTGCAGCCAGCAGAGCTTACAGTCTGTCCTGTGTGTCATACAGGCTCTCACACTTAGTGTTTCTGTGACACATTGAAGAGAAGTTTGTGTTGTTCACAGTTGTGCTTGTACTGAGTGACAGCTGACATGACCTAACAGGAATAATGTGTCTGTGCTGAATGAGAAGTAACACACAATGAAGTCTTGATGCATCTCAATCATCCAGGAAAGTGAGTCTGTTGCTTCTGTTCATCTGGACGCAGCGTTTTGTGGGAGAAACGTGTCGTCATCATCAGGTGACGTCTTCAGTCTCAGCTGCAGGTTTCAGTCTTACAAACAGGACATTTGCATAAAGACTGAAAGCAGCTGCAGGAACGATGGGCTGGGAGCTCCGTTCCTTCATCTTAATTATGCAGATTCTCAGGACCATTGATCAACAACCACTGATCCATGTCCATGAGTCCCATTCACAGAGATGTGGGAATGGCTGCAGTCACAGCATGTAAGATGGAAATAAATGAGAAGTATTTAGCTGAAGTGGATTTGATTTATGTTACTTCTTTTTTAACTTGTAGTTCTACATTGGAAGATTATTGTGATATTGAAATATAAAAATACATTTATATTCTATTATTTTCTCAAAATAAGCGTCACACTCGTGGAAGCCGGTGTAGCCGCCGAAACGCCTGCATTTATGGAGACTTTCAGCCCCAGGTAGGCCAGTTATGGATCTTGGGATCCACATTATGTCAGCAGCTGTTCTCCACCGTGAACTGTGTTCAAACAAACACGCTCACGCCTCACAGACGACAGCTTACAGTCCTGTAGAGATAAAGTTACTTCGTACAGCCCCGTCTTCAGTCTTGTGGAGATGATCTCGATGCTTTGGTGGATGTTACTAGCTCCTGTGCAGTATTTTGTAAAGACATGATTATACCCCGTAAGCGCGTTAAAATTTACGCTAACAATAAGCCATGGGTCACTAAAAGTGTCAAATCCTGTTTAAGGAAAAAGAGACAGGCCTTTAAAGAGGGGCTGTTACCGATTTTCAGACAGCTACCAAGGAAATGAACATCGAGATCTTGAAAGCAAAACAGACAAAAACCTTCTTGAAAGCAAATTTGCTGCAAAAACTTTTGGGTCTGCCTGGACTTGTATGAAAACCATAGCAGGGTTTCAAAATCCCCAGAGCAGCAGTCAGGTCATTTTAGATGTTTTAATTCAGACAGAGATTTTCAAATGCTTTAAACATGTTTTATGCTCGTTTTAGTTCTTCTGATTTCAGCGAGGATATTTGGGAACTGAAACAGAAACTGAGAGATACTCAGCACTTTATCATTGAACTCAGCGATGTTAAAAAGGCCTTTCATACAGTCAATGTGAACAAGAGCCAGGGTCCTGATAATATTAGTGGCCGCCTAATTAAACCTTGTGCTGATGAACTCAGGCCTATATTTCAGGTTATTTTTAACAAATCCTTGCAAACACAACATGTGCCCTCTCTTTGCAAAGAAGCAGTCGTGGTTCCTGTCCCTAAATCTAAACGACTTCAGGCCTGTTGCCTCACTTCAGTTGTCATGAAAGTCTTTGAAAAAATCATCAGAAATGTGATTATGAAGAGACTGAAGGTCAGCTGGATCCAATGCAGTTTGCATACAGGCCCAACAGAGGAGTGGAGGACGCACTTTTGACTTTACTAAATCTGATTCTTAAACATGTAGAGAGTAAAGGGACTTTTGCAAGACTTCTTTTCATTGATTTTTCTTCGGCTTTTAATACAACACAGCCCCATATTTTAATTAAAAGACTTTTAGAACAGTTTGAAATCAGGAAAAACCTGGTGGGCTGGATTTTAGATTTTCTAACTGACAGGTCACAAAGAGTGAGAATAAATGGGGTTCTGTCTGACCCAGTGTTCTCCTCCACAGGTTCTCCTCAAGGCTGCGTCCTATCGCCCTTATTATTCACTCTCTATACAAACATGTGTCAGGGCAGACATGAAAACAGGGTCATTATTAAATATGCAGATGACTCTGTTATTGTCAGCTTACTGAAAGAGGGTGAAACTAACCACGGCCCAGTCATTGATGACTTTGTTCAGTGGTGGGAGGAGTCTTATCTCCAGCTGAACATATCTAAAACAAAAGACATGGTTGTTGATTTTAGGAAACAACAAAATGGGCACGGAGTCACTTTAATTAAAGGTCAGAAAATAGAGCAAGTACAATCATATAAATATCTTGGGACCATAATCAATGAAAAACTGAACTTGTGTGAGTGTGTGATGGGTGGATGACTGGATGTGTAAAGCACTTTGGGGTCCTTAGGGACGAGTAAAGCGCTCTACAAATACAGGCCATGTAATGGCAGAAACATTCTCTAGTGTAAATCCTGACTAGTTCATTAACTACAGATCAGTTTCAGTGAACATTATTCACAGAGGGATCTGAGTTCCTTATACCAGACTCTACAGAAACTGTAACACTGTACAGCTCTGCGACTCAACAATATGACAACAATGTAACACACACTAGAATCATCAAATAAAGCCCCACTAACCACTAGAACTAGAACTAACTAACTAGCACTGGACACTTGCATATTAGAGATTTCTACCACCATAGGAGGCGAGATATCATCCTTGAACCAGAGCATCCAGCCCTCAATTTCGGACATAAAAAGCGACGTGGCCAGGCATGATAACACTTTGACTGAACTGCAGGACTGTGCCTCGAACCACTCTGACACCATCGCCACTCTCCAGGCCACTGTGGAGCGTTTGTCTGCGGAGGTAAAGAAGTTAGATGAGAGATGTGGAGCTCTTGAGGCACTCCAGGAGGAATAATTTAAGAACTGCAGGAATACCAGAAGGCACAGAGGGACCCAAGATGACTGAGTTGGTTCACACCTGTTGGCGGAGGCGCTATCTCTCGAGGAGAAGCCACTCATCGATCGAGCACATAGAGCGAATCGCCAGCGTCCCAAACAAAGTCATCTTCCTCGGCCCATCATCTTGAGATTGCACTACTACCACATTGGTGAGGAAATTCTGCTGAAAGCTGCAGAGAACAAGAACCTGATGTATAAGGGTTTTTAAAATAAACATCCTCCCAGATTTCCCTCCCTCTGTTGGAAACGCAGAGCCGCATTTGCAAATATGAGAGGAAGACTACGTGGGATGACCGGCGTCAGGTACAGACTGCTATACCCTGCAAAGCTGTTAGTGACCCATGGTGATGTGAGGAAAAGCTTTACCCATCCCAAAGAGACCGTAGACTACGCGGAGAAGCACCTCTCCCACCCACCTTCAAATGTATTAAAAGCAAGGATATATCTATATGTCTAACGCTGACACAGCACTGTGTTTCTTCTTTTCCCTTTATATTCCATGTAAAGGTGAATATGGAGCGTTTATGGCGATTTTCTGAATCTCGGGCAGATGAACTTCCCTGAAGTGTTTCTTGCTGGGCGTCGAGTGTTTGACCGACGCATGAAACGACACGTTTGTGAGTCTTTGTGAGTATTTATCACACGGCGTGCTGCGGGGAAAAGCCTGTTGTAACATTCATGTTTTAGCCCCTGACGGCTCTTTTTGGCTTTTCATCCCTAAACTCTCTGCATGCTCTTTCATGTGATTCCTTTTATTTTGAAAAGTCTCAATAGGATCTTGAGCTTTATTGTGAAAGGTTTATGTGGACAATAAAGAAGCGGACGGCGGAGCCACGCGATGGTTTTGCCGGCGTTGTTGCTAACGAGCGTCCGTAGTGTGGTTATATTAAATATAAGAGAAAGAGAGAACTTTAATACAGACACTACAGTGAGCATCACAACCATGTAACATATTTTACACCATGAAACAAACGATGTTTCATATCATCATCTGATATATATGTTATATGGAACAGGCCCAGCTCAGGCTGCCTGTGATGCAGCACAGCGCCACCCTGTGGTCATCACTGCACTGGTGACACTACAAACAACAAGTATACAGGATGGACGGTGGCCCTGAGAGCTCACACACACTGCTGCTTCTAAAACACCATGAAACAGGAAAATGCTGTGAAAGCACAAAATAATCACAGTTCAAAGAGACAATAGTGACAGAAACAGAGGCTTCACTGGTGCTGAGGGAGAAATCCCAGAGAAGCTTCCTTCCTGCCAGTATACGAGCCCACCAACAGAGACAGGACCAGTTCATCCTCCATCACTTACTGTGGCTCACGTTGCTCTTCTGTTGCTTTGCATCACAGACGCGTCTTTACTGGCTTCTTCTTCTAATTGCACTTAGAAACATGTTGTCTTTAACCTGTCACAGCTGCCCAGATGTTGCTGCTGAGAACATGTGGAGCTGATTCATGTAGTCATGTGTCTGTGAACAGCCAATCACAGGAAGACTTTCAGAAGAAACTCAGAGGAACAGCTGAGATGTGCTGAGTGACACAAGAACTGACAACAAATGTTAAAGTTCAAATGGTGGTTTTGTTTGCAGGGACTGTGAGTGGATGGAGATCCTGGTCCTCCTCAGCTGTGAGTTCTTCCTCTGTCATGAGAACCTCAGGGGGAGAACATGTGCTCACTCTCAGCTGCTTTAACAGGAAAGAAGCTCTTTTAGATCAAAGCTGAGAAACTGTTTGTAACAGCGAACTCTGTCACCTTTCTCTCCTCAGCCTGCTGCTGGACAGGCCCATGAAGCTCTGCTGTAAAGGCTTCCATGTCCCAGGCTTCACCTTTACCTGCTGACCAACGGGAGGCGTGGCCAAAACAGCGATGGGGAGTGGAGCAGCAGGTAGCAGAGGTGAGCCTCTTGTATGCAGCCTGTTATCTGTGGGACCAGGGAGGACGTGACAGCAGATGTTGCTGATTCAACATCTGTGTGACAGCTGGAGCAGCACAGTCTGCAGGAAACATCTGTGCATGTAGGAGACACCAAGGTTTACATGGTGGAAGCAGACGACTGACTCAAGCAGCCTCACATTACAGGCTGCTGGCTACAAGCACATGACCACAGTGACTGGTTTCACTGGTGTCTGTCCCAGTCTGTGGCAGAGACACAGGAAGTCACAGACAGCCTGCACACAGCGTTTCCTCTGGAGTGTGTTTCACACCCTGTTTGTGTTTCTCACTAACATGTTGTAGTTCTTCCTGCACACAGCAGCACTTTGATCATTTCTCCTGCTTTTCTTCCTTTTCTAGCTTTTATACACTGACAGTAACACAAAACTCCAAAGTCATCATTTGAGGAGCTTCTTAAGAGTTTCTGTGAGTTTAGTGAAGTCAGCCTCTCAACAATAAGTGTGTGTGTGTTGATTATCTAATGTTCAGAGAGGACTGCACTGATGTAGCATCCAGGTGAGCAGCTTATGAGCCAACAGGGGAAATTTAGCTGTATTATTGTTGTTTAAATGTAATAATTTATTATTTCATGTTCCAATATTTCACTTTTCCCAACGTTTGTTATCATTTGGTCTGAAAACCATGACAAACAGCAGTGTTACAGTTGTTAGCATTAGCTGCTATAGAGCACTCAGTCACTGTATTGGTGTTAGCGACATGAACATATCTGAGCTAACTGTGTGTTCCAGATGTGCAGCAAACCCAACTGTCCCTGTGTTTTCCTGCTGTAGACATTATCCCCATGATGCTGACGTCCTCTGGTGGGACGAGCTCACACGTTTATGGATTCAGATGCTAACTGGACCAGACTGGTGTCAACCTTTGTGCTATAGAAGCAAATCAAAGAAGAGCCAGTTGAACCTGAGCTGTCTGTAGTGGTGACACCAACACCATGTCACCTGCACATGGTGACCCAATCAGAAACCAGCGTTGACGCTGAGCCTCGGCTCTGTCTCAGGAATACCATGAACAGGCAGACCCTCTGCAGCAGGCTGACCTGTGACCTCTGAGACAGAGGGAGGAGTTTGTGTCAGCAGGGGGCGCTGCAGCATCGCCTGAGAGCTTTAAGAACAACAGCAATAAACAGGAAGTGAAAGTCACACTTCTGTTGTTGTGCGTCATCAGCAGACCTCCTCCCTCTGCAGGAAGCTGAGATAAGAAGCAGCCAATCACAGAGCAGAGAGCGTGTGACTTCCTGTTCCTGCTGTTACTGTGACAACAGCTCCTGGGACAGAGAGCAGCTTTCTAAAGAGGAAAGATGCTGCTGTCACCCCCGGGTGTCATGTGACCCACCTGATGTACCGATTTAAGACTGTAAGAACAATAATAACAACATGTTTTAGTCAGGTGATCCATGCAGAGCAGATCCATGTGACCAAACACAGCTGGATCACATGTTTCCTCTCCTGGAAACAGAAAGCCTTCATGTATAAAGGCTCATGTACCCACTGAGCCCTGCTCTCAGATCTGTGAGGCTTTAACAAACAACAGTTTAAAGTCATGTTTAGCATCTTCTGTCAGTGTGGAAGGTCACACACTTTCCAGAGTGTTGAACCCTGAGTGATGTGTTTACTGTCAGCTAGTTTAAATGCTGTAGGCTGCAGCCGCTGCTCTAACACTATAACTGTAACAGGGCTCAGTGCTGCTTCTAACAGTCTGAGCTGCTTCAGGCTTTATTTGTGAGGAGCACAGCAGCTTACAAACACGTGGCTGGGCCTGGACCCAAAGGAGTGTTTGTTAAAGCCTGCAGTGAATCCAGCAGCAGGATGATGGAAATGCAACACAGCAATGATGAAGAGGAGCAGCATTAAAGCCAAAGTCCAGTTCATACAGTTAGGTCCATAAATCAAATAAGGGAAAATAAAATGTTGTTGGATGCACCTGTCTGCACCCTTAATGCTCTCTGGTCGCTATGGTAACGCGTAAACATTTCTTTCAAAATAAGACACACGACTACAACACGGGAAAAGACCCAGGGAAACGAAGTTAACGATAAAAACCCTGAAAACCATTGTTGGATTTATATTTTATCATTGTCATTGTTATTGGGGAATATCTAACCATATATGCTCAGAGGTGTAGAACCAATTGTGTAATGATAGTAGTCTTTAAAGACTTTGTGTGACTCCAGAGTGTTCTGGCATTCACACCCACGTCCTGGGATCATGGGAGAGGTGCTACCTTCTTATTGTTTTGTGGTAGGATGTCTGTTTTAGTCTAAGTGCCTTTTGTTTAGATGAACTGCTGGACTTCCAGACCAGCAGGTTTAGGGAAGTCGTTTATGGGGTCACACTCTGACTCCACACACACACACACACACACACACACACACACACACACACACACACACACACACACACACACACACACACACACACACACCTACATAACATACAGACTGGTACCTTTGTTCACGTGTATGTTAATGAACCTATGTATATTCATGTAACCTCAATAAAAGAACAGTGTTACGAGGGAACGGACGAGAGCGACTGTGGTCAAGCGAAGGAACGGCATTGGTCCAGTTCTCTCCCGTGCACGAGAAACATAAAGAACTACTCGTGTCTTGCTTTGCTGTGTAGCTGGATTGAACGATCCAGCGAACAGGTTTATGCTACAAACCTATCAACCATCAATTTCACACCGAGCCTCGACTCTCACGGCCCGGTACCAAACGACTCACGGACCGGTCCGTGACCCGGGGGTTGGGAACCGCTGAGTTAACGCATGAGTAGTTCAGGGCTGCACGTCATTTTCATTGTTAATATCTTTGTGAAAAGCACATTGATGTGAAAATCTTCATGAGAGTCAGAGGCCCTACAACACGATTAAAGATTCATTCAAAAGAAAATCACAAGTTATTATCATCTTCAGAACATTTCATTAAACATTAGAGACAGACTGCTGAGTACATCTCATCTCTATCCAAACAACCTACAGTCCACAAACACATCATGAACCAGTGCTCTGGGCTGTGGTCTGTCCCCAGTTACATGGATCAGCTGGTTCCCTGGAGGTGACTGCTGCTGTGGTTTGGAGCGGATGAATAAACCTGAACTGAATCAGGTGTCCAGTTACTTTTGGTCCCTTTAAACCAGGCTGTCACATGTTCAGGATGTGAAACTCCTCCTCCTCCGTGAAAACGGGTGTGGGTCACAATCAGCCAAGGTTTTGGGTGAACCCATTGTGAGATCTAGCCCCACGCTATCATGTGATTTCCTGTGATCAAATGTCCCAGGATGTGAGTGGGCGTTAAGACGTCCATGTCCCTCTTCAAGCAACTTAAAGAAGTCCAGACGCTTTTCTTTCCAAGCTCCTTCAACAACATCATTCATAGAACAGCTTCCAGCTTCTTTTGCTCGGCTACAGTTTGGATGGATTTGCATTTAAAGATGCAACAAGACTA
Organism: Copadichromis virginalis; assembly: GCF_057382275.1. Lineage (NCBI taxonomy): Eukaryota > Metazoa > Chordata > Actinopteri > Cichliformes > Cichlidae > Copadichromis > Copadichromis virginalis. Next base: position 10,650,453 of record NW_028188589.1, read on the forward strand.
AAATGGTTAGGGTCAGGAGGTCAAAGGTCAGAGCTCCTGTGGGTCTGAGGGCGGCCTCACGCTGGAGAAGGATGAAGGAGTCTGACCTGAGCCAGTGTTTGACATGAACACATCAGCACTGCTGTCAGTGAGCCTAACGACAGCCGTTAGCATCATTTCAGTGTTTCAGTCATAAAAACACTTCCTGTCTCTGTGGTGGTTACAGTGACATCATGCAGTTTGTGCTTTGACCTCCAGAGGGCGACAAATCAGCACAGACAGAGAGCTCCATTCAAACTTTGCTGCCATCAGGAATAATTCTTCAAATATAATCATCAGTGTTTGAGCAGTAATGATATCAGGGACAATCTAGACATGTGTGACAATACTGAACATGTCACATGACACACCTCAAACATCATGTGATCCACTCTCAGTCTGCACTTTCATTCATGACTTCAACAGGTTGAAATGAGCTTTGAAGAAACATCAGGTCAGTGCTGAAACATTTAAACGCTGCAGGAAGAACAACAACAAATTGATGACGGATGTTTGTGCTTCAAACAGGAAAACCAGCAGAAATAAATCACAGCCTGCCAGAGGTTTGGAGTTTCCCAGGTGCACCTGAACGCAGCACAGTGTCCCAATGCTCCTTATTGTCCTCAAACGTCTCTTTGGGTGTTTCCTTCCTGCTCAAAGTTTACTGTCACTTCCTGAACTTCGTGGAGTGGAGCTTGTTGTTGGTGTGTGAAGAAACTGTAAGTTTGCTTTGTTTCCTCCTTTAACAGTTTGTCTTTAGGAACTTTACTGTTTGTTCAGCTCGTGTTTGATTTCTTCACACAACAAACTGTGTGTGTTTGTATTTCCGGTCTCTCCATTAAAGTCAGTGTGTAATGTTTCCTGGCTAACATCAGCTGTGTGCAGCTTAGTTCAGCACAAATCTGCCGCTCCATAGTTCACGGTAACGGACTCACAGCTGGACCAACGAGGCCGAGTGTGTCCGCCACTCTGAGCTACGTTCGTGTTTGTGTACTTGTAGTTTGTACTTTGAGTTCACTCAGAGCCCACAGAGGACGCAGCGTACGTGATGACGTCACAGCCCTTTACCTCCTTTACTGTCACTGTGATTAATATTTACACACGAGACACCTGCAGAGCTCTGACGCTAAGCTAGCACACAGCATGTTAATGCTAAGCTAAACAACATAAGCTTAAACATGTTTTTAAACAAGGAAAATGAACTACACCTTTTTAAATCCCTGTCAGAACTATTCCACAGGAAACACATCTCTGCTTTATATTTGTCCTTATCTTGTTTTTTTTAAAGAAATCTCTTCCCCTTAAGTCATATTGACTCTCTCTGACTTTGAACAGCTTCTGAGTACTGGGGCAAAGCAAGTTATTTTGTGCTTTATACATTATCTGTGCCATTTTATATTCAACTAAATCATAAAATTTCAGGGTATTCAGATTAATAAACAAAATGTTAGTTGGTTTTTTATAGCTCTTTTTTGTAACTTGAAAATAGGAAGAGTGTTCGTTTTATATGCATTACCCCATATCTCCAGACAGTAAGTCATATATGGAAGCAACAGAGTACAATAAAGTGTGTATAATGATTTTTTGTTCAGGACATGCTTTGTTTTATAGAGAATAGCAATGGTTTTTGACATTTTTGTTTTCACAATGATAAAGTGAGCTGCTGCTGCTGAACTTGAACAGGTAACAAAGTGATGAGCAGTCAGGCTGCAGGTTTCTACCTGTTCATGTTTCTACAGTAGAATCACTTTGAAGTGTCTTTGTGCTGTTTCATCTTTGATTTGTGTTCATAAACACTCAGAGAAACATCACGTGACCTCATCAGGATCTGTGTTGGTGTGTGGGGCTGTACCTCAGCTTTATGTTGTTACATGCTCATTTGTTCATTTCACACAGTAACATCAAAGTAATGTTATGAGGAGTAATGAAGTAACGTACTCCATTACTTTTAATCAAAGTGTTCTGTGTAATATGTGTAATAATGACTGTTTTGAGTAATGACCAACACTGATCACAACAAAGAGGAAATGCCTCCAACATGCACAAACATTTGAGCCACAACATGCAGTTAATGTGCACAAATGTCTTTGATATGCTGCTCAGTGATGGTGGTGACTGTCAGAGCAGAGCTACTGAGAATCAATAAGTAATATCAATGATGGGATCAGAATCACTAAATTCTTCTCATCCCTGTCAGTATCATACATGTGCTGTATAATGTGATAAATGTAGAGGTGCTGGCTGTTCTCTCACTCTGCTGTTTAGCTGTAAAGGACGCCTCCCTGCCTTTGTCTCATTCATGACCTTTAATAGTCTCTTCTAACATGCAGAGATCTGTATGATCTGTTTCATAGAGTCTAACCAGCCTGTACAGGTAACAACAACAGTCACTGCATCACTGACACACAAACGTCATCTCTGTCAATAACAACATTCATACATGGAATAAAAACACATCAGTGGATCATTGCTGGAGCTGATGTTTGTGCTCCTGGTGCAAAGGCTCTCAGTTTCCTCCTTGAAATAACATCAGTGGTGGGTCAGCGACATGCTTTCTTTCCCTCTCAGGTTTAAATATCTGGGACTCTCCACCGTTTGGTTTTAGAGCTGAAGAAGCTTCTCTGATGAAACGTCTTCCAGAAACTTAAAGACGTCTCTTTTCTCTCCAAGCTCCTTAGATCACATGACCTGGATGACTGAACCTACAGACATATTGACCTGGTTTCATGGTCACATGACAGGTCAGAGGTCAGCGACTGTAACTCAGTTCCTCCTGTTAATGTGAACTCACTGAGTGTTTGTGGTTTACCTCTCAGACTGACTGAAGATGATGATGGAGGAAGAGGAGGACAGAGCAGAGTCTGCAGGGTCCAGCTGTCCGTCTGTGAGGAGCGACTGGTCCAAAGATCGAAATCCAAACTTCAGTGGTGAACCTGGAGCAACGAGGTCAGAGAGCTGAACTCACTGAGTAACAGAAATAATTCTGCACTGACATTATAATCAGTGTTGACTCTGGTTGATTGTCTGACTGTGTTTGTGAGCTGAGAGGAAATGAAAATGAGTTTGTAACAAAAATCAGTTTTGTCCAGTTTTCCTGTAAAAAGCTGAACTCTAATCTAAGAGGATGTTACTGACAGGAAACAGCTGCATTATCTGCAGTCTGTGTGATCACAGCTGCTTCAATCATGTTTGTGTCTGCAGAGGTCAGAGGTCACAGTCTGCAGGGCCCAGCTGTCCGTCTGTGAGGAGTGACTGGTCCAAAGATGACCCTCCACACTTCAGTGGTGAACCTGGAGCAACGAGGTCAGAGAGCTGTGATGACTCCTTTACATGTTTGTGTTTCCTGGATAAATATGACCTGAAACATCCTCAGATTGTTACAAAGATTCATTAAAAAGAAAACAATGAAAGAGAAAAGATCCAAATGTTCGACTTGGTCATTTGCTGTTTGAGGACAGTGATGCTCATATCTGTGGGGAAAGTGTGACCTGAGTGGGTTCATGTTTGTCTTTAAAGAACAGAGCTGCTCTGATTCTCTTTGTGTCTGATCTGTTAAACAGTCTGAGAGGTCACACAGAGACCCAGCAGCTAAAGCCTGGATCATACTGGCTGCTGTTACTCCATCAGGACAACACTGAACCACAGTGGTGTGGATGTAGTGGATAAATCCCACCATACTGATGCTCAGAGTTAACCACAGGGAACAAAACCAGATGTTACCTTCAGATTGTGACCTTTGGAGTGGACGATGCAGATTTCAATAGAGAATAAATGTTGTTGTTTTTCAGCTGTGAAGAAAGAATCAAATTTTCTGAACTTAAGAATTTATGATGCTGGAAACAACATGGAGACTATAACACAACATTTCCACTGTGTTCATAGAATGAATGTAAAACTGTCAGACATTCATTAAATATGCAAAATGTCTACAGAAGCATCAGAGGGTCAGACGTGAAGCACTCAGTGATTTTGATCAAATGACTCATCAGTTATTGATCTGTACTACACTGATCTACCACGTTAGTAAAGCTGGTGTTCTGGTGGTGGAGGGAGACTCGGATCATGTTCTGGTTTTGGAGCAGTGATCTGCTGATGGTTCAGTTTGATGAGCTTCTTCAAAATCATCCCTGACATCACCACTGAAAGGACGTCCATGAAAACAGACTGAAAATTACTGATATGTTCACAATCTGAGAGTTTAAAACTTGACAGACTTGATTCAGATGAAGTTATTTGAGCAGAAACTCCTGGATCTTTATCCTGTGTTGATCTAATCCTTCATGGTTCCTCCACAGAGTGGACCAGCAGAGCTCAGAGGTTCCCAGTGGTCAGTCTGCCCAGCAGCATCAAACACAGCTGGACTCCATATTTATGGTCTGTACATGTACAACAACTACTGTTACATCTGTTCTGTTCACAGTCATCTCCATGCTGCTCTTTGTAGACCAGTGGATCGTCAGTGTGTCCAACATGGATCTGATGTTTGGCTCCATGATTTCAGTCTGATTGGCTCATTCATAAATATTCTGTTCCAGCTGCTGGAGGACAACATCATCACTTTTGTGAAGAACGAGCTGAAGAAGATCCAGAAGGTTCTGAGTCCAGATTACCCAGAATGCTTAGAGAGTCAGAGGAGCAGCAGCAGAGAGGCATTTGTGAAGATCACAGTGGACTTCCTGAGGAGAATGAAGCAGGAGGAGCTGGCTGACCGTCTGCAGAGCAGTAAGAGGATTTATCTAAAGATTTAAGCTGCTGGATAAATGAGAAATTTACTGATGTCTTATGAGATGGAGCAACGTGTTTTAAAGATTCATTCTTTTGGAATTAAGTGTTTGTTTCCACTTTCAAAAGATATTCTACATATTTCTTCTCTTTCAGAACTTCAAGCTGCAGTTTGTCATCGTAAACTTAAGTCTAAGCTGAAGAAGAAGTTCCAGTGTGTGTTTGAGGGCATCGCTAAAGCAGGAAACCCAACCCTCCTGAATCAGATCTACACAGAGCTCTACATCACAGAGGGAGGGACTGCAGAGGTCAATGATGAACATGAGGTCAGACAGATTGAAACAGCATCCAGGAAACCAGACAGACCAGAAACAACAATCAGACAAGAAGACATCTTTAAAGCCTCACCTGGAAGAGACGAACCAATCAGAACAGTGCTGACAAAGGGAGTGGCTGGCATTGGGAAAACAGTCTTAACACAGAAATACAGCCTGGACTGGGCTGAAGACAAAGCCAACCAGGACATCCAGTTCATATTTCCATTCACTTTCAGAGAGCTGAATGTGCTGAAAGAGGGAAAGTTCAGCTTGGTGGGACTTGTTCATCACTTCTTTACTGAAACCAAAGAAGCAGGAATCTGCAGCTTTGAAGACTTCCAGGTTGTGTTCATCTTTGATGGTCTGGATGAGTGTCGACTTCCTCTGGACTTCCACAAAACTACAATCCTAACTGACCCTAGAAAGTCCACCTCAGTGGATGTGCTGCTGATAAACCTCATCAGGGGGAAACTGCTTCCCTCTGCTCGCCTCTGGATAACAACACGACCTGCAGCAGCCAATCAGATCCCTCCTGACTGTGTCGGCATGGTGACAGAGGTCAGAGGGTTCACTGACCCACAGAAGGAGGAGTACTTCAGGAAGAGATTCAGAGATGAAGAGCAGGCCAGCAGGATCATCTCCCACATCAAGACATCACGAAGCCTCCACATCATGTGTCACATCCCAGTCTTCTGCTGGATCACTGCTACAGTTCTGGAGGATGTGCTGGAAACCAGAGAGGGAGGACAGCTGCCCAACACCCTGACTGAGATGTACATCCACTTCCTAGTGGTTTAGGCCAAAGTGAAGAAGGTCAAGTATGATGGAGGAGCTGAGACAGATCCACACTGGAGTCCAGAGAGCAGGAAGATGATGGAGTCTCTGGGAAAACTGGCTTTTGATCAGCTGCAGAAAGGAAACCTGATCTTCTATGAATCAGACCTGACAGAGTGTGGCATCGATATCAGAGCAGCCTCAGTGTACTCAGGAGTGTTCACACAGATCTTTAAAGAGGAGAGAGGACTGTACCAGGACAAGGTGTTCTGCTTCATCCATCTGAGTGTTCAGGAGTTTCTGGCTGCTCTTCATGTCCACCTGACCTTCATCAACTCTGGACTCAATCTGCTGGAAGAACAACAAACAACCTCTACATGGTCTAAACTATTTAACAAACTAAAACTTCAATCTCTCCACCAGAGTGCTGTGAACAAGGCCTTACAGAGTCCAAATGGACACCTGGACTTGTTCCTCCGCTTCCTCCTGGGTCTTTCACTGCAGACCAATCAGACTCTCCTACGAGGTCTGCTGACACAGACAGGAAGTAGCTCACAGTACACTAAGAAAACAGTCCAGTACATCAAGAAGAAGCTCAGTGAGAATCTGTCTGCAGAGAAAAGCATCAATCTGTTCCACTGTCTGAATGAACTGAATGATCGTTCTCTAGTGGAGGAGATCCAACAGTCCCTGAGATCAGGAAGTCTCTCCACAGATAAACTGTCTCCTGCTCAGTGGTCAGCTCTGGTCTTCATCTTACTGTCATCAGAAGAAGATCTGGATGTGTTTGACCTGCAGAAATACTCTGCTTCAGAGGAGGCTCTTCGGAGGCTGCTGCCAGTGGTCAAAGCCTCCAACAAAGCTCTGTGAGTACATTTGTACTCATGTCTTTACTTTTAACATCCAACTGTGTCAGTAATTTATTTCACCAGGCTTTCTGTCTTTGTATGAATTTGTATCCTAAAGTTTTGGGATTTCTCCAGTACAACTGTGACCTCTTTGATGCCTCCAGAACTCGAGACGCTGGATTCACCATAAACTCTGATCATCACTGCTGCTGTTATGTTATCAGTCTTTGTTTAAACACTTAGGCTGCATGTGCCTGATGTTGTGATACTTTATATTCACATGCATGCTCCTAGATACATTTCTACTGCAGGTCTATTTTAGTCACAAATGTTGGTGAAACACTTGCGTTTACATGCATGGTGGGTCCTGCATTAAAGAAAGCATTTGAATTACTCAGTGAATCCTGGCAGCCAGAGAAACATCCTTAGTTCCACTTTAAACTAAACTCTGCTTCGGTCTTCCACAGTGTGTTTGTTGTTTCTTTGTTGTTGTTGGCCTGCTCTCTCCTCTCACTCCAATCTGGTTGCAGCAGATGTTTGTCCCTCCCTGAACCTGCAGACTTGGGTGCAGCACCTCAGTTCATCTTCAGTCTGAAACCAGCTGTTGTAGCTATATCCCCTCAAGCACACCTTCCCTGGTCATCTCTGCTGTGGTTGCTATAAAATTTAATCTTGATTTAAAAAAAAAAAGAACAAAAAACCTCAAGTCAGACTTGATGCCATTTGTTGGCAGCATGGTGCCTGTTTGTCTTTGATGATAAACGGCAGCACAGTCTAAAGCAAACCTTCTGACTTTATTGACTTTATGCATGTATATATTCTTCCTGTTCACCTTGGACACACAGCAGCTCTCTGTTTGTTGTGATTGGATCTAGAACAGCCAACATATCCTAATCTAGATGATTTCTAAGGTGGTATCTGGGAGGAAAAGTTAAAATCAGCTTGGATGGCCTGTACTGTATGATGGCCTTGGTTGCACCACATTGATAGCCATGCAGGGTGGTTCACTCCTTGGGCAAGAAGACCGAGGAGTGAGCCACCCTTGGTCAAAGCTTGGTCATTCAAGCTCACTGTTTTCCCCTTGTTGGTTGATGATAGTATTTTTTTTTTTACCTGACTTATAGTCATCATTGTCTTCAAATTAACTCACACACTGCTGACTGCTGTAGCTTACCTGGCTGAGCAGGTCACCCATGTACTGAAGGTTAGAGTTGTGACTCCAGGGCCTGGTTTGAGTCTGCCCAAGACCATTTCCTGTGTGTTATTCTCCTCACTTCTCCCTCCCTCCCTGTCTTCTTTGTCCTGTACAGTGAAGACAAAAGGCCTCGAGTTCTGAAAACTCTTCCCCTTCATCATCTTACATCTCTCTCATCTAAAATCTCCAGTATTCTCTGAGTAGAGAATCTTTTCACAATCTTGAATGATAAGGATCCAAGTGGGTAAAGTTATTTATTTGTTGTGTTCCTATTTGCAGCTGGGATAGATTAAGAAAAACTCTCGGCTGCCCAAATTACATCCAGTTTAGAAGACAAACATTGAGTGAAGTGTTTGTTTCATCATCCTTCACAACTCATCAACCAGGTGTCACAAACTGCAGCAGAACAGTACAAAGCATGTCATACTGGATGGCTGCAACAACCAGAGTTTTACCTACCTTTGGTATTTCGTGACAGCATGAGCGTAATATTTACTGAACAGAGTCGTCTTCTGTAATCTTTTCAGATTCAGATTCAGAACACTGTATTTATTTTCAAGGGGCAATTAGGATACTGAGCTTTCCAACCGTACATACAATACACAAACATCACATTGGGGAGACGGGTCAGGCTAGGTAGCTGGCCGGTCAGCCGCTAGAGCAGCGACCCGGAACCGAACAGCGGAAAATGCACAACATCAGGAAAGATGAGGAGAAAAAAGAACTCCTCACAGACTGAGCTCCAACAGGGAGATCAGTTTGAGAACAGACAAAAAAAATGACCTTAGCGCAGAGCACATGAAAACTCTTAATACGCCATAAAAACACATGACAAGTAACAGGGATGGGTAAAAGGTGAGAGACAGCCGGTGTAGACAGCGCATTCGGGCCTGCAGCATTTGCGCTGGTCCCCTCGACCCACCGTCTGCACCGGGAGGGGATAAGCATGCTTAGGAATCAGAATCAGAATCAGAAAGGGGTTTATTGCCAAATGTTGAGCAGGTTTACAACATTAGGAAATTGCTGCGGTGCTTCAGTGCAAACATAGTGTCATAAATAGCACTTAAATAGACATGAAAAAATAAAAGTAGGAATAAGAATTAAAAGTGCTACGTAGAAAGATATGTGCATGAGATATACATGAGATATATACATGAGAATAAGAATTAAAAGTGCTGCGTAGAAAGATATATACATGAGTGCAGGTGGTGATCAGTGCCAAACATGGAATGATGCAGTGACACAGCGTAGGGTCATGTGTTAGTGGCGGGGACAGTCATATGGTTATTGTTCATGTGTCCAACAGCAGAGGGGAAGAAACTGTTCTTATGGCGAGAGGTTCTGGTGCGAATGGACCGGAGCCTCCTGCCTGAGGGGAGCAGGTCAAACAGACTGTGTCCAGGGTGAGAAGGGTCAGCTGAGATCCGAGCTGCACGCCGCAATGTCCTGGAGGTGTACAGGTCCTGCAGAGATGGGAGTCTGCAGCCAATCACCTTCTCAGCAGAGCGCACAACACGCTGCAGTCTCTGTTTGTCCCTGACAGTGGCTCCAGCGTACCACACGGTGATGGAGGAAGTGAGGATGGACTCGATGATTGCAGTGTAGAACTGCATCATCGTCCGTGTTGGCAGGTTGAATTTCTTCAGCTGCCTCAGGAAGTACATCCTCTGCTGGGCTTTCTTGATGACGGAGGTGATGGTGGGTTCCCACTTCAGGTCATGGGTGATGGTGGTACCCAGGAAGCGGAATGAGTCCACAGAGGTGATGGGGGTGTCAGTCAGGATGATCGGGGGGAGTGGGGCTGTGTGCTTCCTGAAGTCCACAATAATCTCCACTGTCTTCTGGGCATTCAGCACCAGGTTGTTGTGGCTGCACCAGGACACTAGACGTTCAACCTCCCTCCTGTAGGCAGACTCGTCCCCGTCCGAGATGAGCCCAATAACGGTGGTGTCATCTGCAAACTTGATTAGCTTGACAGACTGGTGGGTGGAGGTGCAGCAGTTGGTGTACAGGGAGAAGAGCAGAGGAGAAAGAACACAGCCCTGAGGGGAGCCGGTGCTGATGGTCCGGGAGTCCGAGACATTCTTTCCCAGCCTCACGTGCTGCTTCCTGTCCGTCAGAAAGTCAGTGATCCACCGGCAGATGGGATCAGGCACATTCATCTGGGAAAGCTTGCCTCGGAGATGGTCTGGAAGGATGGTGTTGAAGGCAGAGCTGAAGTCCACAAACAGGATCCTGGCGTAGGTTCCTGGGGAGTCCAGATGCTGCAGGATGAAGTGTAGGGCCATGTTGATGGCGTCGTCTACAGACCTGTTGGCTCTATATGCAAACTGCAGGGGATCCAGGAGGGGGGCCGTGAGGGTCTTGAGATGGGAGAGAACTAGGCGCTCAAATGACTTCATGACCACAGATGTCAGAGCCACGGGTCTGTAGTCATTTAGTCCAGTGATCCTAGGTTTCTTGGGGACAGGGATTATGGTAGAGGACTTGAAGCAGGCAGGCACATGACATGCCTGCAGTGAGGAGTTGAAAATGCCAGAAAACACTGGGGCCAGCTCGTTTGCACAGTGTCTGAGGGTGGCAGGAGACACGCCGTCTGGGTCGGGAGCTTTCCGAGCATTCAGATTCTTAAACTGCTTCCTCACATCTGCTTCATGAATATGAAGAGTTGTGGTGGGAGGAGGTGGTGTGAAATCCTCTTTTGTGTGGGGTGAGGAGGGGGGTGTTGTAGGTGAACAGTTTGAAGGTGGTGATGGCTCTATGGAGGGGGAGAGGTGGGGGAATGAGTGTCCAAAGTGTCTCTATTGTTGGGGCCGTTGGAGGTGTGAAGGCTGCTTGATGGCTCGTCAAAACGGCAGTAGAAGTCGTTGAGGGTGTTGGCCAAGAGCAAGTCGTCAGTGGAGTGGGGGGTTTTAGGCTTGTAGTTGGTGATATTCCTAAAACCTTTCCACACAGAGGCCGAGTCATTCTCTGAGATCTGCTGCTGCATCTTCTCAGAGTGCTGATGTTTAGCAATGTCCACTTCTTTAGTGAACCTGTACTTGGCCTCTCTGTAGCAGTCCCTGTCTCCGCTTCTGAACGCCTTTCTCTTTTCCAGCCACAGCTTTTTGAGTTTAGGAGTAAACCAGGGTTTGTCATTGTTATAACTCACCCTGGTGCGTGATGGCACAATGCTGTCCTCACAGAAGTGGATATAGGAGGTGACAGTGTCCGTAAACTCGTCCAAGCTGTTAGAAGCAGCCTTCATTGTGTCCCAGTCTGTGGTCTCCAAACACGTGCGAAGCTCCTCCACAGCCTCGTCGCTCCACAGTTTTTTAGTCCTCACGACAGGTTTGGAGAGCTTCAGCCTCTGTCTGTACGCGGGGATTAGGTGGATCATGACGTGGTCAGAAAGTCCGAGTGAAGCGCGGGGCACCGCGCGATAGGCCCCGCTGATCGTGCTGTAGCAGTGGTCTAATGTCCTCTCCTCTCTGGTCGGGCATTTAATATACTGCTTATATTTCGGAAGCTCATGGCTCAGATTGGCTTTGTTAAAGTCCCCAAGAGCAATGATGAGAGAGTCCGGGTATGTCCGCTCCATGTGGAGAATCTGCTCCGCGAGTGCGCACTGAGCTGCTTGCGCATCCGCGTCTGGCGGGATGTAAACAGCGGCCAGGATGAATGAAGCAAACTCCCGCGGAGAATAAAACGGTTTGCAGTGAATAAAAAGATATTCCAGAGAGGAAGAGCAGTGCTGAGCAATCACTGTCACATCTGTGCACCAGTCACTATTGATGTAGAAGCAGACCCCTCCACCTTTGGTCTTACCAGAGAGAGAGGCCTGCCGGTCCGCGCGCAGCAGATGGAAGCCCTCCAGCTTGAGCGCGCAGTCTGGGATGTTCTCACTGAGCCACGACTCCGTAAAACATAAGACACAGGAGGAGGCAAAGTCTCTGTTCATGCTTCTCATCAGGGCCAGTTCGTCAATCTTATTCCCGAGTGAGCGTACATTAGAAAGGAAGATCCCGGGAAGAGCAGTTCTCAGTCCGCGTCTCCTCAACCGCACGAGTGCGCCGGCTCGCTTCCCTCTCTTTCGGCGTCTCGCTTTCCTGGTCAGAGTCTGCAGTAAATCTGCCGCAGATGCGACAAATATTGGAAATAAATCCACAGGCGTTGTAGTCCTGTAGTTAAGGAGCTCTTCTCTGGTGTAAGAGTATCCAGAGGAGTGCCCAGACACAGAAGAAATGCACAAAAACAAAACAAAAGTAACGCACTGAAGCACCAGGGCATCCATACGCGGCGCCATCTTGGTTCTTGGTTCAGGATGGGAAGGAACAGTCAAAACACCATCTGTTAGCAGGGTGAAATTTGTTATGTTCAGCTCCAGCCTTGAGACCACAGCTGGCGCCGGTATGTTAGCCGCATGAAATGATGGTGGTTTTCTTTGGTGTGAACAACTGACTCAGAAGGTGGAGCAGGTGGAGCTTACAAGGAGTAAGTGCTGCTATAGAAGAAGAGTTGTGTTTTAATGAAGCTATTTAGTTAACCAATAATTGTATTGCATGCTGGCGTTAAAAAAATGTTTCATTTGACTGATTTAATTAATTTGTTTGTTTGTTTTCTTCCAGACTGAGTGGCTGTAACCTCTCAGAGAGAAGCTGTGGTGCTCTGTCCTCAGTTCTCAACTCCCAATCCTCTAGTTTGAAAGAGCTGGACCTGAGTAACAATGACCTGCGGGATTCAGGAGTGAAGCTTCTGTCTGCTGCACTGCAGAGTCCACATTGTACACTGGAAACTCTCAGGTCAGGATCCAAACATCCCCACTGCTGATCATTAAATGATATTATTGTATGAACAACCAAGCTTTATAGAATTGGCAGGTGAACTTTTCTTATCTTTGGATTGCTTAGGAGATTCTTAATTACTGTCTGTCACTGTGGTTTCATTTGTAAAGCCACTTCTGCTGCTTTCATTCATTTGGAAGTCCTGTAGCTGAGTTTGGGAGAGACTAACAGCCTCGGCAGCAGAGGGGAGAAAGGCTGTAACACCACCACTTTACTCTGTTCTACCTGTCACATCATTTTATCAGGAAACAAATATGCTCATGTTTTTACTATGTTTGTCTTGAAGATGTAAGAAGATCACATGGTGCTTTTTATTATTGTGTTGGTTTATTTCCTGTCTCTTGGATGGAGCCCAGCTTTGCGTGGCCCCTGGGCCTGTGGTCAGAGTGTGTGCTGGATAATCCGTCCCAGGATGAGGCCAAACTGACATGGGATGAAATGTCTGTCACATATTTGAGCCCAATTTAAAAACATCCTCCATAAATATTGAATAATAACAATAATAATAAAGGGTCAGAAGATGACTTGTTGGAATGAAAATGAGCTTGTAGTTTTTCTGCTTTAATAATGTGACTGGAAAAAGGTGTTGGACTTCAAATATGTCCATTTCTTTCACACTTCACCTTTTTTTTTTTTTCTTTTTTCTAAATGACATCAGAAACAGCAGTATGCGACATTACGTGATGGCAGAGCTTCAGTTCATCCTTTGTCTTTTTTTTTTTTTTTTTTTTTTTTTTTTTTTAATAAATAGGACAGGGGGAATGAATGAGAGAAAGAGGGGGAGAGAAAGAAAGAAAACCAAAGGGGAGAAGAGACGGTGAGAAGGGGGGGGGAAGAGAGAGAAAAAAAAAAAGGAACTCCTGGGTCACCTGTATGGAGAAAAAAAAAAACAAACAAACAAAAAAAACAAACAGAGGAGACGGCAAACAACAAAGAGCAACATAATAATAGAGAAAACAAAGCACCATCACAATAAACTAGCTAGTCATAGATATCAATATTTACTAAATAATAAACGATATTGTGCAGCACGCAAGATAGACAGCGCACAGTGTGCTTTGAGGCAGCAGCCAAGAAAGCTTTAGTCCGCGTCTGTGAATACCCATGTGTGCATACCTGTGTGGATCAGCATGCTTGCATTCCAAAGGTTTCTCCATGTAATGATCTGCTAGGGAGTGTGGGGGGGGCCACAGCCCCGTCCTCCAGGGTGTGAAGCGGGTATGGAGGAGATCAAAACTCCAGACATCCAGAGGCCCCCAGAACACAAGAGACCATGGAAGACCAACAGAGGGGCAGCCGCGCCACTGTTCCAGTAAGAGCTGAGGAGAGTCCCAGATGAGGGCTCGCCCAGCAGCCGCGGAGCAGAAGTCAGGGGGAGTTGCAGTGACGCGCCCGTGAGCTCCGCCGGCCCCCAGCTGCGCCTGAGTGACCGAGCCCCAGGCCGATAGGCCGGGGGCACCCCACCTCCAAAGGGGCCCGAGCGAGCCCCAGGCCCCGACAAGCGGCCGCCAAGGAGTGAGCCGGTGTGTACCCGGACGCCCACCCCCAGACTTCACCTTTAAAAGTGAAGCCTTGTTGTTCCTGGAAGGAAAAACACGACTTTTTCAAGTCTTTGTGCTGTTTTTATGAGAAATGTACGACTTTAATGTGAAACATCAGAGTTTTTTCTCTTGTTGTGTTTGTTTGAAGCTGCTTCCTGTTGGCTTCAGCTGTTTGGAGTTTCCATTTTCTAAACTTCTACATTCTGAATCTTCTTCAGCTCTGAACAGATGATGAAACACTGAATGATTTCAAGCACTTTGTCTAATAAACTTACATCTTTCATTCTTTATACAGATTGTGGGGCTGTGGTTTGTCAGAGATCAGCTGTAATAATCTGGCAGCAGCACTGAAGTCCAACCCCTCCCATCTGAGAGAGCTGGACCTGAGTCACAATAACAAGCTGCAGGATCCAGGAGTGAAGCATCTGTGTGGTTTCCTGGAGAGTCCAGGATGTGGACTTGAAACTCTGAGGTCAGTCAGCATGTTTTAGTTGTGCTGAGATGAATATGATGTGAAAGTTGTGCTGACACTAAACTGCAGACATCAGGCTGATATTATACTGATCCACACTGAGGATCTTCATGGTAAAGTCTGTTTTCTTCTTCTCTGGTTTAGTCCATTGACTGCAGCAGAACAATGTTCACATTTCAAACAGTGAGACTCAACGTTTGGCCCGCGGCCCACACGCGGCCTGCCCACCTTTCCTGATTCAGAGAGAGGGGACCCTGATTAACTGTGTAGCTTCTTCCTCACAGTTCTAAGTATCAGACACAACAATGAATAATCCACAGCTGACTGTCTTTAGCAGGTCAAAGGTCACGGCACACAGCAGACAGTGGGAAATATTCTAACTCTGATCATTTATCAGTTGTGACACTGTGAGACTTGATCAGAGGTGTGATCATCACAGGAGAGGCCTTTGTGTCAAAGTCACTGAGGATCAAACAGAAACACATGAAGCAGATTTTCCTCTTCTGGCTTTTTATAGCAGATAACCTTCAAAATATTCTGCAGTCGATCAAAAACTGAAGCAAACCATGAATCAACATGTGAACATGACCTGATGCTGCTGAAGTGAAGCAAAGTTACAGAGGTTTGATTACAGACACAGCTGAGAGTTTGTAATCTGTCATCATTTTAAAAGGTTTAAATTTCTTCAGTATTGAACAGCAGAATTGAGGCTTTGTTTTCGGAGGCCGACAGCAGTGAACACAACAGCAGACTGGTGCGTAATAAGCAGTGAATAATGCAGGAAACAGATTTTTGAAGGTAAACTGTTCTTGAAGTACACTGTGAGAGAGAGAGAGCTGTGCAGGAAGTAAACGTCAAAGTCAGAGAGAATTCATGACGATGTTCATCAAACGTAAAGCGTAGTTTGGATCTTCTTCTGCTGCTGGTTCAGTCAGTTTTGGTTGGAGACAGATGAAACCTGCAGCTTCAGGATCTGTGAGCTGTCCACTTTCAGCCCCGACGGCGTGTCCGTGTACGTGCCGTCGAGTGAACGATCCACGCTCTGTGTTTCCATCTTTGTGTGTTTAGCTGCTCTCATTTACTGTTTTATCTGTTTGCTGCTTGTTGAAATACTTTTGGGAGCTTTAACCTGAGATTCTGGCAAAATAAATTTATATTAAAAATCGATTCAGGATTGAATGAGTCAACATCGCTTTATTCAAATTAAAACCATTTAAATAGGAAAATCCATTTTTTTACAGCCGCCTCTAATGCTGGGTAATGTCAGCTGGTCCATGTGCAGCTGGCTGTGAGGCTCAGGGAGCGTCTACAAAGTGCAACACTGAAAGAACATCATCCATAAATATTGAGTAATAACTGGACTCTCATACAGCGAGACTCAAATGCCTTTAAACATCAGCTTATCCTGCTGATCCAAGTCCAACACTGAGTTTGTAAAAACATGTTTGTCAATCATTGGGTGGATGCCGTAGGCATCCACACTATTGAGATCCTGTTTCTCTTTATTCTTTGGGTGGATGCCGTAGGCATCCACACTATTGAGATCCTGTTTCTCTTTATTCTTTATCCTTTATTATTCTAGTTGCTCCGTTTCTTTGCCGCTTAACTACTCCCTCAGTTTTCAGCCGATTTTTACCATTCAAACTCTAAACTGTTCTGCTATTTCTGCTTTCGACTGCTATATCTTTTGGTACTTATTACTATTATACTTTTTAAAATATTACACTTTTTTCCTTTAATTTGTCCCATTGAAATGAATGGGAAACTTCTACAATTCTGCTAAAACTTGCTTGTCTTTGAAACTTAACTACTTCCTCATACTTTCACCTAGAAACTCCATTCAAACTTTAAAACGTTCTCAGATGATTGGGCTATTCCTGTGTGATTCAGCTTTTTCATATCTGTTACCGTTTTCATGTAATGACTCTTTAAGTTTTCAGTTACAACTTTGTGATTTTTCAGAAAATACATGTGTTGCTATGGTTGCTATGCAATTAACTCCCACTGCACACTCGTCCGTTCTGAATTTTCTCTTCATGTCTGAACAACTCCTTGCTACTCGCTCAATTTCCACTCAACTTCCACAAATTATACATCAAAACGTAGGTATTTTTGCTGGCTTTAAGACAGTGTCACTATAATTATTGTGAGAGTTACGTTTTTTTCACAATTTGCCTCGAAGTGACACATGGTCTAAAAACTCCCCATTCAAAGTCTATGGGGAGGTTGTGAAACTCAGAGCTGAAATACTGAAACTGAAGGCATTTTCAAATCGTCATATCTCCTTAACGAAGCAAAGTTAAGACATGAGGCTTGTCCCTGTATATCTTCAGACACTCCTGACACTCACAATTCAAGAATTATTTTCTCACCTATTACCGTTCTGAGATGAGTTAGACTTGTTTGAGGGGTGGAAATCTGTCCTCCTCTCATTTTTCAAATTCCGAAAATGAAGCCGTTTCTTCTCTCGTCATATCTCCGCGACGGAGATACAAAGAGCTATGTAAATCGCAGTCAAAGTACACCAAAGTCCGCTGATTCACCCAGTGCAAGAATTATGCTTCTATCCCACCTAGTTTTTGAGTTACACGACGTTTTGTAACTCCAAAAAACGGCGTTTTTCGCGTCTCACCGCGATCTAATTCTGACTCCTCATCACCCTTTTTTTCAAAGCGCCCGCCCCCTTAGAGGTGGCGCGATTGGTAATGACACCGCTCTTCAGACCAGAGGTCGTGGGTTCGATTCCACCTTGGCCCACATGTTTTTTTTTTAACTACAAATTTATACACTATCACAGACCGGTAATTCATATTGATAATTTATTACAATTCTGCAAAGTTTAATGATTTTAGCAGCTTTTCTAATATGGACCTCAGATTCTGGTTAACAGTCTATGGCAGAAATACATACAAGTACACAGCCTGATGAAGCAGACAGAAGCAGTACCTCTGATTGGTTCCGCAGTTTCACCTCTTATCAGCACAAATCTCACCCTCTTCTGCTGTTTTCACCTCTTTTCTGCTAATTTGAGCTTCTGTTCCACAGTGCACTCAGCCTCTTCTGCTGTTTTCATTAGAATTTTAAGCTTTTCCACCTTTTTTCAGTTACGTGAGAACCAGTTTGGCTCAATGAGTAGCTGAAAAATATCAGCCTCTTCTGCTGTTTTAGCAGGATTTCAGAGTTCAGCTTTTTCACTTGTTTTAAGCACAAATTTCAGTTTCTTTACCTCATTTCACAACAAAGTTCTTCCTCTTCACCTCTTTTCTGCTAATTTGAGCTGCTGCTCCACAGTGCACATTTTCCCTCTCATCATATCTTTGCTTGTGACCAGAACTCATTTGGCTCAGAGGGTAGGGCATCTGTCGTGAGACCCGGTGGCAGAGGTTCGAATCCTACCTGTGACAGCTGCTACACATGTTCACTGCTTGCATGCGCTCTGCTTTCTTGACACTCTCCAGTGTGTCATTACACATACAGCCATCTTCAGCAAGCACTTCTGCTTCTACACTTCTTTTCAACTCGGCTTTTTGCTTCTTTACCTCTTTTCAGCAGAAATTATTCCTCTTCACCTCTTTTCTGCTAATTAGAGCTCCTGCTCCACAGTGCACTTAGCCTCTTCTGCTGTTTTCATTAGAATTTTAAGCTTTTCCACCTTTTTTCAGTTACGTGAGAACCAGTTTGGCTCAGTGAGTAGCTGAAAAATATCAGCCTCTACTACTGTTTTAGCAGGATTTCAGAGTTCAGCTTTTTCACTTGTTTTAAGCACAAATTTCAGTTTCTTTACCTCATTTCACAACAAAGTTCTTCCTCTTCACCTCTTTTCTGCTAATTTGAGCTTCTGCTCCACAGTGCACATTTTCTCTCTCATCATATATTTGCTTGAGACCAGAACTCATTTGGCTCAGAGGGTAGGGCAGCTGCCGTGAGACCCGGGGGCAGAGTTTCGAATCCTACCTGTGACAGTTGCTACACATGTTCCCTGCTTGCATGCGCTCTGCTTTCTTGACACTCTCCAGTGTGTCATTACACATACAGCCATCTTCAGCAAGCACTTCTACACCTCTTTTCAACTCATCTTTTTGCTTCTTTACCTCTTTTCAGCAGAACTTCTTCTGATTCACCTCTTTTCTGCTAAATGTTTAGCCTTTTCACCTCTTATTAGCACAATACTAAGCAGCTTCTGCTAATTTCACCAGAATTGTCAGTCTCTCCACCTCTTCTTTGTAAGAATCAGTTTGGTCCAGTAAGGTGAGACGCCGCCTATAGATCAGAAAGGCCAGGTTCGAATCTCGCTCAGGGCAATGTTTTTTGTTTTTTCAACTTTTTCTGCTTTTTTCAGCAGAAATCTTCAGCGTAAGGCATCCACACAGCATTTTCGCAGGAAATGCAATTTTTTCTAGTTGTGTGGATGCTTTAAGCATCCACACTATAGAGTTCCTGTTTCTCTTTATTCTTTATTATTATTATTATTATTATTATTCTGGGTGTTTCCGTACACTTTTCGCTGTTAAACTACTTCCACAATTTTCAGCCGATTTTCACCGTTCAAATTTTAAACTATTCTGCTATTTTTGCTCATTTCTGCTATGATTTTTGCTATTTTTAACTATTATACTTTTTAAAATATTCCACTTTTTTCCTTTAATTTGTCCCATTGAAATGAATGGAAATCTTCCAAAATTCTGCTAAATTTTGCTTGTTTTTGAAACTTAACTACTTCCTCATACTTTCACCTAGAACAACCATTTAAACTTTAAAATGTTCACAAATTATTGGGCTATTCAGGTATGATTCAGCTTTTTCAAATCTTTTACTGTTTTACTTTTATGCCTCTTAAAGTTTTGAGTTGCAAAATTGTGATTTTTCACAAAATACATGCGTTGTTATGGTTGCTATGCTCTTGGCTTCCAGTGTGTCACTGAAGCTTTTGCAGTCTTCTCTTCATGTCCGAACAACTTCCTGCTACTTGCTCAATTTTCACTCAACTTCCACAAATTATACATCAAAACGTAGGCATTTTTGCTGGCTTTCAGAAAATGTCACTATCATTGTTGTGGTATTCATAGAACTTTCGCAAATCTCCTCAGACTAACACAAGGTCAGAAAACTGTCCATATAAAGTCAATGGAGAGCTTGTTCAAAATCACCGCTGGATTTCTGTAATGAGAGGCATATTCGAATCGTCATATCTCCTTAACGAAGCAAAGTTAAGACATGAGGCTTGTCCCGGTATATCTTCAGACACTCCTGACGCTCACAATTCAAGAATTTCTTTCTCACCTATTACCGTTCTGAAATGAGTTGGACTTGTTTGAGGGTAGGAAATTCGTCCTTCGCTCAGATTTCTTCAGATTTCAAAGTCTGGAAATGAACCACTTTTTTCTCTCGTCATAACTTTTTGTTGGATTTCCACAGCGACCTGAAAATTTCCATGATTGTTCACCAACACCTGCTGTCTCTTACGGTGAAAGAATGATATCGATACTCCAAACAGATTTCAAGTTACAAACCATTGTTTGAGGGCAAGTCAAGGCAGTTTTTGCTTCGCTCTACTCAGTTATGCTGCAATACAAGTCAAATATCTTTAATAATTCATATTTTAATGATAAATTGTTAACACTGGAAGATTCCCCCATCTCTTCTGAACAAAACGGTGTAAGAATGACCGCTCTAGCCCCTACGGTTAGGAAATTATTGTCATTTGTTTGAGGGGAGTCGTCACTATGAGAAGTAGGCTGCAATAATCCTGTGCCTCTCTGTGCCTGCGTGTGTAAAAAGGTGCACCTCTTTTGGCGGGAAAACGTAAACAGGCACTCTGATTGGTGGATTCAAATTCAGCAGCTCCCAGGCTGACCTAGAAACTTACTTCTCTCTCCCTGTGTGTGTGTGTGTCTGTGTGTGTGTCTGTGTGTGACAGAGAGAGAGAGAGAGAGAGAGAGAGAGAGAAAAAGCCTTTTAATGGGATGATCTCATTCTAAGATTCTAATTTAATATATTTAGACTGGGTGACTGAATTTGATCTTGGTAGTGTGTCTCTCTGTGCATGTGTGTTTCCTTATGTGTACATATTTGTGATTGTGTGGCTGTTATAGATTTTTTTGCTAATTTTTTTCATTTAACAAGTATATTTGAGGGACCCTCAGCATGTTCAGCATTTTTTCAGCTGTCCATTTTGCTTTTCCAGTTTTTCTGTTTAAGTTATTACTATTGTGCTAAATCATACTGTTTCTGCTATTTCATAAGATTTGTGCAAAATATAGTATTTCTGCCAAATATAGTATTTCTGATTAATTATAGTTTTTCTACTAAATCATAGTACATTTTTCCTCTTTTTATAGGATTTGTGCTAAAACATAGTATTTCTACTAAATGTAGTATTTATGCTTAATCATACTATTTTTGCTTTTTATAGGGTTTGTGCTTAATATAGTATTTCTGCTAAATTATAGTATTTCTGCTTTTTATAGTATTTGTGCTAAAACATAGTATTTCTACTAAATGTGGTATTTATGCTTAATCATACTATTTCTATATATTTCTGCCAAGTCCCCAGGCAGCCAATCCTCTGTGAGGACTTAGACATTCAAATTTTCAAATCAGGTCCTGCACGGTTTCCCAGCCAATCATATATGTGTCCTGAGGCATTCAAATTTGCATATTGGGGCCTTCATGGCTTCTAAGCCAGCCAATCATATCTGAGGGCTGAGGAATTCAAATCCACAAATCAGGGCCTGCACAGCTTCCCAGCCAGCCAATCATGTATGTGGGCTCCAGGTATTCAAATTTGCATATTGGGGAATTCGTGGCTTCTAAGTCAACAAGTCATCCGTGTCATATATCTCTAAAAATTCATATTTTAATGATAAATTGTCAACACTTGAAGATTCCCCCATCTCTTCTGAACAAAACGGTGTAAGAATGACCGTTCTAGCTCCTACGGTTAGGAAATTATGGTCATTTGTTTGAGGGGAGTCGTCATTATGAGAAATAGACTGCAATGATCCTGTGCCTCTCTGTGCTGCGTGTGTAAAAAGAGGCACATGTTTTGGAGGGAAAGAGTGCACAGGCTCTCTGATTGGTGGATTCAAATTCACCAGCTCCCAGGCTGACCTAGAAACTCACTTCTCTCTCCCTGTGTGTATGTGAGTGTGTGTGTGTGTGTGTGTGTGTGTGTGTGTGTGTGTGTGTGTGACAGAGAGAGAGAGAGAGAGAGAGAAAGGCTTTTAATGGGATGATCTCATTCTAAGATTCAAATTCAATATATTTAGACTGGTTGACTGAATTGGATCTTGTGTGTGTGTCTCTCTGTGCATGTGTGTTTTCTTATGTGTACATATTTGTGATTGTGTGGCTGTTATAGATTTTTTTGCTGATTTTTTTCATTTAACAAGTATAGTTGAGGGACCTTCAGCATGTTCATCATTTTTTCAGCTGTCCATTTTGCTTTTCCAATTTTTCTGTTTAAGTTATTACTATTGTGCTAAATCATACTATTTCTGCTATTTTATAAGATTTGTGCCAAATACAGTATTTCTGCCAAATATAGTATTTCTGATTAATTATAGTTTTTTCTACCAAATCATAGTACAGTATTTCTGCTTTTTATAGGGTTTGTGCTAAAATATAGTATTTCTACTAAATGTAGTATTTATGCTTAATCATACTATTTTTGCTTTTTATAGGATTTTTGCATTATATAGTATTTCTGCTTTTTATAGGATTTGTGCTTAATATAGTATTTCTGCTAAATTATAGTATTTCTGCTTTTTATAGTATTTGTGATAAAACATAGTATTTGTACTAAAAGGAGTAATTATGCTTAATTATAGTATTTCTATATATTTCTGCCAGGTCCCCAGGCAGCCAATCCTCTGTGAGGACTTAGACATTCAAATTTTCAAATCAGGGCCTGCACGGCTTCCCAGCCAGCCAATCACATATGTGGTCTCAGGCATTCAAATTTGCATATTGGGGAATTCGTGGCTTCTAAGTCAACAAGTCATCCATGTCATATATCTCTAAAAATTCATATTTTAATATTAAATTGTCAACACTTGAAGATTCCCCCATCTCTTCTGAACAAAACGGTGTAAGAATGACCGTTCTAGCCCCTACGGTTAGGAAATTATGGTCATTTGTTTGAGGGGAGTCGTCACTATGAGAAATAGACTGCAAAAATCCTGTGTCTCTCTGTGCTGCTGCGTGTGTAAACAGATGCACCTGTTTTGGTGGGGAAAAGTGCACAGCCTCTCTGATTGGTGGATTCAAATTCACCAGCTCCCAGGCTGACCTAGAAACGTACTTCTCTCTCCCTGTGTGTGTGTGTGTGTGTGTGTGTGTGTGTGTGTGTGTGACAGAGAGAGAGAGAGAGAAAGGCTTTTAATGGGATGATCTCATTCTAAGATTTAAATTCAATATATTTAGACTGGTTGACTGAATTGGATCTTGTGTGTGGGTCTCTCTGTGCATGTGTGTTTCCTCATGTGTACATAATAAATTTTTTTGCAGATTTTTGTCATTTAACAAGTATATTTGAGGGACCCTCAGCATGTTCAGCATTTTTTCAGCTGTCCATTTTGCTTTTCCAATTTTTCTGTTTAACTTATTACTATTGTGCTAAATCATACTATTTCTGCTATTTTATAAGATTTGTGCTTAATATAGTATTTCTGCTTTTATAGTATTTGTGCTTAATATAGTATTTCTGCTAAATTTAGTATTTCTGATTAATTATAGTTTTTCTACTAAATCATAGTACAGTATTTCTGCTTTTTATGGGATTTGTGCTAAAACAAAGTATTTCTACTAAATGTAGTATTTGTGCTTAATCATACCATTTCTGCTTTTTATAGGATTTGTGCTTAATATAGTATTTCTGCTAAATTATAGTATTTCTGCCAAATTATAATATTTGTGCTAAAACATAGTCTCAATTTAAAATTACAATATTCATAGTTCATCACAGTGTCTCTGGTAAATCACAATATTTCTGCTCTGTTGTACTATTTTTCTAAATCATAGTGTTTCTGTAATGTTTAAGTATTTTTGGCTAAATATATTCTTTCTGTTATCTTATACTATTTCTCCTAAATTCTTGTATTTTTGAGAAGTTATCATGTTTCTGGTAAGTTACAATATTTCTGCTAAATTCTGCTATGCTATTGTATTTCTGCCAAGTATTATGTTTCCTCTAAGATATTGCAGTTCTGCTAAGTTATTCCATTTTAGCAAACTTCTTTTGCTTCTGCAAAGTTTTTACAATTTCTGCAACTTTTCAGCTTTTTCAGCTACTTTTTGCATACAGCTTCAGCTTTAAGCATCCACACTGCATTTTCGCAGGAAATGCAAATTTTTCTAGTTATCCTTTATTATTCTAGTTGCTCCGTTTCTTTGCCGCTTAACTACTCCCTCAGTTTTCAGCCGATTTTTACCATTCAAACTCTAAACTGTTCTGCTATTTCTGCTTTCGACTGCTATATCTTTTGGTACTTATTACTATTATACTTTTTAAAATATTACACTTTTTTCCTTTAATTTGTCCCATTGAAATGAATGGGAAACTTCTACAATTCTGCTAAAACTTGCTTGTCTTTGAAACTTAACTACTTCCTCATACTTTCACCTAGAAACTCCATTCAAACTTTAAAACGTTCTCAGATGATTGGGCTATTCCTGTGTGATTCAGCTTTTTCATATCTGTTACCGTTTTCATGTAATGACTCTTTAAGTTTTCAGTTACAACTTTGTGATTTTTCAGAAAATACATGTGTTGCTATGGTTGCTATGCAATTAACTCCCACTGCACACTCGTCCGTTCTGAATTTTCTCTTCATGTCTGAACAACTCCTTGCTACTCGCTCAATTTCCACTCAACTTCCACAAATTATACATCAAAACGTAGGTATTTTTGCTGGCTTTAAGACAGTGTCACTATAATTATTGTGAGAGTTACGTTTTTTTCACAATTTGCCTCGAAGTGACACATGGTCTAAAAACTCCCCATTCAAAGTCTATGGGGAGGTTGTGAAACTCAGAGCTGAAATACTGAAACTGAAGGCATTTTCAAATCGTCATATCTCCTTAACGAAGCAAAGTTAAGACATGAGGCTTGTCCCTGTATATCTTCAGACACTCCTGACACTCACAATTCAAGAATTATTTTCTCACCTATTACCGTTCTGAGATGAGTTAGACTTGTTTGAGGGGTGGAAATCTGTCCTCCTCTCATTTTTCAAATTCCGAAAATGAAGCCGTTTCTTCTCTCGTCATATCTCCGCGACGGAGATACAAAGAGCTATGTAAATCGCAGTCAAAGTACACCAAAGTCCGCTGATTCACCCAGTGCAAGAATTATGCTTCTATCCCACCTAGTTTTTGAGTTACACGACGTTTTGTAACTCCAAAAAACGGCGTTTTTCGCGTCTCACCGCGATCTAATTCTGACTCCTCATCACCCTTTTTTTCAAAGCGCCCGCCCCCTTAGAGGTGGCGCGATTGGTAATGACACCGCTCTTCAGACCAGAGGTCGTGGGTTCGATTCCACCTTGGCCCACATGTTTTTTTTTTAACTACAAATTTATACACTATCACAGACCGGTAATTCATATTGATAATTTATTACAATTCTGCAAAGTTTAATGATTTTAGCAGCTTTTCTAATATGGACCTCAGATTCTGGTTAACAGTCTATGGCAGAAATACATACAAGTACACAGCCTGATGAAGCAGACAGAAGCAGTACCTCTGATTGGTTCCGCAGTTTCACCTCTTATCAGCACAAATCTCACCCTCTTCTGCTGTTTTCACCTCTTTTCTGCTAATTTGAGCTTCTGTTCCACAGTGCACTCAGCCTCTTCTGCTGTTTTCATTAGAATTTTAAGCTTTTCCACCTTTTTTCAGTTACGTGAGAACCAGTTTGGCTCAATGAGTAGCTGAAAAATATCAGCCTCTTCTGCTGTTTTAGCAGGATTTCAGAGTTCAGCTTTTTCACTTGTTTTAAGCACAAATTTCAGTTTCTTTACCTCATTTCACAACAAAGTTCTTCCTCTTCACCTCTTTTCTGCTAATTTGAGCTGCTGCTCCACAGTGCACATTTTCCCTCTCATCATATCTTTGCTTGTGACCAGAACTCATTTGGCTCAGAGGGTAGGGCATCTGTCGTGAGACCCGGTGGCAGAGGTTCGAATCCTACCTGTGACAGCTGCTACACATGTTCACTGCTTGCATGCGCTCTGCTTTCTTGACACTCTCCAGTGTGTCATTACACATACAGCCATCTTCAGCAAGCACTTCTGCTTCTACACTTCTTTTCAACTCGGCTTTTTGCTTCTTTACCTCTTTTCAGCAGAAATTATTCCTCTTCACCTCTTTTCTGCTAATTAGAGCTCCTGCTCCACAGTGCACTTAGCCTCTTCTGCTGTTTTCATTAGAATTTTAAGCTTTTCCACCTTTTTTCAGTTACGTGAGAACCAGTTTGGCTCAGTGAGTAGCTGAAAAATATCAGCCTCTACTACTGTTTTAGCAGGATTTCAGAGTTCAGCTTTTTCACTTGTTTTAAGCACAAATTTCAGTTTCTTTACCTCATTTCACAACAAAGTTCTTCCTCTTCACCTCTTTTCTGCTAATTTGAGCTTCTGCTCCACAGTGCACATTTTCTCTCTCATCATATATTTGCTTGAGACCAGAACTCATTTGGCTCAGAGGGTAGGGCAGCTGCCGTGAGACCCGGGGGCAGAGTTTCGAATCCTACCTGTGACAGTTGCTACACATGTTCCCTGCTTGCATGCGCTCTGCTTTCTTGACACTCTCCAGTGTGTCATTACACATACAGCCATCTTCAGCAAGCACTTCTACACCTCTTTTCAACTCATCTTTTTGCTTCTTTACCTCTTTTCAGCAGAACTTCTTCTGATTCACCTCTTTTCTGCTAAATGTTTAGCCTTTTCACCTCTTATTAGCACAATACTAAGCAGCTTCTGCTAATTTCACCAGAATTGTCAGTCTCTCCACCTCTTCTTTGTAAGAATCAGTTTGGTCCAGTAAGGTGAGACGCCGCCTATAGATCAGAAAGGCCAGGTTCGAATCTCGCTCAGGGCAATGTTTTTTGTTTTTTCAACTTTTTCTGCTTTTTTCAGCAGAAATCTTCAGCGTAAGGCATCCACACAGCATTTTCGCAGGAAATGCAATTTTTTCTAGTTTTGTTTGGTTTCTGAGGAAAATGATTCAATAACTTGCTGCTAATACACAACACTTCATCATATTTCCTCAAAACCCTCTTTTGTCTGACCATTTGATCCCATTTGAATTTGCAATAAAGGATCCACAGAGTTTGGTGACAATAATGACAGTAGATGTTTGTGTGAAAGTGCTGGAAGCAAATGAGTGTGTGATGTTCTTTCAGTGTTGCACTTTGTAGACGCTCCCTGAGCACTGGTCTCACAGCCAGCTGCACATAGAGACCAGTGTTGTTAGTCCAGGTCATAAGATGACTTGTTGGAATGAAAATGAGCTTGTAGTTTGTCTGCTTTAATAATGTGACTGGAAAAAGGTGTTGGACTTCAAATATGTCCATTTCTTTCACACTTCACCTTTAAAAGTGAAACCTTGTTGTTCCTGGAAGGAAAAACACGACTTTTTCAAGTCTTTTTCCTGTTTTTATGAGAAATGTACGACTTTAATGTGAAACATTCAGTTTTTTCTCTTGTTGTGTTTGTTTGAAGCTGCTTCCTTTTTTTTTTTTAAACATTTATTTATTGTTTTTAACTGGTTTTACATGGTGCACCGTGAGCAAAAAGCTTGAAGCTGCTTCCTGTTGGCTTCAGCTGTTTGGAGTTTTCATTTTCTAAACTTCTACATTCTGAACCTTCTTCAGCTCTGAACAGATGATGAAACACTGAATGATTTCAAGCTCACACTTTGTCTAGTAAACTTACATCTTTCATTCTTTATACAGATTGTGGGGCTGTGGTTTGTCAGAGATCAGCTGTAATTATCTGGCAGCAGCACTGAAGTCCAACCCCTCCCATCTGAGCGAGCTGGACCTGAGTCACAACAAAACCCTGCAGGATTCAGGAGTGAAGCATCTGTGTGGTTTCCTGGAGAGTCCAGGATGTGGACTTGAAACTCTGAGGTCAGTCACATGTTCTAGTTGTGCTGAGATGAATATGATGTGAAAGTTGTGCTGACACTGTGGATCAGTAGGCCCACAAACCTCTATACAGGAAGTCTGGTTCTACTCTTTGTAGAACTTCTGATCCCTGATCCTCTGAGTCTGACTCAGTAAATAATGAATAATCTTCACTTCACATTTCAGTCAGTTCAGATTTCATTAGCACGTTCACTTTAGCATAATCCATTTTAATCCAAACACCTTTCTCTTTAAACTCTGTTTGTCAGTCACAGTATATCCAGTACAATCCTCTTTTTCACTGCGTCACACACATTCAGAGATCAGTGTCCTGTGTGTGCTCTCATTCACTCACACTCACTCTCATATGGCTGAAGTCTGTTTGTACACAGGCTGTCAGCTGGCCTGAGTTAGGCCTGTCTCTAAAATCATTATTTTATTACTTTTATTCTGATTCATCAAAGCCAAACTCAAACATATTTATTTTTACTGATTATGTTCTCATCAATAATTAACAGTCAGTACATTCAGATATGAATCATAATTCAGTGTTTAACATATTATCACAGATGGACTGCACAGGAGATCTCCTTTATGAAGAAACTGTGAAAGTTTGTCCAACAGTGGGAAACATTTCAGAGAACATCTCAGAGAATATCTGTGAAGCAGAAACTAAACATAATAATAGAAGAAAAGCCAAATAATGATTCAAATCCTGCTCTGAGACTATCAGTGTAAAGGCTTCCAAAGACTGCTCACCTCTCAGACTTACTTACTGTCATGGTCCTGGGTCGGTGACCCAGCGCTTTTAGTTTGTTATCATTTTCTAGATGATGATTGTTTAAGTTCTGTGTTATTTTTGATCTGCCTCTGAGTCTGCGTCTGAATCTGTCTGTTTAGTTCAATGTCTTGTCTGGTTCCATGTATCTGAGTTTCCTGTTTTATTGTGAAGGTCCGTGTCGTATGTGAGTGTGATCAGTTTACGTTTCCCCTGTCCCGTCAGCCCAGATTCCTCCCAGCTGTGTTGCCCTCCTGTCTCTCATCCCCTGATTACTGGTGTGTGTATTTAAGCCCTGTGTGTTCTCCTGCCTGTTGCCGGTTTGTCTGTGTAACTCCGCGTCAGTCTGTGTTCCTCGGTGTCCTGCTCGTCTCTCTGCCTCTCTTCCCTTTTTTGTTTCATCTCAGGTTTGTCATTTAGCTTTCCCAGTTCAGGTCTTTAGTTTTGTCTTCCCTCTTGCCTGTTTTGCCTTCTCACCACTGTGTAAATAAACTCACCGGCATCTCATCCACTGCCTGCATCTTGGGTCCTTCTTCTAACTCCACACGGCTCGCCTCGGCAGCCGTGACACTTAAAGATGCTGGTGCTGTCCACAGATCAGCTGACCTGCTGGGTCTCCATGATCAGCTTTGTTTCTTGGAGATAAAGGCTGAAGCCTTTAGAGCTTCAGTTCTCCAGAGCAGCAGGATGTCTGAGGTCCGCAGAAACACAAAAACACAGCAGCTAAAAATAGTTGTTCAAAGAAAATGAGGTGGGAGCTGCTGATTCCTGAGCTTTGATACTGGATTAGCTTCAGTAGTTATTCCAATCACTGCTGTAGGAGCTACATTTAGTCACAGCTGACTGTCTTCTTTGAACAATCACAATGACTACTGTTGTAAAAACAAGCACACAAAGACCCAATGAGAGTGAAGAACAGGATAAAGAGCTCCTGTGATGGTGGTAAAGAAATGAGCAGCAGACGGCCGTCTACATGTTGTAGTGGTTTACAGTCACCAGGGGGCGCCGTCACGGCCACGCAGTCAGTGGGCTGCTCTGCTTGTGCTGTTGTTGGTGAAGCTGAAGTGAAAGCGAATGTTAAAACAATGAAAAGTGTCCACTGCAGCCTCCATCTGAGCTTGTCATGTTCTTCTTCTTTGATCCTTTGTGTTTGTGCTGAACGCTGCTGTCGCTCTCTTCCCTGTTCTGGAAGAGGGAAGAGAGCAGGGATACTCAAAGCTTTCCAGTTTTCAGACCAAGTGCGCACTCATACTAATCAGCGTCGTCCACACTGAGCTTTGTTGTGAGCACGTGGACTCGTCTGCAGAACATTTCCAGTACAATAACCAGCTGTGCATGCGCCCCAAGCAGCAGCTTCAAGCTCACCTCAAAGAAGTTTAACAGGAAGGACGACTCATCCATCATGCGTCCAGCTGTGACCGTGTCCACAGCAGAGTGTCACCGCGGCTTAATGCTAACATGCACACATGAAGCTAATACCACCACGAGCAGCTGCTCAGTGGATTTGGAGGAGAAATGTCTGCAGCTTCTCACAGGCAGTACGCAGAATGTGGATCTCCACAAAGACTGTGGAGAGCTCGTCCCAGACTCAAAATCAACACTTGTCTGCTCAAAACTTCTCACACGTTCCCGTCACAAGTGTCTTCTAAGTGAAGTTACCAGGTTCAGGTCCAGCTCTGTTTATCTGGAGCTGCAGTAAATGATCCATCCTCACAAAGTAACACAGACACCAGATATGCAAACACAGCATCATACAACACAACCAAGAGATCCAAAGAATTATCTCTGTATTTCTGTGGCTGATGCTGCTGGAACGAAGCTGTTTGAAACCTTGTTGTTCTGCACTTTGGGACCTGAAGAGGAACCTGAACCTCTATGCAGAGGGTTCAACTCTGAGGATTCCTGTTCAGTTTTTTTTTTATTTCACACGGCAAAACTTGTACATTTATCATAAAGTTGTCAACTTCAATGTGAAAAATTCATTTTTTTCTCTTGTTTGTTTGAAGCTGCTTCCTGTTGGCTTCAGCTGTTTGGAGTTTCCATTTTCTAAACTTCTACATTCTGAACCACCTTCAGCTCTGAACAGATGATGAAACACTGAATGATTTCAAGCTCACACTTTGTCTAATAAACTTACATCTTTCATTTTTTATTCAGATTGAAGGACTGTGGTTTGTCAGAGATCAGCTGTGATTATCTGGCAGCAGCACTGAAGTCCAACCCCTCCCATCTGAGAGAGCTGGACCTGAGTAACAATAACAACCTGCAGGATCCAGGAGTGAAGCATCTGTGTGGTTTCCTGGAGAGTCCAGGATGTGGACTTGAAACTCTGGGGTCAGTCAGCATGTTTTAGTTGTGCTGAGATGAATATGATGTGAAAGTTGTGCTGACACTGTGGATCAGTAGGCCCACACACCTCTATACAGGAAGTCTGGTTCTACTCTTTGTAGAACTTCTGATCCCTGATCCTCTGAGTCTGACTCAGTAGATAATGCAGAGTTCTGAGCTGATGTGGGTGAGAGGACTCAGGCAGCCTGACAGAGTTGATGTCCAGGTCTTCCCTGCTTGTCCTGATACAAATAAACATGAGTATCAGATCTCATCAGTCACACCTGTTAGTGCAGCTCTACTCTAGATTGTACTGCTTGTTAAACTAGGATGATTTTAGAAGCCTGGACCGCAGACTCCAAGGGAAGATATGACTTGGAAAGACTAAACCAACCTATTAGAGGTGTTTGCACTAACATACAGTGGGGCAAAAAAGTATTTAGTCAGCCACCGATTGTGCAAGTTCCCCCACTTAAAATGATGACAGAGGTCAGTAATTTGCACCAGAGGTACACTTCAACTGTGAGAGACAGAATGTGAAAAAAAAATCCATGAATCCACATGGTAGGATTTGTAAAGAATTTATTCGTAAATCAGGGTGGAAAATAAGTATTTGGTCAATAACAAAAATACAACTCAATACTTTGTAACATAACCTTTGTTGGCAATAACAGAGGTCAAATGTTTACTATAGGTCTTTACCAGGTTTGCACACACAGTAGCTGGTATTTTGGCCCATTCCTCCATTCTCGAGAGCAGTGATGTTTTGGGGCTGTCGCCGAGCAACACGGACTTTCAACTCCCGCCACAGATTTTCTATGGGGTTGAGGTCTGGAGACTGGCTAGGCCACTTCAGGGCTTTCAAATGCTTCTTACGGAGCCACTCCTTTGTTGCCCGGGCGGTGTGTTTTGGATCATTGTCATGTTGGAAGACCCAGCCTCGTTTCATCTTCAAAGTTCTCACTGATGGAAGGAGGTTTTGGCTCAAAATATCACGATACATGGCCCCATTCATTCTGTCCTTAACACGGATCAGTCGTCCTGTCCCCTTGGCAGAAAAACAGCCCCATAGCATAATGTTTCCACCCCCATGCTTCACAGTAGGTATGGTGTTCTTGGGATGCAACTCAGTATTCTTCTTCCTCCAAACACGACGAGTTGAGTTTATACCAAAAAGTTCTACTTTGGTTTCATCTGACCACATGACATTCTCCCAATCCTCTGCTGTATCATCCATGTGCTCTCTGGCAAACTTCAGATGGGCCTGGACATGCACTGGCTTCAGCAGCGGAACACGTCTGGCACTGCGGGATTTGATTCCCTGCCGTTGTAGTGTGTTACTGATGGTGACCTTTGTTACTTTGGTCCCAGCTCTCTGCAGGTCATTCACCAGGTCCCCCCGTGTGGTTCTGGGATCTTTGCTCACCGTTCTCATGATCATTTTGACCCCACGGGATGAGATCTTGCGTGGAGCCCCAGATCGAGGGAGATTATCAGTGGTCTTGTATGTCTTCCATTTTCTGATGATTGCTCCCACAGTTGATTTTTTCACACCAAGCTGCTTGCCTATTGTAGATTCACTCTTCCCAGTCTGGTGCAGGTCTACAATACTTTTCCTGGTGTCCTTCGAAAGCTCTTTGGTCTTGGCCATGGCGGAGTTTGGAGTCTGACTGTTTGAGGCTGTGGACAGGTGTCTTTTATACAGATGATGAGTTCAAACAGGTGCCATTCATACAGGTAACGAGTGGGGGACAGAAAAGCTTCTTACAGAAGACGTTACAGGTCTGTGAGAGCCAGAGATTTTCCTTGTTTGAGGTGACCAAATACTTATTTTCCACCCTGATTTACGAATAAATTCTTTACAAATCCTACCATGTGAATTCATGGATTTTTTTTTCACATTCTGTCTCTCACAGTTGAAGTGTACCTCTGGTGCAAATTACTGACCTCTGTCATCATTTTAAGTGGGGGAACTTGCACAATCGGTGGCTGACTAAATACTTTTTTGCCCCACTGTAGATAAATACTCAGATTTACACGTTTAGTGTCTCACAAAGGGTTGAAAAGTGAATGTGCACAGAGAGGTTGGTGGTGAGACGGGCACTTCCAGCACTGTAGATGTGTTCCAGCTCAGTGTTCGTGGAAATAATCCGGAGAGCAGGATTCCTTGATGAATGTCACATCTTCTTAAAGTTATAATCCACAGGGAAAACTGTTAAACTGTCGATCTGATATCTACTCAACCAATCAGGTGTTTACATCCCCTTCACTGATCTTCAGCCTCACCTTATCATCACCCCCCCTCTCTCTCTTTTACATCTGAATTATCTTCACTTCACATTTCAGTCAGTTCAGATTTCATTAGCACGTTCACTTTAGCATAATCCATTTTAATCCAAACACCTTTCTCTTTAAACTCTGTTTGTCAGTCACAGTATATCCAGTACAATCCTCTTTTTCACTGCGTCACACACATTCAGAGATCAGAGTGTCCTGTGTGTGCTCTCATTCACTCACACACACTCTTATATGGCTGAAGTCTGTTTGTACACAGGCTAATCTGGGACTCTCCACTATTTGACCCTTGAAATAAAGAAGCTTCTTGGATGAGAGGTGAAAGGTGAAACGTCTTCAAGAAACTTTAAGAAGTCCAGATGCCTTTTTTTCTAAGCTCTTTAGATAACTGCGAACCTTCACAGAAACCTCATCAGTGGGACTCTCAGAGCTACCGGCCCTTTGCTACAATCACAAAGATCTTCATTGAAATCAATGATATCAAAGCTGGAATTATATGAGTCCAAGTCTTCTGCTGATTCAGCATCACATTCATCTTTGGTCCTTGTTCTGCATCCCCACCATGGACTTCATTCCTTTCCAAGCCAGCCTTGAGTGTCCTTTATTCAGCTCATCCTCTGTTTTACTTTTACACCTGATTTTAGCTGCTTTATCTCTCTTTCAACAAGTTTCTGTGCCTCGATCTTTTTCTTCTCTCCCTCATAACAAGACAGCTTCTTCTGACTGAGAACATGTTGGAGTGATTTACTAATCAAGGGCTGATTTTTGGGGAAAATAGTTCCTGTTTTCAAAGTAATCTCCATTTTTCCCAGAAAGAAATGTAAGTAGAAATCGATGATCTAAGTGAGAACATGAGCCTTTAAAAAGGCTCTTCTGAGGCTGCTGCCAGTGGTCAAAGCCTCCAACAAAGCTCTGTAAGTACATATGTGATCATAGCTTTAGCTTTTAAATGTTTATTCTAGTTAACACAGATCAGGTAGAACAACTCAAATAAAATATCAAAAATATTAAGTGGTCATCGGTACTCAGTTTGTTCAATACTGAATACAATGGAGCACAAATTGTCCACGTTTCTGAAATATTTCTGGGTGTAACTGTCACCAAAGTGCAATTTAGACCTGGCCTGTGGTTGTTATCTAAGTGATAATCATCAATTCTACTAAAACAAATACAAAATAAAGAAGTTTGACACATTCTGTTGATATCAAAAGCACACTGAACAATTCAGTGTTGTTTTACTGCTGTTCTCTCTTCACTTCTTCTCCTCTGATTCTCTCCACTGATTCTCTCCACATGTTGCTCTGCATCAGTGCTCAGTTTCCTGACAAAAACAAGATGAAATATTGCTAAATATAATAGTATCTCATTACGCTTCAACATAAGTGTTTTATTTTTGTAATTGTTTATCTGTTATTTTTCAGACTGAGTCACTGTGACCTGTCAGAGAGAAGCTGTGAAGCTCTGGCCTCAGGTCTCAGCTCTCAGACCTCTAATCTGAGACAGCTGGACCTGAGTAACATCAACCTGAAGGATTCAGGCGTGAAGCTTCTGTCTGAAGGACTGAAGAGTCCACACTGTACACTGGAAACTCTCAGGTGAGATCAAGCATTTTTCTTTCATCAACTGACAGAATTAGCAGATTAATAATAAGGCAGTCCTCTAATAAGAGGAGAAGTGGAGGTGTTTTGAAGGGCAACGTACTCTTATGTTAACAAGACAGGAAGTAGTTCCTGGGAACTGCTTCCTTTGTTATTGTCTAAGTACACTCAACAAAAATATAAATGCAACACCTTTGTTACTGCTCCCATTCCCCATGGGATGGACGTAGAGACCTAAAATTGAGAGCATACTCACCGGACATGTCACCCATTGAGCATGTTCGGGATGTGCTTGACCGGCGTATACGACAGCGTGTACCAGTTCCCACGAATATCCAACAACCTCGCACAGCCATTGAAGTGGAGTGGACCAACATTCCACAGGCCACAATTGACAATCTGATAGACTCCATGCGACGATGTGTTGCACTGCATGAGGCAAATGGTGGTCACACCAGATACTGACCGGTTCTGGGTCCCCAGACCCCCAATAGCGCAAAAAACTGCACATTCCAGGGTGGCCTTTTGTTGTGGGCAGTCTGAGGTACACCTGTGCACTACTCATGATGTCAGATCAGCATCCTGATGTGGCACACCTGTGAGGTGGGATGGATTATCTCAATATAGCAGATGTGCCCACTACCACACATTTGGACTGATTTGTGACCACTGTTTGGGAGGGATGGTTATATTGTGTATCTGGAATGAATTTTAGGTCTCTACGTCCATCCCATGGGGAATGGGTGCAGTAACAAAGGTGTTGCGTTTATATTTTTGTTCAGTGTAGAAACATGATGGTGAAACAGTGATGAGTTTGCAGAGGTGGATCCACAGCACACAACACAACAATGCTGTTGGGTGCTGAAAGCAGACTTCTCACAGATTCTGAGACTGCAGGTTTCATCACTGTCCAACCAAAATTCACTGAA
Source organism: Copadichromis virginalis (assembly GCF_057382275.1). Classification (NCBI taxonomy): domain Eukaryota; kingdom Metazoa; phylum Chordata; class Actinopteri; order Cichliformes; family Cichlidae; genus Copadichromis; species Copadichromis virginalis. The sequence goes on from NW_028188589.1 coordinate 10,686,217, forward strand.
CCAGCAGTAAATGAACGTCCAAAACGACGCTTCATGTTTAAAAAACAGATGATCAGGGGGATTTGTGTTTACATCTTTTTTGTGTGATCTGTTCACCTGCTGTTTCAGCTGTTTGGTGGTTGTTGAGATGGTTTTGTGAACTTTTAGCTGAGATTCTGACGTTTCTGTAGATACCACACATGTCTAATTACTTTGTACAGCATGAATGGCCATAACGAGGTTTTTAACAGTAAGAAAAGTTGTAAAACTTCAGAAAATATAGTTAAAAGTCCAAAACCTTCTACGTCTGGTGGCTTGTGGTAAGGAGCAGATCAAACGAGTAAAGAATTACGTTATAATTATAAATGGCTTCAACAGCACATTCAGGTCTGTGAGACTCATTCAGACACTGAGCCGTGGCTCTGTGCTACATGCACATATTTCTGCATCTCTGCCATTCAGACACACTTTATATATAGTTTATTTTATGTAGTATTCAATACTGAACTGTACATTTAGTCTTTTTAAAGGCAGCAAGTTTTATTCAGTGTTTTCATAAAAGCCTTATTTCTATCCATTTACTGCTATTAGGAAGAACACGTGAGGTTTAAGACCTGGACCAGTTTGAAACCTTTTGTCCTCCACAGTGGAAAATGGGTGGAAATAAAAATGGGTCTCACTTTAGCCAGCTCCTAATTTTATCAGTTCTGCTCTCAGCGTCTCCTGTATATCTCCTGTATAAATGTTGCACTCAGCTTTGTGGTCTCCAATATCACTGAAATGCAGCCAGATGCTGCTCATTTTGCCTTTTCACTCTTTCCTGACACGCTTGCATTTCAGTACAGCTCCCATTTCTCTGTGTACTGGTCTCTACCACTACCCTTGCTGTCTATGGGACATTTCCGTCTTCTTTCACATAATGGTATGATCCCAGTCTGTCTCTTAAAGTGTTTGGCCACATGGTTTGCTCATCAGAATAACATCTCAGCCGTGCTCACATTGATTATCAGCAAGCCTGAAAATTCATCAATATTTGACATATGAAATTATGTCAAGGGCTGGATTTGGCCCACGGGCCATATGTTTGACACCCCTGGTTTACACAGTTTGGTATTCAATGTACAAGTGAGCTAGCTCTCAGCTAACTAGCAGACAAGCTAACTGCTGGGACTGCGTCTTTCTAACAAGAGCGTCAGACACTCAGACTGGTTTCCTTTGTGGATGATGATGTGTTCTCACACAGATCCTTCATGCTGATGCTGCCATCCACCCACTGCTCCTGGATTCCTCATCATCATCTCCATCAGCCCTCACAATACTCCACCTTCTTCAGCTTCATGTTCAGCAGCCTGGATGGACAGTAATTCTTTCCATGGGTTATGGTGGGACATTGAGAGCTGAAGTCAAACAGCAGTGAGAATGAAAGACTGATTCATTTCTATTTAGTCTTGTGATGTGCAGCTTTGTTCAGAGCATTAAGGCCCAGCAAAGATTACTGAGGTCATAGAGTCCTGATGAAACCTGTGTGCTTATAGAAACTGAGACCAGATGAACCAGAATAGAAGGACATTAAAATGAAGTGTCAGCTACACAAAGGCAAAGCTATTCAGTTGTTGCTGTGAGTTATTTAAATGGAGGATGGAGTCAGACTTTAAGCTGCTGGACTCAGTCACTATATCCTGTTGTCCTCATAGAACCTGGACACACAGACTCACCTGTGACACAGTGACACACAGTGTGGGCTACACACACATTAGAAAGTGGATCAGTCACACTTGTGCAATCATTTGTTGTGCTGGGAAACCATGAACACTTTGAATCACATTAATGGCTTTGTTACAGCAACATTCAATCATGAGTTCAAAAGTAGTGCATTGTGTACTTATTTTAATAGTACTGCAGTATGAGAAGTGCAACATTCAGTGTGCAGAAACAGATCAGGTGCTTTCTAACAGCAGTGTTCCCTTTAACACAGCAGCAGTTCAAATATTTCTGTCAGTCTGAGCTGAAACATGAATCTAATCAAATATCAAATCAAAGTTCTTTGCCTCTGCCAGGACGTTAACATTTGATCTAGTTTTTTACAAAGTTCCCTCAGCGTCCAGAGCCACCAACATACCTTTGATCAACAGCAAGTGAACATTTATAAATGTGTGTTTGCAGAACAGGAAGCAGCAGAACTATTGTTCTGTTATCAGGCAGCAGCACAAACGCTCATCAGCTCATTTACTGTGCAGGACTTTGAGTGTGTGAAGTGTGTGTTTGTGCTGGATTTCCTTTGGAGAATCTCAGTCAGAAACCAGACAAAGAAAAACTCTTTCAACAGTCCAGGTTGAGTTGACAACATGAACTGCATTTATCTTCCTCTGACTGACATGTTCTTCCTCCTCTGCACCGAGCCAGCTGCTAAGACTCACAAGCTCATTGACATTTTCTGATGATAAAGAAACTCTCTTCTTCTGCACAATATGAGCAGCAACAGAGAAGAAGCTTTCACAGGTACAGATGTTGCAGCTGTGGCCAAGTACATGTGCTGCATGTTGGAGCAGCACTCTAATGGACAGGCCTCTGTACTGATGGTGGGCTCTGCTCTGTATCCACCACACTGTTCTCAGCTGAGTCTTCCTCCTGTTCACACTCTGATGAAGCACCAACAGGGCCAACTTCTTCTCTGGTGGCTCGGATGTTGTTGCTTCCACAGGTTTCCCTCCAACAACCCTCTGTTCCTGCAGTAAGTTCAGTAAGATCTGGGTAAACACTTGAGCTCCTTGAATCTGGCTCCAGCAGCAGTTTTCACATATACAATGTTGGCATTTTGCTTGCGTGTCTCAAGGTCTGTTCTGAATGTAGACTTGAATTTGACCACGTAGGCGGGGTCATCATCTGAGCTCTCCATCACCTGAGAGAGATGACAAAACACAGAATCACAGAGCATGAAACCAACGTTTCTCCTCCCAGAAGTTCAGTCACAGACCTGCAACAGAAACAAGAGTCAAAGATTCAAATGACGCAGAGCTTTCATTTACTTATATCCACAAACATGTCCTCTACATATTCATGCTGTATTTACACACACATACAGAGGCTGTTTGTCTCTCACACACAGACAGGACACTGAGAAATACATCATGTTAAATATACCTGCAGGCTTCCAGCTGTGCACTTTGTCCCTGTCAGCTGTGATTGCCATGGCAACCTTGGTGTTGTGCGCGATGCAGGGACGTGTTCAAAGGCAGACGTCTGGCAGCAGCATCATATTTGATGCACTATCTGTACTGAGTGTGCTGACTTTATTTCAAATGTCCCACTGCTGTGCAACATGAATCACATGTTCTGCACGTTTCTGTAACTCCCAGGTAACCATGGTTACACAGCCACGCCCAGTAGTCTCCAGAGAGACCAACAGCTGGTTCATGTTGTAACACCGTGGCTTTCGTAGTCTCTCCTTTTTCTACAGCTCATGTGTTCTTCTTGTGATGCTGCGTCTTGAGGCTCATACATGCCGTCATTTGTTGATCCTAAGAACGTTCCTCAGACCGACTTCTTCAACAACAGATAACTTTAGTTGTATCAACACTGCCTCCTGGAACAGTTTAAAATGAACATGTCAAAGATCTGTACCTGTCTCCATGTTTCTGTCCCCGCCCCTTTCTTTCTGTCCTGGGTCATGTGAGCGCTGCAGTAGTATTAGGCCCACCCTCAATGCTCCCATTGGCTGAGACGCATAATGACGCCCATTTCAAGCCAGCACTGATCAACATCCCTCCTGTGACCCATGGCTTTTATATTCAGAGCCAGTGAGCACTTTCACAATAATCATGATTTTAAAAACTGTGATTAAAATAATTGCTGACGTTAATCAGTTAATGAGTTAACGAGATAATAACAGGTTAAGTTGCCCTAATAATTAGACTTTGGTGACAAACTGATGTGATCTCCATGTTTCCTTTGTTGGACTGTGGGCGAGTGTCAGAACTGAATGTACTGAGTAACATGTAGAGTTTAAACATGTGTCAGTTCCAGTTTTAGAGCTCTAAAGTGCAGCTATCATGTTAGGAATATGTTAGGAATAGACAGGAACACTGAGCACACTGAGGTCAAATCTTTATTTTACCACTCGCTGCATTCTTGATGTTCATGAATTCAGCAGCTTCATGATTGTCTGCAGCATTAATCTCATATTTCCATTAAAGTGTTGAATTTGACTGTTTGATGTTCTTTATGATCTCTGGCACCAGTTCATCTGTAGGCTGAGCTCAGTCCATCCATTTAGTGAAATGATGTTTAAAGGTCTCCTTGTTCTGTGAGCGTGCACAGATCCTGAAGCAGAAAGCCTGGGTTACAGAGAAATGATCATCACTGTGATGATGCTCATCATCTCTGACTGGGATTTGAGGTTTTGTCAAAGCAGCAAAGAAAGCCTGGCTATGTTGGACTGGGTGTGGAAGCAGCTCCCAGTTTGAGGTCCGGAGACAGACGCCCTCTCTACTTTGAAGATCAGCTTCAAACTTTCCTTTTTGATAAAGCTTATAGTTCGAGCTGGATCAGGTGACCCTGAACCATCCCTTAGTTATGCTGCTATAGGCTCAGGCTGTTGGTGGACTTCCCATGATGCTCTGCTTTCTTCTCCCCTCTTTTCACTCCTGATGCTTTTATATGTCACTACTGCGTGTCCTTAACTTTTGTCTCTCTGTTTTGTTCTTGTCTCTCTGAGCTCATCTCTTCTCTTTCCCCTCACCCTGCAACCAGTCATGGTAGATGCTCCTCCTGGAGCCTGTTTTCACTGGGAGGATCTTTGTGTCAAAGGGAGTTCTTCTTCCCACCATCACCAAGTGCTGCTCACAGTGGAGGCTCTTACTTTACACTGTTAAACAGCTTCAGATGACTGTTGTTGTCTGTTGGGTATTGTCACTTATAAATAAAGTTACAATGGATGGATAGATGTTATTGTGACAAAGATAAAACAACTGTTGACAGATAGATTGTTGTTTTGTGTGTCTGCAGTCTGTCAGGCTGTCTGATCACAGAGGAAGGTTGTACTTCTCTGGCCTCAGCTCTGAGCTCCAACCCCTCCCATCTGAGAGAGCTGGACCTGAGCTACAATCATCCAGGTTTCTCAGGAATGAAGCTGCTCTCGGCTGGACTGAAGGATCCAGGCTGGAGGCTGGACACTCTCAGGTATGGAGAGAAAATCTGATAGAGGAGGAAGAGCTGGAAACATTTCCCGTGTCTTTCACTCACTTCCTGTTTGTTTCCTGCAGATGACACATGAACAATCACACATGCAGGAATATTTTCAGGGACAGACACACTAGTCTAGCTGGATAGTTCATGGATATTTATGTAGGGGTCTCCAAGGAGTCTGTTTGCAGGAACATTTAGGTCACAGGTGTACCTGATATAGATACCAGTGTACCTAATAAAGTGTCAGCTAACATTTGGAAATGGAAGCTTAAATAATGACAAACTGTACATTCACAGCTGAATTCACAATAAATTTGTTCTCAAGTGCACATTTTTCTGTTATTGTTCTCAAACAACAGAATGAGAATGAAATATTGATTCTAACAGGGCCCATAAGCAGCATTAGCTTATCAGAGTTTCCATCATGGTCACACAAATCCTTAGCAGAGAAAAGTGGCCTACTTAGCAATAGCTGCTCAAGTTGTATAAAGAAAGGGAAAACAGTATTAGCATTAGCTGCTAATGTCAGCTTACTTAGCATAAACTCTTCACATCTTTATAATGCAAGGGAAAGGAGTCACTCATGGAAGCCTATTTAGCATTAACGTCTCACATCATTATAACACAAGAGAAAAGCGTATTAGCATAAGCTACTAATGCTTATTCACCTCAAATTAGCTTTAGCTGCTAATGGTAGCCTACTTAGCATTAACTCCTCACTAATATAATGCTAATTCACATCAAATTAGCATTAGCTGCTCATATTGTTATAAGGAAAGAGAAAACGGTATTAGCATTAGCTACTAATAATTATTCAGCCCTAATTAGAATAAGCCTCTAAAAGCAGCCTACTTAGCATTAACTCCTCACATCGTTGTTACCCAACGGAAAAGAGTATTAGTATTAGCTACTATCATTTTTAATAAGTAAGAGAAAACAGTGTTAGCATTATTGAATAATGCTAATTCACACTGAATTAGAATTAGCTATTTACAAGAGCGTACTTAGAATTAGCCGCTCAGATTGTTAAAAAGTAAGGGAAAACAGTATTAGTATTAGCACATAATGCTAATTCACGTCAAAGTAGCATTAGTTAATAATGGCAGCCTACTTAGCATTAACTGCTCACTAATATAATGCTAATTCACATCAAATTAGCATTAGCTGCTGTTAAGGTTCAAAAATTGAGGAAGGAGAGTACAAACCACCCATGGTCCAGAAGCTCTTGGTCAAACAATGATTTTAATGAATACACACGTGTGGGAAGAACAGGAATTGGTCTTCGACTTACTCAAAGCATACACAGATTTTTATAGCATCAGGGTTTGAATTACTGACGCCCCTTCATACGTCACAAACACATTTTATACATACGTCAAATCAAAACCACCATGACTTTTAACACAGTTTAAAAAGAACATCGTCTTCCATCTTCATAACAGGTGCATCCTGTCACTGCCGGATGCTCGCTTGTCATCTTGACACCTCAGCAGCAGTTCGGCGACAAACTGCTTTTTGCAACCCCAAGCAAAACATAATTAAACTTTCCCCTCTAAATGATTCTCTCTAACTGAGTGTGTGTGTGTCTGTGTCTGTGTGCTAACCACAATTGCACCCTGTTTCACCTCGCCGACTAGCTCCTGACCTCTAACCAGACAGAGAGACAGAAACCACTCTCGTATATGTAATAACTGAACTGAAACTATGGATATATCATCTACTTAAAATAAATGTTTTAATCAAGAACCTCTAACGAAACCTTAATATAAAAATATAAAAGTATAGCAGAATCTTCTGAATAACCTAGCAATTAAAATAGCCTCGTCTAGCCTGCTCCTCAGAATAACCTAAGAGTCTGCTTTCACTTCTGCAAACTCTCTGCAACTTCCTGTCAGCCTGCAACTTAGTCTTTCTGAAAGACACACACTGTTTAAACCTCTGAATGCACTATCAATGCTGCAGCTTATATTTTTAATGCAATGGTAATGATGACAATTATTTAACAATAGCAGTAAAATAATTTCCCTGCTCCACACTGCTCACATTGTTAAAAGGGAAGGGAAAACAATATTAGCATTAGCTGCTAATAATTATTCACCTAATTAGAGTTAGCCCCTAATGGCAGCCTAGTTAGCATTAACTCCTGACATCGTTATAATGCAGGGGAAAAGGGTTACCATTATCGGATAATGCTAATTTACATCAAATTAACAATAGTTAATAATAGAGATGGCACGATACCACTTTTTTATGTCCGATACCGATACCGATATCATAAATTTGGATATCTGCCGATACCGATATAAATCGATATAGTGTTTTTTAATCAACAAAACTGTTTTTTAAAATATCTTGCTGCATTTTGCAAGTCTGCAAGTTCATACTCAAGTTTAAAACAACAACTACACTAAAGCTATTCTGTTATACCTGTATACAAAAAAATATTTCATAGTTCAGCAATACTGATCAATCTAATAAACTTAGACCTACACCATCCTCCCTATTCTGGTATTTTAAAGAGTACTTAGCGTAAATATTAAGCAACCTAACTAATAGGGTTCCAACTCCCAGCAACAACAAAAATAAATAAATAAAAAATAGGGAACCACCCCTCACGCTCCACCTCATGATGCTTAATCGACGTAATCAACCTTAATTTGATGCAGTGTGAAAAAAAATTCACAGAAATCAATTATTTTTCAAGAAATATTAAATAGATTCAACATCTTTCTTCAACAAAATTGCAGACTGCACAGATGGTACCTTCCCAAAGTAAAAAGTACTATAGCTTACTAGGGTATATATATTAGACTTAATAGTCACTATGTACAGTAATTGACTTCTATTCATTTTACATCAAATTAAAACTTTGGGTGTCAGATAATTATTTAAAAGCTCGACATTTTAAATGAGAATAAGAAAGAAAAGTATGTCTTTGTGCCCCCTTTTCCAGTTAATGCCCTATCGGCCCCCCCTGGCTAAACTTTGCTAGATCCGCCCCTGCACAGTTACCAGCCGTCAGCTACGTAGAAAAAGATCCTGGAGTAGAAAGTAATATTAAATAAATTCTAACAACAGCTTATCAAGCTTAAAAGTGCTGCTGTTGATCAGCCGCTGGTTTCCTCTTTCTGGTGCAAAGTGGGCCAAAAACAAACAAGAGAGACGGACTCGCGACAGAAAAGCCGATCAGCTGATCATTTAAGCAGTTTCACGATTGAAGTAGCAGCCGGAGAGCGAGAGGCAGTCGCTTGTTAAGCTTAACGTGGGAATGCTTTACAAACATTCAGAGATGGACTTACACACTTGCTTTACTTCTCTCGGGATAACTTTGTCGGAGACGAAATGCCGGGTTGCTAGCGAAGCTCCACATGCTATCCAGACCACCGACAGGTCCCGCATGCCACAGCCGCTCTATCACGTGATGCATACTGCTCCAACGTGCTAACGTCCTGAGGTGAGTTACGGCGTGTTGCAAGTTTTGTGAGGTGCTTTCGTGATATTTAATGGATCGGATTACATTTTTATTTTTCTCCGATATCCGATCCAGTAATTTAGGTCAGTATCGGACCGATACCGATACGTAATATCGGATCGGTCCATCTCTAGTTAATAATGGTAGACTTCGTATCATTAGCTGCTGTCATTCTTACAAAGCAAAGGAAAACAATATGCTGCTAATGCTTTTTCATCTAAAATTAGCATTAGCCACTAATGGCAGCCTACTTAGCATTAACTCCTCACTAATATAATGCTAATTCACGTCAAATTTGCATTAGCTGCTAGCATCAGCCTAACTTAGCACTAGCTGTTCACATTGTTAAAAGGGAAGAGAAAATGATATTAGCATTAGCTACTAATAATTATTCACCCCTAATTAGAATTAGCCGCTAATGACAGTATACTTAGCATTAACTCCTCACATTGTTATAATGTAAGGGAAAAGAATTAGCATTATCTAATAATGTTGACCTTGGCTCACTGGAAAAGTTCAGAACTAAAGATTTAGGAGTGTTTCTCGATAGTTCTTTCTCATTTGAGAAACAAATGAATTCTGTTATTAAAACCAGCTGTAAGGTTTATATTGTTGATTGTCATTTATGCTTAGAAATATTTACTCATATATGCTTAGAGTTGTATAATCGATTGCATGATGATAGAGGTTTGATCCTTAGTAGTCTGTAAAGACTCTGTGTGCCTTCCACAGTGCTCTGGCATGCACACACCACTTGGGGCCATGAGAGAGGTCGTACCCTCTCTTACTGATTTATGGTGTAGGACAGGGGTCTCAAACTCAATTTAGCTGGGGGCCGCTGCAGGCAGAGTCTGGGTGAGGCTGGGCCGCATTAGGTTTTCCACAAGAAAGGCATGGTTAAAAAATTCCAATCTTCTCAAATCTCTTTATTTTTATTTTTTAACACAAAATATGAAAAATAAATAAACAAATTAAGAATTAATAAGAAAAAAAATCAATCTGTAATACATAAATAAAACAATAATAAGATATTTTTAGTCAGTGAACTTGTGTGTTTTTTTCAGTCTTCTATATCTGCTGTATTTAGATTGAAATTCTGTATTAACAGTTCTATAACCTTCTTCTGAACATGAATGGAACACTGTAGAAAATGAACTGTTCTTCTGAACATGGCTTCTCTTGCCTACTCCTTGCTGCTAGAGACCTGGCAGCGTTTCCTCTCGCATAGCCGAGCCAGATTTGGCCTGAGGGAGGAAGCAGTTGCGGCCCTCAGTATGTCTTGAAGATGATCATCCGTAAGTCTGGACCTGTACTTGGACTTATTGAAGTTCAAAGTGGAGAAGAGCTTTTGGCACAAGTATGTGCTATCAAAAAGGCACATGGTCCGCTTGAACATTCGGGAAAGCCGAGGGAAACTAGGGCTCAAGTCTCTCAAAAATTGTCCAAGCTTGTCTGCTTTTCCACTCACCTTCCTGAACTTTGCTTTGAGTTCAGAGTTGCACTGCAGCTCAATGAGCTCCATTTGAAGCACAGAAGGGGCATCTTGCACATCAAAGGAGAAGGGGTCCGCAAAAATGTGAAAGGTGGCTCTGTGTGTCTTGAAGTCAGCAAATCTGTGTTCAAATTCCTCCTGTAGCCTCAAAATGACATCAACATACTCGTCAGCACTGAATGGTGTGCCTGCATCCACGAGTGCCTTGCATGCTGGGAAATGGCAAAGGTTTGTCTGAGAGAGCTGAGCTTTCCAGAGCGCCAGTTTTGTGGAGAATGCTCTCACGTTGTCATAGGCAGCACTGACAAGTTGCCCCTGGCCTTGTAACGTCTTGTTCAGTACATTAAGCTCATGTGTCATATCAACAAGAAAAGCTGAGTCCATGAGCCATTTGGGATCAGTTAGCACAGGAACACTAACTCCATCCTTCTCCATGAAGGCTTCACTTCTGCTCTCAACTCAAAAAGTCTCTTTAATACATTTCCCCTGCTGAGCCAACGTACCTCAGTGAAGTCGAGCACATCCCCATATTCTGACTCCATTTCCTCTAAAAAAGCACAGAACCTTCGGTGCTTTAAGCCCCTGGATCTGATTTGGTTGATGCATTTCACAACAATAGACATCACATTGTCAAACTTCAGGCATTTGCTGCAAAGGACCTGCTGATGGATGATGCAGTGCAGAGCAATGGCCTCCTCCACGCCTTCCTCTTCCAGTTTGTTTTGTGCCACCAGTCCATGTTTCCTCCCTGTCATTGATGGCGCTCCATCTGTTGTTATTCCAACAAACCTCTTCCATGGCAAACCAACATTCTCAATGGCATCACACAGCTTGTAAATATCTGCTGAGCGGTGGTCTGGCCATGCATTGGAATTACTGTGAGCAGCTCCTCCATCACTTCAAAACTGTCATCAACACCACGGACATACATTGGGAGCTGGGCAGTGTCGGTGATGTCTGTGGTCTCATCAAGAGCGACTGAGTATACACTGAAACATTTGGCTTTCTCACACAGTTGGTCATAAATGTCACTTGACAGGTCAGAAATGCGATCTGCTGCGGTGTTGGCAGAAAGGCTGATGTTGCTAAACTGACCTTTCTTTCCCGGACAGACTATATTTGCAGCCTGCAATATGCACTTTTAGACAAATGCACCTTCTGTGAATGGCTTCCCTGCTTTAGCAATCATCTCACTAACCACGTGGCTCCGACTGCTGCATTATTCTCTTTGGTTGCTTTCTTGGAGAAATCTTGCTGCCTCAGTAGATCTGTTTTAAGACTGGCAACCCGGTTCGCTCTCTCGTCTCCCTGGTATTTTGCATCCACCTCAGCATGTCTAGTTGTGTAATGACGTTTCAAATTGTATTCCTTGTGCAGCGCAACTTTCTCTGTGCAAATAAGACAGGTCGGGGTGCCCCTGTGCTCAACAAAGAAATATTGCATTTCCCACTTTTCCTGAAATTGTCAGTGCTCATCACCAACCTTTCTCTTCACCGCAGGCTTTGAAAAAGACATGTTTGGGGCTATGTGACATTTATAATTCTACTTGGTGTCACTGTCGCATTGAAGTTTCAATCAAGCGTTTAGCCGACGGACGGGGAACGTCTCAACGCGTAGAGAATGTCATTTCTGCTTCTTTTTCTTGCAACCGTAGCACGGCGATCGGCAGATAAAAAGCCGGTAGCAGTCTCCTTTGTTTTTACGCTCGATGTTCATGTCTTTCATGACGACACGAACACCGTGGCGTTTGCAGATGGTAGAAAGTGCAGGGATAGCGAGCGCAAAAAAGGCGACTGCTCACGGCGCCGGGCTGTTGTTACAGGAGAAAGAAGCGGAAATGACACCGTGACATATAACAAATAACATCAGCTGTTTCTGATGTTAGTTGTTTTGACTGCTTTTACATTATATTGAAATATATGTAATGTTCATGTTTGCTGCAATGCAAACGCAGTGATGCAAATAAAAACATGGAGCCACAAATTACGGTGCGACCCTATAATTAGTCCGGGTTACCGGGGACTGTTGTTGCCGATGAACAGGTGTCGCTATGTGACTGCAGACTAAATTGGGCTGCATTGAGTTCATGACTTTTCTTTTATCCCGCCGCCTACGCATCACTGTGAGAGTTAATATGAGATCTCTCTCTGTGGAAAAATAACTTTAAATCCCACTGACGTGTGTATAAATCTATATACGTATAATGTCCCGCTGGGCAGCAACTTAAAAAAACAACTTTTTTTGAAGTGTTGTGAACGCAGCGCGCTGGGGCGAATGTCGGCGTTTGCCCAATAGAAAGGAGGAAGCCAGCCAGGCACAGGAAAGAAAGAAACACTCCAGGGCAACGCTGCTGGAACTTTGACTCATTGAGAAATGTTTCCCTGCTTGCATCAAGCCCGGCTGGTGTCCCCTGAGATCCATATCCCACCCTGATTGGTGGGTTAATTCAGCTCCGCCCACAACACTGTAAAGTGTCATACATTATCAAACTAACATTACATTTTCATATTAAGGTGGGGCCAAAAACTATCGTCCTGCGGGCCGCAATTGGCCCGCGGGCCGCGAGTTTGAGACCCCTGGTGTAGGAGGACACCTACTCTGTGTCTGGTTAAGTATAAGAGCCCTTTGTTAGGGGGACCGCTGGACTCTTAGCACCAGCTTTGGGGTCACAGGGTCACATCTGGAACACACACACATACACACACACACAGACACACACACACACACACACACACAGACACACACACACACACACACACAGACACAGACACACACAGACACACATACTGGTAAAGGTGAATTGGAAGGACAATTTTTTCAAACAAGATTTTTGCAACACTAAACGGACCCCCCTTTCCGCTTGTGCTAGATAGATGAAGTGCATCTTTAAAAATCCCATTTGAGTTGTACAACACAAATCTCACTTCAAAATTGTGAAAAACACACCAGAACTCAAAATATAAGAACCTGACAACATGGTGTAATAAGAGGACAACACTAATTAGGTAACTTGGCTCCTCCCCCTGACATGAACAGTAATTGTCAGGGCTAACTTTATTAACAGGACAAAGGCCATACACATACACAAACATGTATTTTGTGTGTATTAAAAGGGCAACAGGTGAATAAAAGGAACAAATTGAGTGCATTTTACAAAAACAGGATTGTTTTGTTAACAGAAATGAAAATAACTGGCAATATAAAATTATATGTCCTCTTAGATCAGATGCACTAAAACAGTGTCAACAAAATGAATTTACCAATCTTCTAATAGTAAAATTCTAAAATAAATAAATGAGAAACCAAAACATACAAAATATCTTTTGTAACTCCTCCAAGAAGTACTTTGGAGTTATGTAGACTCCTCTACATAGGATTTTCTTTTTTCTTCAACGACACGCCCCGATTCCTCACAAAATCTCTGATGTTTTGAATAGAACGACCAGCCAGAGCAGGATCTTCTGCAGTTTTGCATTGCTGGCATTCGATAATAGTGGCCAGTTTTCCTTTTTTGATATGTTCGCCAAAATACTTCATTATCGCAGCAACCTCCGTGGGAGACCAAGGATGCTTTTTGACCCTCCTTGCATTTTCCAGAGAAGCTAGAAGCAGAAAAAAATAAATGTAAACAAACTACTTTTTAAACAATTTTTAAATTAAAGGGGACGTATTATGCTCAATTGTGTGAGTTGACATGGTTGTAGGATGCAAAAATATAATGGCGATAATCGGCTTCCTTCAAATAAGCCGAAGAATTGAGTTCTGCACACACTAGTTTTACAGCCCTGCTAAGAACAGTTAGTGTTTAGTCTACACAGCCCAAAGACGGCCTTTGCATTGTCCACGAGGACAGGTGCTGAGGCTGTGATTATGCTGGATTGTGCAAAATACACTACCTGGGACCTAAAAGAGCTCCTTTTTTAGTTGTTGAAAACCTACACTTAAGGAGTCGGGAGGCAATTCATAACCAAATATACATACAAAAGCAACAAAAAAAAGTGGGTTTTGCATAATATGTCCCCTTTAAGGTGAATTTGTTGTAACAGTGTTTCTTTGGTATAAATCCTGTAATGCTGACTGTTTAAATACTTATTACAATGGATGAATACATTTATTTAAATGTAAAATTCTGAAAGGTAGCCCACATTAAGTCAGAATTCCAATAAATAGCTATGGCAAATCACTATGGATGGAGAGCATTTTATTCCACACACCGTTATACAACAAAAAACATGTATAGCATGATATTGTAATAATTTGAAATGTATAACATATACTCAAACATTTCATATATAACTGTCTGACTCAAATGTTTATTTAAAAACAAGGGTGGACCCTGCCTGACCATGAGGTGGGCCTTCAGGTTTTTTCAGTGAACATAATTTTCTTCAAGACGTTCAGGTTACAGCCCACAATTAGCCAAACCAGCCCAAATTTTCCAATATTATCCAGATTCTGCCTATGGGAATAAGATGATGTTCAGAGTATGGAGATAATGTAGAAGCCCAATGGTTGAGGAATCCTCAAAATTAAAAACCCAAATCATAATATGTTCTCATTGCTTTGTTTATTAATTGTTTTGGTGCATTGCTGTTTTGAAAATGATAAGTATTTAAATGTATTACAGATTAAAACAGGCATAGGGAAAGTAATTTAAACATTTATCCCATTACTTAATACAAGGTATTGTTCCACATTGAATGTGATTTATGTTTTACCTTACCAAGTAGGTTAATATAATTGTCTAACCAAGTTGTAGAATTATGGTACGGTCCCTGGCAGAAAGATGAGCATAGTCACCATACTGGCTTGGGTGGTGTGGATAACTGGGTTCAAAAATGCATGAAGTTTACATTTGTGCTTAAGTGACTTTTGTATGCATGTCACCATTTACCAGATTGTTCATTTGTTTTCTTCTTACTGCTTGGCTTCATCTCCTTGTTTAGTATTCTGTTGGGTTCAATGACCTTACCCGCTCCATTTTTACTTTGTGCTGAAAAACAAAACAAAACAGTAAGCATATATTTGTTGTATTAAATCTCTTATAATGTAATGTCAAATGCTCCTGAATGTGGTCAAGCAACTAATGGACCTTGAAATCTTGAATATGGTTTCTAAGATAAATCCAGAGTCGCAACTATGACTTTTAGTTTAAGGTGACACATGTGAATGTGGAATATGGCTAGAGCTATTACAGCTGATATTAAAAGATACAAGGCTGAATTTTTCTCCAAACAAGACTCCGGTGTAGTGATGGGATTTCGGGCTCTTTTTAGAGATCCGGCTCTCTCGGCTCGGCTCACTAAAAAGAGCCGGCTCTTTCGGCTCCCGAACCGGCTCTTCAGGTTATTTTGTTGCTTTCATTCATTTATTATTAACAACAATATAAAATTATGCACAAAATGAATTACTAATGTTTAAAAACGTGTTTTCTATGTATATATGTTCATTATATAAATCTGCTTTTATTTATTCACTCCACATAAAATTTAAAAAATAAATTATAAAATACAAAAACCTACCATTTACAATTTAACTTTTAAAATTTAAACTTTAAATTTAAAAATACCAAGTGCCCAGTGCTCAGCTCAGTGGGTAGACACACTGGCAGCTTCACTTATATCACACTTAATTCACTGTGTTTTATCTTCCCATCGCACTGATGAGTGGACAGTTTTCAGGTGCCCGTGCACCGGCTCTATATGATATCCTTTTCTTGCAGACTCTACACTCTGCCTATGTATTGTCAGTAAAATTTAAATGGTTCTAGATTTTGCTTCTTTTCTTGGTGTCACTCATTTTCTTTACTCCACCTTTCTAATGTGACGACATTGTCTCTTGTTGTTGCTCCCGGCTCTCTTTCTCTCTCTCTCCCTGCTGCTCTTTTCGTGTGCTACTGCTGTTGCGAGTGTAACTACCACCCCTAGCTCCTCCCTCTGCTCAGAGGCGGGAGGGGTGCAAACGGAAGGCTCTGTTTGCGCCCCTCCCGTCTCTACTCAGCGCAAACACAAGGCTGACGTGCAGCGAAAAAAGTGAGAGAGAGGGCAAGAGAAAGTAAAAAAAAAAAAATCCACGGCTCCCAATAAGGAGCCGGCTCGCATCGTTCACTTCAAAGAACCAGCTCTAAGAGCCATTTCGTTCGCGAACGACCCATCACTACTCCGGTGACTGGTCAACTTTCCACTCACCACTGATTTACTGTAGAAAGAGGATGAGAGCGTAGAGGGAATACTTCAGAAGCGCAAACCAGGTAAATAAAGAGTAGTAGATCAGCCCTCCACACACCAACTATTTTCATCTCTCTTGATTAATCTCATCTCCTTCTGTCTCCTGCAGGGCAGCTTCCTTTCTAACATCCTTCAACAAACCTTCCTCACTGTCCCTTGTTTGCACATGCCCAACACAACCTCAACCTGGCCAATGTAGAACAATGTAGACATTTTTTCCAACATGTGCAGTCCCAATGATATTGTTCTTCCTAATCCTATCCATTCTCTCCACCCTCAAAAAGAATCCCAGCATCTTTGCTTTCCCCAAACTCACCTCCAAGAACTGCAATCTATTAAGAACTCTGCTGCCCCCTTACTCTACTGCACTCACTCTAGAGACTATATCACCACATCCTAAAAAGAACATTACTGGCTGCACACTGACTATAGTATTGAGTGCAAACTCCTAATCAACTTTTAAGCCTTCAACAACCTCGCCCCCGCCACCCTGAGGGATTGTCTTTACTGTCACTCTCCCACAACACTGCTAACACTAACCTCCTTACCCCCATCATCAAAATCATAAATCTGAGGGTACAATCCTTTGCCACTGCTAATTGCACCCTCTGGAACTTCCTCTGCTCATTAGATTCTCTCTAGAACTTTAAATCACAGCTCAAAATCACCTGTTCAAACTAGCATTTCCTACCTGACCATCCTCCAAAACTGACCTTTCTATTCTGTTGAGCTGGTCTTTAGAAAGATCCTTGACTTTCTTTAAATTACCATTTGGACAAAGGTAACAATCACTGGAAAAATGATAGTAATGAATTATCTTTTTTTTTTTTACATAAAGATAGCAAAGATAGCAAAAGTGTCTAGGAAGTAGTTACAAAGGTAAAAGCTTCAATAAATGATGACAAACACATACCTGGAGGTTCCTTGACAACTTTCTTCATCATTCTAGTATCTATAGAATCTGTAATAAAGTCTATTAGTCATGTGATTTCATAAATTGAACAAAGTTGAGACTAATCACATTGTACTTACCAATCTGTGGATATACAAGATTTCCTTCATTGACCTCACGCTCCGCTCCGACCTCCTCACGCTCCGCTCCGACCTCCTCACGCTCCGCTCCGACCTCCTCACGCTCCGCTCCGACCTCCTCACGCTCCGCTCCGACCTCACTTTCTTCACTTGAATCTGTCAACTGTAGGTTATCTAACAAAATAAAAGATTGTCTTAATGAATTATAAGGTTATAGTGCAGGAAACGTGTATAATTCTTAACCTTAACACCACTTTACCTTCGATTTCAATCTCTTCAAGTGTTTTGCCTTGAAGGCTTTTGAGAGACCCTTTCTCCATGGCAATCAGTAGTTTGGATATTTTGGCAAGCTGGGTAGTAGCCTCTGGAAGTCTATAATATTCGCGATGAACACGAATATCATGACCTAGGAAGTTGGCAACTTGGTCTAACTCGTGATTCTTGAGGTTTAAGATCTGAGACAAAGTTGCGACATGTTTGCGCAACTGCGTTGAACGTAGGTGTTCAGGGTTTTCAGCCCCACATTCAGTCGCATAAATCCTCAAACAGTCCTGTCCTCTGTAGGGAGTCAGACAATGAGGTCTGGCAAACAGGAATATGTTTTCTGCCAGAACACCACAGTCTTGTCTTTTCTCTGTCAGCCGTGTTATGGCATTCACCATGTCTGGTGAAAGTAGCACTGCAACCTTGCGTCCTCGTTTACCCCTCAATTCTACACGACTGAAGTGTTGACAAAGGTAAAGTTCAAATTTTGTCAGTCCAATTGCAACATCCTTGTGCAGGGTACTAGTGTCTCTCTCCTGGAAGCCATTCAGTGTCATCTTTGAAATTTCTCCCCCTCTTCTCCTGTTAAATAGTATTACATTTGCCATGGTAGCTTTACAAAGTTCACTGTATGATTTTGGTGAACTATGCTCTTCCAAGTCCTTCAGTGCTTGTTCTGTAGTCTTCTCCAGATGTCTATGAAGACGCTGAACATCTTCTGTGAAAGGAAGTGTGGAAGGCTTGTTGAAGTGCCGCTCGTTTAGTGTGGTTAATGCAGTATGGGAGATGAGTTCTGACCACTTTGTAGCATAAAGGGTTTTGAAACTCTGGGTTGACTTTATCAGTGCACTGTCTTCTGCCATCAGTGCTCTGCAATGTATAATATCACAGACTTTCTGCAGTGAGTGTCCCAACTTTAAAGCAAGGCTTGGAGTCGAGTAGCAGTTCTTTTCTTCATCATACCCACACACCTTCTTAACAGCTTTGATAACCACATTGAAATTTGCAGGTCTTACAGCATCCTCAAAAGTGTGTATTGAGCATTCTTTCCGAAGTGTGAGCAGAAGTCTTCCACATTCTCGGAGTGTCTGGCGAATGTAGTCAAATTTGGTGGGATCTTTCCCATGTTTGTTAAAGAATGATTGAGCAAGCTGAAGAATAGAGAAGTCACTTCGCACAGTAGAAGTTATTTCATCATCTTTCATGACAGCTAATATCTTCCAAACACCGGGGGAAACTTGCTGACACAGAGCTGACTCACTCATACAGGCCAGGGACAAGACCTTTTTTCGTCCCCCCTCTGAATTGGCCTCCACTGGTTTTGAAGAACATTTACGAACATGTCTCCAAAGATCTCTTTTAAGATATAATGCCTCGCAATAAATGCAGTGAATATAGTCTTTTCCTTTGTAGGGTTTTTTTGATGTGCGTCTGGTTTTTAATGATCCAATCCCACTTGCGATGACCTCCGAGTTATGTCTGTGGTTTCCTTTGTTTCGCAGCTTAGAAAGCATTTTCAAACGGTCTTTGGACTTCTTGGGAAGACTTAAAACTCGAGCAACATCTGCATGTGATTTCTCATGAGTTTTTAAATGACGTGTAAACTTTGTCTGTAGTTTTCCACAAATGTAGCAGTATGTTTTGTTTCTTAGTGAGGAGGATGTTTTTAAGGAATCTTCAGCCGTAGTATTAGAGTCATCAACAATGCCTTCAGCATCAGACTTTTCTGCTGTGGCAATAACCCCTGATACGTCGAGCTGTCTTGTGCCAATTCCATCTTCAGATATTGATTCGGCATCTTCTGAAATTCTTTGTCCTACTCTCTCTAAAAAACTTTCTAGGCGAGGTCTTTTCGTTTTGCAAGCAGATTGACTGCTGGAGATCTCAGAGTTCTGTACTTGTTTGCAACTTATATTTAAAGGCTCTGATTTGTTGTCCCATGAGCTGTCTGAGTCAGCTATAGAATCTGGCACATATTCCTCTTCTGATGAAGCCCCCTCACTTGAACTATCTTCACTAAAGACCTAATAACAATCAAAAACACAAAGTAAGACTTTGTTTACCTTACATATTTTACTGAGAAGAATTCTGCAAAAACACTTACCTCTGGAAGAGGTTCAGTGAGGTTCACCTTGTGGCTAACATAACATCTTTTGTGCCAGGACTGGTAGCAAACTAGACAGAGAAAAATTAAGTTAATAAAAGAAAGGTAGTTAAAGCCGCTTTCCCCAATTTAAAAAAAACAGGCTAGATGGAAGCATAAACACAGTCAAGAAGGCTCCCCCCTCCCATTGGATATTATCCATAGGCCACACCCCCTGGTGTGCTTTGCTGCTAAACAGGCCAGTGCATAGTGTGGTGGAGCCATGTTAATGTAGAATTTAAGGAGTCAGGAAAGACTGTTCTATCGTTTTTCTGGACTGAGCCATGTTATTGGCTGATGGTTTTAGACAAATGCAACAGAACCACTTCATTTTTTTTTCTTTAATCTCCAAACAACATTTATAGCTATGCTTTGTTAAAATGTTGTTATGAACATGAAAAAAAAATATGTTAAGCTAACTTGTTTTTGCAAATTGGGTATAGCAGCTTTAATAATGACATGGTAAGTAAATATGTAAAAAGTGCAGATGTAAAAGGTTCATTATGAACATATATCATATTTACTTATGGATTAGTTTTTATAGTGTTCCTTATGGATCATATTTAAGATATTCTAATGTACCCAACCTTCCATAATTAAATAATTACCTTCACATCTCACACCACTCCATTTCAGAGGCGAAAAAGGTCCTCCACATGCAAAACATTTTTCTAAACTTGACATTTCGTCAGGGACTAGATCATGATCGCAGTCCTGTTTGGTAAAAAAAAAAAAAAAAAAAAAAAAAACAGTGTAATCAAAAACAAAATTCATACTTTTGTGATGTAAAATATCACAACCAAATAGTTGTTTTGGTTCCTCTTTAAAAAGGAGTTAAGGACGGAAGAAAAAAAAAAAAACAGGTTCAAGTGTTACTAAAACTATTAAATCAATTTTTGTAACTTTTGCAATGCAAAATTTAAAGGGAAAAATACCTGCTGTATATAGATCAATTTTCAAAACAATTTGTTCTTCTAGGTTTTATATTATGGTATATATTACAAAACCACAATGAAAAGAAAATTCATTGTGGACCCACAACACCCAAAAAAGATTAGACTTACAATTTGTTCTTTCTGAAATGAGAAGATGTGTCCAAAGTTTTGACTGGGAGTGTAAAAAAGTATAATTAAATCATGAAGTCATGAATCCATCAAGACATAACGGATGGCCTTTACACAACAATGTTACATAAATGTGCTTAGCATTAACAGGAAAGAGTTTAACGATTGTTTCGGTTGTATTTACATGCTCCTTCCTATAGTAAGCTTCATTCTTGCTCCTTGATCAGCTGAAATTCAAATATGCGATCTAACTACATCAGAGTTCATTTCAACCAAGCCGAGAACTACGTCTTTATGCAAACCAGATTTAGGGTTGGGGTTTCATACTTCTTGTTTCAAATCTCAGTCCTCCTAATGCGTGCATCTTACTTGGTCAAGATAACCAAGGACCCACATACCTCAATACTGCCTAATAACTAGCACCTCAGTCTACAACTAAAACAATCTGACACTGAAACTCCAATTTACCTTTGTTGCGTCGTTAGGAGAGGAACTGGCTGCATTCTCATCCACAGCCTGAGATGGCACCATGTTGGATTTCTAAAGAAGAAGCGTGAATAATGAATGGCAGTCTTTGGGTCTAGCCAAGATGAATACAGTCCTCCTAATGTCTGGACCTGTCCAGTTGAGTATTACACAGGACCCGTGTGTGTATGCACAATTGCCAGAGTAACTCTCATTGATCTGAATTAATTTCTAAACTCAGTCCTCCTAATGTCTGGACCTGTCCAGTTGAGTAATACACAGGACCCGTGTGTGTGGGCGCACTTGTAGGTAGAACTCAGTTGTTTATACTTCCTGTTTCAAATCTCAGTCCTCCTAATGCGTGCATCTTACTTGGTCAAGATAACCAAGGACCCACATACCTCAATACTGCCTAATAACTAGCACCTCAGTCTACAACTAAAACAATCTGACACTGAAACTCCAATTTACCTTTGTTGTGTCGTTAGGAGAGGAACTGGCTGCATTCTCATCCACAGCCTGAGATGGCACCATGTTGGATTTCTAAGGAAGAAGCATGAATAATGAATGGCAGTCTTTGGGTCTAGCCAAGATGAATACAGTCCTCCTAATGTCTGGACCTGTCCAGTTGAGTAATACACAGGACCCGTGTGTGTATGCACAATTGCCAGAGTAACTCTCATTGATCTGAATTCATTTCGAAACTCGGTCCTCCTAATGTCTGGACCTGTCCAGTTGAGTAATACACAGGACCCGTGTGTGTGGGCGCACTTGTAGGTAGAACTCAGTTGTTTATACTTCCTGTTTCAAATCTCAGTCCTCCTAATGCGTGCATCTTACTTGGTCAAGATAACCAAGGACCCACATACCTCAATACTGCCTAATAACTAGCACCTCAGTCTACAACTAAAACAATCTGACACTGAAACTCCAATTTACCTTTGTTGCGTCGTTAGGAGAGGAACTGGCTGCATTCTCATCCACAGCCTGAGATGGCACCATGTTGGATTTCTAAGGAAGAAGCGTGAATAATGAATGGCAGTCTTTGGGTCTAGCCAAGATGAATACAGTCCTCCTAATGTCTGGACCTGTCCAGTTGAGTAATACACAGGACCCGTGTGTGTATGCACAATTGCCAGAGTAACTCTCATTGATCTGAATTCATTTCGAAACTCGGTCCTCCTAATGTCTGGACCTGTCCAGTTGAGTAATACACAGGACCCGTGTGTGTGGGCGCACTTGTAGGTAGAACTCAGTTGTTTATACTTCCTGTTTCAAATCTCAGTCCTCCTAATGCGTGCATCTTACTTGGTCAAGATAACCAAGGACCCACATACCTCAATACTGCCTAATAACTAGCACCTCAGTCTACAACTAAAACAATCTGACACTGAAACTCCAATTTACCTTTGTTGCGTCGTTAGGAGAGGAACTGGCTGCATTCTCATCCACAGCCTGAGATGGCACCATGTTGGATTTCTAAGGAAGAAGCGTGAATAATGAATGGCAGTCTTTGGGTCTAGCCAAGATGAATACAGTCCTCCTAATGTCTGGACCTGTCCAGTTGAGTAATACACAGGACCCGTGTGTGTATGCACAATTGCCAGAGTAACTCTCATTGATCTGAATTCATTTCTAAACTCAGTCCTCCTAATGTCTGGACCTGTCCAGTTGAGTAATACACAGGACCCGTGTGTGTGGGCGCACTTGTAGGTAGAACTCAGTTGTTTATACTTCCTGTTTCAAATCTCAGTCCTCCTAATGCGTGCATCTTACTTGGTCAAGATAACCAAGGACCCACATACCTCAATACTGCCTAATAACTAGCACCTCAGTCTACAACTAAAACAATCTGACACTGAAACTCCAATTTACCTTTGTTGCGTCGTTAGGAGAGGAACTGGCTGCAATCTCATCCACAGCCTGAGATGCCACCATGTTGGATTTCTAAGGAAGAAGCATGAATAATGAATGGCAGTCTTTGGGTCTAGCCAAGATGAATACAGTCCTCCTAATGTCTGGACCTGTCCAGTTGAGTATTACACAGGACCCGTGTGTGTATGCATACTTTTCAGTATAGCCTTTATTCATTTAATACTATTTATACTTATACTGTACTATTTACATTATACCTTGCTTCTCCATGGCCAGTTGGAATCACCATAGTTATAGGTGATTTCTTCTCCTGGACCAATATCTTTGATTGCAAACAAACAGAGATGGGGCCTTCCATCCACTCTGGTAACTGTCATTTTACTGTTTGGATTCACATTATCGTCATTTACAAGTCTGCCAAGTGAGCCGTCCTCTCTGGTAGCATCAACACTAAAACAAAAAGTATACAATAACAATTACACTCTGTAAAGAAAGTCATTAAGTATATTAGGTTGTAGAACGTCTGAATAACATTTTAATATTCAATTCAAAATATTATTTGAATATTATAATTTGTAAACCTCATGTATTTTATCCTTTATCAAAGCAGTTACATACCATAACTGTTTTCCATTGAACTTGAAATCAAATATGAAAACCTTGAGTGCATCATGGTAAAGTTTCATTCGGTTTTCTTGTTCCTCTTTAGTTATGATTTGTCCTCTGTACTCAAAAAGAAAATCTCCCTTTTGAAATGACCGACAGCTGAACACACCGCGACCTAAAGACACACATCAAAAACAAATTGGGCAATAAACTATAAACCATTTAATTAAAATCCTTCTTGTTTTTAAATATGTTTTTTATTTGATTATATTGTATTATTTATTTTGGAACATGTAACATGTTCATAATTCCTTGGGGAAAGACGAGGAAAAAATAGAAATATAATAATAATAATAAAACAAGTATAATTATATTCGTGATTATTAATTTTCTCATGCATGGTATGCTACAAAAAAACTACAAAAAACATAAAAATTTCTATTTTGAGAAGCTGACTGCATTCTTTGGAATCAACTCACCTTTAAATGAATCAATATACCTCACATCAAATCCTGCCTTGTCTTCACCTAAGGAGCAGTAATACCTAGCATCTTGTATGGGATTTATTTTAGCTCTCCGTGGCCTTGTTGCCGCCATCCCCTGCAAAGATCAGGTATTAATGACTTTAGAAATAACACATTATACTACAAAATGTATGTAGACATAGAAATAAACAGATCGAAAAATCTATTTATGTTGGGGAGAGCTCCCCTAAAGGTTCCAAATATCTGTGTTCCTCCTATCTTGTATCACTGTGTGTCAGAGGCTGCATGCCCTACCTGTGGAAGTTCTGTTTCGTATATTTTATTTGGTCTAAGGTTACTGCAAATCTTAATGAGTTAATTTTCATATCCACATTTCCTTAACCTTTTATATTTCTTAAAGTTATAAATTAAAATAATGATTTAGTATGGTTGAACAATAAGCATATTTGTCCTACAGTTTTTGTTTCATTTGTAAAATATTTTCTGAAAACAGATCTCACTAGTTTTAAAACCACAAGTTTTGTGATGCTAAAACCAAAATTAATCAAACCAACAGCAACAGAATGTCAAACTTTTGCTACTAGCATGCTGGCTAGCTAAACTGTCAAAAATTAGATGCTTTGGTGTATCCGAACGTAATATAATAACCTATATTACTTTGCTTTATTGGATGAATATATTTATATAAACATCATGTGTAAGGGAATTTGTATGGTTCTCACCTGATCTTCCACGAAAGCAGTAAGATAAAAGCTGTCTCATTAAATCCTCATGTCGTGCACCTGAACTCTTTAGTGTCCTCTTCTTCTTCTTCTGCTCTTTAAATGTTCATGGTGGTTGGCAACCAGCGTAGATGTACATTAGCGCCCCCATAGTGCTGAGGAGTGGATATCATTGGCCAAGAACAGTGGATTAACACTGGGATTCTTGCAAATAGAATGCTATGATGTAATAGAGTTAAATTGCTCTAGTGCATTCTGACATAACTCACTTGGAATATGTAGACTTAATAATACTGTATAAAATGTAATTTTTCCAAAAGACTGATATTTATGCTTCTAAATTTTTAAAGAATGAAACAAAAGTAGTAAATGGGGATGATGAGTTTTAGTAACAACTTCAAAGTTATTTGGCTAAAAGAGTTTTAAAATTCAAATAATTAACTTGGACCAAAAAGGCATATTATTGCTACAATGAGATTGGTGAATAAAAATAGATTAGACCACAGATATTTAAGTATTGCAGCAATACAATTAATTTTCATGACCTTAAGTGTTTTTGTGATGCTTTCTTTTTCTTTTTAAATAGTAAAAACTCATGACATAATTAGGACAAAGTTTATAATGAAATAGAAAAATCTTTATTATTGTGGCTGGTCTGGGATGCTGCTGCAGGTGAGATGGACTCACCTGCATTGTATCTACAATCTGTTACAGCAACCGTATAATTATTGTAATTGTTGGACAGCGCGAGGGAACGACCGGCTCAGGTGAGCCACAGGCTGGTGCGCTAGCGGGATGGGGGTGCCGCTGGAAGCGTGGGCGGTCCCTGGAACCACCTCGTCACCAGCGCCGCTAGATCTACAGGCGAACGCCCAGGTAGTCACTTCCCCGTGGCTGGGCTGGGGCGCTGATGCTCCAGGCCTATTCCCTCGCTTGCTCATGGGGGGGGGGAGGTGGCTCCTCGGTCTTAGTCGGGGGAAGAGGGTATGTGGCGGGGCGTGTTCTGCGATGCCGCTGCATGTGAGATGGACCCACCTGCACGGCATCTATAATCACACCACGCTGGCTTAAAACTTGTGCTCTGCTTGTGGTGTTGTTTGTGGTGATGTGTACGGCAGACACAAACATACCTTCCCACCCTCATACACACAACCACAAACACTCGGCCCTCACCCAACGTGGACACAGACATAAATGGACACTGTACACACAATCACACTCCCCAAACATTCTCTACATCCCAGGTCCAGGTATTCTTGCCCCGGAGGGGGAACTCATACCCAGACCCAGATGTTGCCCTCCTCCCTGAGGTGGAAATCAAGCAGACCGTCCCCGGCTCCGCAGTGGCAGGGGGCCGCTGCAACCCAGGCCTCGATCAGATGGCCAATTCCACCTTCAGGCCCCCCCGCCCTGACGGCTGGCAGAGAGTGGGGCTCTGTGAAGACCCCATGCCTCCCTCCGCTCGCTCATATGTAGTGTTGCTGCGTGCTGTTCTAAAGTGCATTTAAAACACGGGAGGAGATGTCATCTGTTCTTTTGATATTCATCAGAACCCTGGCTGCAGCATTTTGGATCAGCTGAAGACTTTTAGTTGCATTATGTGGACTTCCTGATAGTTAAGAGTTATAGTAATGCAGCCTTGAAGTAACAAAGGCATCAACTAGTTTTTCAGCATCACTCCTGGATGGGATGTTTCTAATTTTAGCAATATTACGGAGGTGGAAGGAGGAGACCCTAGAAACCTCTTTCATGTCAGATCTAAATGACATGTCTTTGTCAAAAAATAACACAGAGGTTCTTTGCTTTATTACTGGAGGCTAATTTAATGCCATCCAGATGAAGGGACTGACCAAGTAATTTGTTTTTCTGAGCTTCTGGTCCAAAGACAACTTCTGTCTTGTCGGAATTCAAAAGGAGGAAGTTTGAAGACATCCAGGTTTTTATGTCTTCCAAGCATGCCCGTAATCTTTATAACTGATTAGGTTCATCAGGATTTAGGTGTGCATAGCTATGGAAATTTATCCCATGCTGTCTAATGATTTTACCAATAGGGAACATATATATAGTAAAAAGGATCAGTCCAAGTACAGAACCCTGTGGTGTACGCCACAAGTAACCATAGAGGTTGAAGAGGATTTATCATTTACGTAAACAAACCTTGAGTCTGTTGGACAAGTAAGATTTAAACCAGCCTAGTGCTGTTCCTTTGATCCCTGCAACATTTTCAAACCTTTCTATGAGAATATTGTGATTGAATGTGTCAAAAACAGCACTGAGGTCCAGTAGAACCAGAATGGTCACCAGTCCATTATCTGAGGCCATGAGAATATCATTAGTAACTTTCACCAGAGCTGTTTCAGTGCTATGATGAGCTCTAAAGCCAGATTGAAACTCTTCAAACAGGTCGTTATTGTTTAAGTGCTAACACACCTGATTGGCAACTATTACCTCAAGAATTTTAGATATGAAGGGAAGATTAGATATAGGTCTATAGTTCATTAAGTTGTCTTGATTAAAAGAGGGTTTCTTAAATAGAGGTTTAATTACAGCAACCTTAAAATCCTATGGTACGTATCCATTTTCTAAAAATAAATTCATTATATCCAAAACTGGAGCAACAATTAAAGGAAATACCGCTTTAAATAGTTTGGTTCGGGATTAGGTCTAACATGCAGGTATGTATGTAGACCATGTCTACATACCTAAATGTCATAGTTCAGCTGTGTGCAGGCAGGAACGAGGAAAAGGACCCAAAATGCAGACTCTCGGAAGACTGGAGTGAAACTCAAAAACGGCAGCTTTATTGCTGGTTGGAAAATAAGAGACAATACAAAACTAATCCACGGGGAGACACACAGCACAGGATTAGTGCCGTTTACGACGTGACAGGGAGCACAGAAAATACAGGGCTAAAATACACAGGGCATAACGAGGGGAATGAGAGGCAGGAGGTGAACACTGGTGGGAGACATCAGGGCTAACGAGACCAAGGAAGCAAAACTGAAAACACTGACATGAGACAAAGGCTGTATCCCAATTCAGGGTCTGCAGCCTTAAAGTACGCAGCCTCAACGATCCTCAAAGGCTGCGTACTCAAAGACCGCTAAGGCCGGAAGTAAGAGGCTTGTGAAATGGGACGGTCTAGCCTCCATCGCGCTGCCCAGGTTGCCTAGCAACCATAACACCAATCGCTGGAAACGTTTCATACAGTTTTGTTTGACAGAAATGAAAGAGAACATATTTTGTTTGTGTGTTTGTTTCTACACGAGCTTTGTGTGATTTAATAAGTATCTGAGGCTGAGACCACAGGACTGTAAAACATGATTGTTGGCCTTCATATTTGTACTGCAGTCATTTAAGATTAGCTAGTAAATAACAATTAGCTAATGTTGTTCATGAGACTAAAGTCAGTGTAAATATGATATGGCCAATATTATAGTTATTATATTAATCATCATAAGCCATTACAGCAGTGAGTTTGAACTCTCAAATCAAATCACTTCTACAGCACATGTGAGTGAAATTCATGTGAGTGAACTCTGTGTCAAATATAGTCATGTAAGGTTTGGTTCCAGTTACGACCCGATTGCTTCAGCCCATAAAGTGATTTCTTTAGTCTATACACCAGTTTATTAGTCTCACTTGATTCTGTCTCAAAACCTTCTGGTTGTTGTATATATATTTCTTCATTTATTGGTGCGTGTAGATGGGCGGTTTTTACATCCATCTGGTGAACCAACATATCATCCTGAACCACTTTCTGCATCAAAACTCTCACACTCGATAAATTAGCAGTCGGTGAAAAAGTCTCCTCATAATCAACTCCTTTTGTTTGACTAAAACCTTTAGCCACAAATCGAGCTTTATATCTGTCTGATCCATCTGAGTTCTTTTTAACGGCATAAACCCATTTACCCCCCACTGCTTTCTTACCCTCTGGTAAAGTGGTTAAAGTAAATGTGTCATTCTCCTTAAGGGATTGAATTTCTTCATTCATCGCTTTTTCCCATTCTTTTGACTCACTTGACACAATAGCTTCACTAAATGATGTGGGTATTTCACACAACAATCTGTAGCAATAATCAACACTAGTTTGCATCTGTTCATTTTCACACTCTTTCACATCCGTGATATAATCACTCAAATAATCAGGTCTCTTTCTGATTCTGGATGGATAACGTGTAGCTCCAGCATCTACTTTATCCTCAGTTTTAACCTCGGACTCAGTTTGACTGCTTTCACTACCATCTGGAATGTCCTCATCCTTCGTCTGTTTGGGTTCACCATCTTTTCTGGATTCATAAACCTCATCTTCATACATCTGATCACTCTGTGTTTGTTGATCCATTGTCGCGGGATTTAGTATTTTTATCAATCTGTGCTTTTCAACCTTCCCGGTTTTTGGGAAATAGATCAAATATGCTGGACTATTTTTGTCATATCCCAAGAAAACACCTTTGTCGCATCTTGGATCCAGCTTTCCCCTATTTTGTTTATAAGCATAGCACAATGATCCGAATTTTTTCATTCTAGAAAGATCAGGTCTTTTTCCAGTTAACATCTTATACGCTGTCTGACCTGTGCGTTTGTTAAAACATCGGTTCCTAATCACTCCCGCGGTTTGTACTGCATATGGCCATAAAGACTTTGGCAATTCGCTCTCAACTAACATGCATCTCGCCATGTCAAAAAGTGTACGCCAGTTCCTCTCTGCTGTTCGGTTTTGATGAGGCGAATATGGTGCCGAAGTTTCCTGCCTAATGCCGTGTCTACTTAATAAATCTCTGAACTGACTGCTTGTAAATTCAGTTCCATTATCAGAACGAATGCACTTGATTTTCCCATATGACGCCACATCTGCAATAAATCTTTCAGTTGCTTGAGTTGTATCACTTTTGTGTTTCAGATTATATACAAATGTTGCACCTGAATAATCATCAACAAACGACAAAACAAACTTAAACCCTTCTTTAGAGTTTGGCGTAATCGGACCAGCCAAATCCGTATGTACCAACTCTAATGCTGCCCTGGCCTTTTCATCCGGTTCTCGGTTCCTAGTTTGAATAAACTTCCCTTGTATACAGGCTTCACATTGCATATTTTTGTTGATTTTACCCTTAATTTCCATTCCATCAACGACATTTTGCAGATTTTGAACATCCTCATAATTACAGTGTCCTAGGATTTCATGCCACGTTTGCATATCAAAACATCCATTACATTTATCTTCAAACTCTTGCACAGTGTTTATAAAGAACAGTCTCTCGTGTTCATATATAGGGAATTTTGTTCCATCAACATGTTTAAGAAAACTGTCCCCGTGTTTGAAAACCACAGTGGCTCCGTTACTAGTAGCTGCTTTTACTGACAAAATGTCCTGTGGGAACGATGGAATGTAGAGTGCTTGTTTCAATGTTACCTTGTGGCTGTGTCCTTTACTGTCGATCATACTTATCTCAGCATCTCCTCGCCGCTTTGCAGCTCCTCTGCTCCGCCTTCCGTCAGCCAACTCTACACAATGAGCCTCGGGTTGAAATGTGTCATCAAAAGTCTTAAAACTCTCGATCTTCGTGAAGATATGTGACGTCGCTCCCGTATCCACCAATAGCTGGTTATTCAGCATCTCTTGGCCGCCGTCCGGGACCCTCTGGGGTTTGGAGCCCGTCTTGAACGCGTAGTCCTTCTCCACGACCCCTCTCGCTTCATCCCGTCTTAGCTTCCTTCTACAGGTCGCATCTTTGTGTGTACTACTCCGGCAAAAACTGCACCATACTCTAGATCGGCACGTTCTTGCAGTGTGTCCCTTTAGTCGAAAATTTAAAACACACAATCTCATTATTCTTTGATCTTCGGTCATCTGCTCGCCATGAAGTAGAATCCTGGTCTGATTGCACTTTTGTCCTCATTACGTTGTCATTAGTTATAGCCACATGCATTCGCTCGGTTTCTTCATAACTTCTGAGTTTTACTTTAAAATCTGAAAATGTGATTTTTGCTTCACTCTGTGTAACGTGCACAATCAGGGGTTTAAACGTCTCTGGTAGACCTTTCATTATCATTGCGATCAGAAGTCCATCAGTTAGTGACTCACCCGCATTTTTTAACGCTGTGATAATTGCTTCTGCTCGGATAATATAGTCCGTCACACTTTCATTCTTTTCATTTGTGAGAGAAGTGAGTTCGGTGTACAGACTTATGATCCTTGGCTTGCCCACTCCTGCATAATGACCTCTCAAAATTTTTAGGGCCTTCCGTCCGTCATCAACTGCATCTCTCATAACTAACGATAAACTTTTGTCATCCAGAAATTGTATCAACTCTGCATATGCTTCTGCATTTTTGTCATCATCTTCACCATCGGCTTCTTCATCACCCTCAGCCTTTAAGATGACATCTTTCAAACCTTGTAGTCTGAGATGACCAAGGAACTTCGTTTCCCATATCTCATATTTCCTTTCATCTCCATCAAATTGCAAACGGGAATATCGACTGCCCGACTCTGCCCTGCGTCTGCTCATGATGCACAAAAACGCTTACTCACTCAATCGTGCCAAACTTTTAACACCTGCCGGTAACTTGCGCAGCGGAAGCGTGCTGGGCCCATAACCTGTTAGCAGAGCTGCTCTGGGCCACGTCATGGCATAATATTTTTGAGGGAGAATAAAAAGTCAACACACATATCTTATTTCTGATGGAGGACTCTGCCACTACACTTCTCCAGTCCATTCACAGTAGTCGTTGCATGGTGAGACATGGATAGGAAGTGGGCGGAGCCTTTTACCGTCATTTTATTGTGACGCAAAGTACAAACACCTGTGGACACACAATCCAACAGAAACGTTTCCAGCGGTGAGTATCATGGTTGCTAGGCAACCTGAGCAGTGCGACGGAGCCTAGACCGTCCCATTTCACAAGCCTCTCACTTCCGACCTTAGCGGTCTTTGAGTACGCGGCCCTTGTGGACTGCTAAGGCTGCGTATTTTAAGGCTGCAGACCCTGAATTGGGATACAGCCACAGAGACAGAACACCAAACCATGATAACCGAAACATGGGAAAATAATAATCAAAACTGTACACTAAGAAAGCAGAACAACAAAGCATGGAGCAGCAAAAAACCAAAACACAGACAGCAATAAATACAAAACACACAGTGAAGGGAAAGGGTGAACACAAGACCCAGGGAACACAGATAAACGTGAAGGCAAGAGGACCTAAAACAGTGAATAAAAAATAACCACCAACCAAAATGCTGGGTCGAGAGACCCAGGACCATGACACCTAAATGCATTGAGTTGCCACTATGTGATTGCCCAATTAGTGAGTAGTTAACGAGCAGTTCGAGGTGTACCCAATAAAGGTCACTCTTTTTTACATTTGTTTTAGAATTGCAATATCCTCTTTACACAGGGCCAGGAAAGCATTTCCCCTTGAAAAATAAGATAATAGAAAACAACCTATATTTGTATTCACTCAGGTTCTCTTCATCTAATCTGATAACAGATAAATGAGAGAACAAACCAAAAAATAAATAACTTATCAGTCAAATACTTTTTCATACCACTTTGTAAGTACGTAACTGTATTTACTTAGTATAACTGTGAATAATTACACAAAACCTTAGTGTTTCATATAAAAGCAAAGCTTCATATGTCTTCTTTCCAACAAGGTAAAGCAGGCTTTTATTACAATTAAGTTCAACATACAGTGGTTCATTTGGTGTGGTCATTTTGGAACATTTACCAGTTATCTAACCCACATGTGAATTGGAAGGACTGTGTAAGAATTGGCGGGACAACTACACACAAGCCTCATTATTATTCACACATGTGTGAATATTCATGAGGTCCTGCTATTACACACGCTACCACCAGGGACACTCTTGGTGATACACAGATTTAACACAAAATCAAGTTTATATGTATTAAACCGACATCTTGATTTTTTTGTTTTTTTAGGGTTAGTGGACCAATAGAAACCACTCTACGTTGTTAGATTTCAGTCAAAATTAGCAGGACACCGCCTCTGTCCTGTTAATTCAAAATGTCCTTCTAGTGTGGTGTGTATTCAGACGAAATGTCCAGCTAATACATGTTTACCAACGCACACACACACACACACAGACACACACACACAGACACACACAGACACAGACACACACACACACACACACACACACACACACACTATGCACAGACACACACACACACACACACAGACACACACACAGACACACAGACACACACACACACACACACACACAGACACACACAGACACACAGACACACAGACAGACACACAGACACACACACACACACACACACACAGACAGACACACAGACACACAGACAGACACACAGACACACACACAGACACACACAGACACACACACACACACAGACACACACACACAGACACACACACAGACACACACACACACACACACACACAGACACACACACACACACACAGACACACACACAGACACACACAGACACACACACACACACAGACACAGACACACACAGACACACACACACACACACACACAGACACACACACACAGACACACACAGACACACACACACACACACACTATGCACAGACTGGTACTCTTTGTTCATACCTGTGTAAGACGTCATAATGAACTTGTGCATATTCATGTAAGCTCAATAAAGAGCAGTGTTACGAGGGAGCAGACGAGAGCGACTGAGGTCAAGTGAAGGAACGGCGCTGTCACAGTTCTCTCCCTCATCAATTGTCTGGTTCCAGCGGTGGGTCTGTGCTAGACGACCCATCACCAGCTTCTTCCACTGGTTACCAGTACGTGGTAGAATCCACTTCCAGATCTGGTTGTCTTTAAATCTGTGAATGGATTGGCTCCATCTTATCTCTCTTTAACAAAAGAATCCAAGTGGAGCCCTCAGGTCTGCAGATAAGCAGCTTCTGACCAGAACTAGACGTAAAAACAGAGGTGAGCTTTATCGATGGCTGCAGCCAAACTCTGGAACAGTCGCCCTTCACATCAGGTCGTCACCAACACTGGACATTTTTAAAAGCCGGTTGGAAACACATTTGTACTCTGTAGCTTTCAATCCTGACCAGTCTTTATAGTCATTACTGTGTATGTTTCCTATTTTCTCTCTACTCTGTGCAGCACTTTGGCTCAAGCTGTTTTTAAATGTGCTGATAAATAAATGTAGATTTCTTTGAATAAAACAGTGGAGCCGAGCTTTGAGCTCAGTGTGTAACAGTGTGTGTGTGAGAGCCATGTAATGTCCATGTGTGCATGCTGACTGTGCTGCTCTGACCCCCCTCCTCCTTTCAGGGTGGAGCCTGCTGGAGTCCGATGGTTGAGACCAGGTCTGAGGAAGTGTAAGTGTGTTTTTAATGGGATTCATGAAAACAAAGCAGCACACATTCAACCATCTTCATCATGTCAGGAGTCATCATCAAAGTGTCAATCAATGAACAGATGATGGATCAATAACTGCAGCTGGATTGTGTTTGTTCTCTCCATCAGATTCCTGTCAACTCACAATCGACACAAACACAGTGAACACAGAGCTCCAACTGTCTGACAACAACAGGAAGGTGACACATGTGGAGGAGGTTCAGTCATATCCTGATCATCCAGACAGATTTGATTACTGGAAACAGCTGCTGTGTAGAAATGGTCTGACTGGTCGCTGTTACTGGGAGGTCGAGTGGAGAGGAGACGTTTATATATCAGTGAGTTACAGAAGCATCAGAAGGAAAGGAGACAGTGCTGACTGTGTGTTTGGATACAATGATCAGTCCTGGAGTCTGGTCTGCTCTGATGATGGTCCTCGTTATGTCTGTCACAATAAGATACAAACATCCATCTCCTCCTCCTCCTCCTCCTCCTCTGTCTCTAACAGAGCAGCAGTGTATGTGGACTGTCCTGCTGGCACTCTGTCCTTCTACAGAGTCTCCTCTGACACTCTGATCCACCTCCACACCTTCAACACCACATTCACTCAAACTCTTTATCCTGGGTTTATGTTCTTCTCTCCTGGTTCCTCAGTGTCCCTGTGCTGAGTGGAGTGTAAAGAGTGTCTCCTGTTACAGAAACACTCTGACTGTTGAACAGATAGTTCAGTCTGTACATGTCTGTCTCTTTCACTCACAAACACGTTTTCAGATTCATGGATTCAATCAGTTGATGTTTGAAACTCTTCTAAATGATTCCTTGTAAACTTCTTCCTCTTCAGTCACAAACAAACAGGAAGTGATGTCACATGTGTTCCTGTCCACACAGCAGAATGAGTCTATTGCTGACAGTGATGTACAAACAGAGTGAGCATTTCTGAGGCCCAAAATAAACTGAGTAGTTCACTGAATGAACAATGGACTGTGAGCTCAGTTCCTTCATCATTAGTATGGATTATATATGTATATGTATTATATTAGTATCATATATATCAGGTGCTGCTGCTTTCAGTCATTGTGCAAATGTGCTGTTTGTAAGCTTGTAAAGCTGCAGTCAGCTGAGACTGAAGAAGTCACCTGATCAGTGAGCAAACGTTTCTGAAAACGTCCAGATGAACAGAATCAACCTTTTGGGATCAGCCAGCAATGCAGCATCATTGTTGTTCAGCTTCAGAGGTTTGCAGGAATGAACTGATGACCAGAAACAGCTGCAAAGTCCAAGAAAATACCAGCTGGAGTTCAGCTGCATTTGAAGAAGTCAAAGAAAAGTAAGGATGGCAAAGGGCGACGTTTTCTTCCAAAGAGCTGCAAACATGGTCGACGCCTCATTAGAAGAATCATCTGGACATTTGTGAGGAACTCTAACCAAGAAAGCAACGTCACACAGATCCAACAGACAGTTTCCATGACTGCAAGTGTTGAGTGGAAAAATGCTACATTGCATTATTGCATCCTCTCACCACAGGAGGCGCTGTTGGCACCACTGATTGCTGATCAGCTGTTCTCTGATGATCTGATTGATACTGTGAATAACGGGACTCACTGAACTCTGTGACACAGTGAAGATTACAGAGTTTAACTTCACCCTTTAAGACTGACCACAGAACCAAGTCCGCCAGAGCTTTTGTTATATTTTTACATGCTGTGGAGCCATTTGTGGGAGCATTTCAAGTTGCTATACATCAATACAACTGTTATAGCCCTAATTTTAATAATATGTGTGCATTAAGTCCATAGTAACTACATAAACTGCAAAAAAAACCTCTGCTCATCCATCTCTGTGAGTATCAGGATACATTTGGTTCATAATACACAGAAAAATCAGAGTTATTACCTGTAATAAATGTGAAAGATTCCTGCAGTGATAACCAGGCAGGACTGAAACACATCCAAGCTGTCACCACGGTAACAGCACCGCCCATCCACAGGTGAGGGGAGGAGCAAAAAGAGGGACTTTGACCATTTTATACTAAAAACACTCAACTAATGTTTCTAATATGAAACAAATAAGCCCACATTAATGTGAGCGTTTATTAAATAATAATAATGATGATTTCCTCCTGATCTCATTTCCACAGCAGAGAAAACTGTGGTGTATATTGAGGTGGAGGGTGTGGTCTGTGGCTCAGGTGTAGAGTGAGGGTGGGGTGCACCACAGCAGCATGCTGGGACTGCTGAGGGTGGAGGAGGGAGTGATGATGACATCAGAGCTGCAGCACAGAGACCAGTGAACACACAGTCTGTTCATCTTTGCATAGATACAATATACAGCACAATATTGAATGACAGACACGCTGTGGGAGCTTCCACAGATACACTGACGTCAGCATCCAGAGTCCTCCTGCTGCTCCCCCCTCAGAGCCCCGTGATCAGCACCAACACATTCAGTTAGATGACAGAGTCCAGCTGCAGCTAGAATCAGCTCCCCTCTGTGAACAACAGCACAGCGTCAGTGTTTCACACTCAGTGAAAGGAGGAAACAGCAGAAGAACACCATGTGTGCTACGTTTCCCAGGACACACTACAAACTGCACAAATACAGAGCAGCACGTGGAAGGACCTGGAGCTGCATTTACAGAGCTGCAGACAGCGTGATGTCCTGTATGGACAGGTGGAAGGAAGCAAGTCCTCAGCTGGAACACTCGTGTTTGTCCACAGACAGGAAACACAGCAGGAAACTTCCTCACAGAAGTGCAGCTCATGGATAACACACTTCCTGTCAGTCAGAATGAGGCTGCAGCCAAACACAGAAAGGTGTTTTTGTCCAGATGAGCCCAGAGAAGAAACACGAGTGTTCACAGACATCAGAAGCTCAGAGAGGTGAAACATGAGGTTGGAGTCCTCGTCAGCATCCAGAAGAGCTGCTGTGAAACCCTGAGTACTCATGACAGACTCTGATGGCACAAACACATCATGATTCAAACAGAAAGACAAACATGGAGCTCCTGATCCTCCTGCATGAGAACAAGCTGACATGAGCGCTGTGTCTGAGAGTGTCTCCCTGTCACAGTGACAATAACACAGCTGCTGCTCACAGTCATTAAACTGACCTGAGGTCAGCTGTGCTCCTTACATATGAACCATGTGACCTCACATCAGTGCTGTGGATGACTGTAGTCATAGAAGAGTAGAGCTGTAGCAGGTGGTGTGAGGAGGAGGTGGTGTATTCTAGTTAACGCAGTACTGAAACACTCCAGCAGAGGGCGCTGTTAAG
The DNA here is from genome assembly GCF_057382275.1 of Copadichromis virginalis. Lineage (NCBI taxonomy): Eukaryota > Metazoa > Chordata > Actinopteri > Cichliformes > Cichlidae > Copadichromis > Copadichromis virginalis. The sequence continues at coordinate 10,723,892 of NW_028188589.1, forward strand.
TCCTTATTGTAACACAGTTACTGTGTGCAGTTAGACTTCATACATAATCTGCACTTATTTCCATCAGACATGCTGTCAGTAAATGATTGGTTTCTATTGATTCTACTTCCTGTTGACTCGTTTGATGACAGTGAAACAATCACAGCTGATTGTGTGATGATGTAAACTGTCACTGTTACATTCAGTGTGTGTGACATAATGTTAGTGCAGGCTGATAACAGCCTGGTTCTGTTAGAAACACATGAACGTGTCCATAGATCAGTGTGTGTTTAACATGAGAGCTTCAGCCCTGCTGATGTGTTAAATAAAGACATGCAGGAAAACTGATGAGACTCTGAAATAACTCTTTATATTTATAATGTAACTCTGCATCAAAAGAACAACAAAGGATCCCAGACAGGTTTCTGTGAACAAAGACCATTCTGATGTTTCTGTGTTTCTAACACTTTGACATTATTAGTAAACAGACTGCAGTGAGCAGCATTTATAAAGAGCTTCTATATAAAGATATGACAGCTGTTTGACAAGTTTATCACTCTGTGTTTGGACCTGATCAGTCCAGCTGTTTACTTGAAACATGTTCATTTACCTGTTCTGTTATATTCATGTTCTTGTCTCTGTTGAAAACACATTTTAATGTCCCTCAGATTTTTCTCCCAGATGAATAAATATAAAAATGACACAAACTGACTGCAGCTACTTTTTGTCCTTTCTGTCAAAAACCTTCATGTGACTCATGAGAGACACGTTTCAGCTGTTTGTGACAGATCAGAGGCCAACAAGTCATTTATAACACTTTCCATCATTGTTTAAAGTTCTCAGTGTTTCTGTGTTGCTGCGTATAGGATCTCCCAGCATCATCACTGTGCTGTCCAATCATTGTGTGCGAGGTTACCCTTATAGTGCGATGTGTGTTTGCACAAAGAGAAGCATGTGTGTCAAATATAAATAAGCACAGAACAGAAACAGCTGCTCGTTTCTTCTGTTTAGAGTCAAGTTAGTGTTTTGTGTCTTTGTTTGAGGCCTGATGTCGAGCAGAGGTGTGTGTAACTGCACTGGTCTGTTATATGTGTGAAGTGTGTGCTTCTCTTCAGCATCATCTTTGTCACTGCTGATTCCTTTGTGTCATCATGTGTTGAGAAGAGAGAACAGTTATAACGGAGGAGCAAAAGGAAGCCCTGAAATCTGCATCAACAAGGAAGTGTTGGCTCACCAGTGATCCCAGCAGAGCCACTGGTTTGGCTCCAGTTGTTCTAGATTCAATGATGTTGTTGCTACAGATACATGTCAGCATCTTTATTGAATTTAATATGAAGCAGAAATGGTGTCATTAGGAGAAGAAGAGGAGAACAAGTCCGGCGAGGAGGCAGCAGCTCTTAAAGATGAAACAGCAGCTCAGCCCTGAGCTCAGAGAGCTGCACATGAAAAAGCTCCTCAAGCAGATCCTGTCAGAGGTTTGTCATCAACAGGAGGAACTGTTCACATCATAGGATGAAGATGCTGTCAGCTGGATGAAGAAGGTTATTTAATGCAAACGTTCACACTGAAGTCAAATTGTTGTCGTGTTGAACAGATTCATGTACTGATCGTCTCCAGAATGTTAGAAGAGCTTCAATGAATCATTAGAAACAACTTACAGCTGCACAGCTGTGTCAAACACATCTGTGTGTCATTGTGGGATTGTTGTGTTTCTACATGTGACACACGTCTAAAACATGCACACAATCTGAACACAAACAGGGACTCATGTGTTCCCACAGCCAGATGCTGAGAGCCATTTCCTTGTAGTCCTGTGTCTACATACATGAACCATTAGATGTTATTGGAATGATTGTCAGCTCTGATAGTTTCATGTGTGTTTAGCTGGACGCTGTTTGATCCTCGACATGTTTAAAGGTGTCCAGTCCTGAGACACTGGGGCTGGAAACAGCTGTGATGTCATTGGACTGTCACACAGACAGAAGTGCATGAAGTGAGCAGCCGAGGAGCCGCTGATGTTTTGGATTCAACAGCATTTGAAAGGTCGACACAGACACATTTGCACACAGAAAGCTGAATCTGTCATATGCCACAGTGAACTCACTGTTCAGTGTTTTTCAGGAAGCTTCTTAACTGCCTCTGCTGCCAAACAAGCAGCTGATGTCCTTGAGAAGAAGCTGAAGAAGTCTTCAACAACAAATACAGGAAGTGGACTTTCAAATACTAGATTCACTTTAGACTCACAGAGAAATGACTCAACCAGCTGTGTTTGACTATATGAAAGGTCAGTGTGTGTCTGCACACAGACTGTTGTGTTGGACTGTTATTCAGTTGTCTGCTGAATGTTTTCAAATGTCTGCATCTCAGCTGTGATGAGGCTGGGGGTCATGGGAGGCCACCGTAGCAGCCTCTTCAACATCATGACATCATCATAAATGCTGCTGGACTGTCTGATGGGCTGATGATCATTGTTCTCACAGCATTTTGAGTGGGAACAGTTCAAACTGGGAGTAGTGGGAGTTATTTACTGATTGAAACAAGCTGAATGTTTCTGTGACGATGAAGATCAGCAGCTCAGCTGATCAATGAACTGACATCTATCAGTCGTTTCATGAGATGAAGTCATCAGCAGACATTTGTTCTGACTGTGTGATGAATGTCAGAACGTCAGGGCTCTGCTTTAGTCACTGCTTGATGATCATTGGCTCATTGTTGAATCCAGGGGCCCAGTCTGACCTCTGACCTTTGCTGCAGGTCTTCTGTGTTATCTCCACTTTCATGTCTGATCTTCTGCTGTATCATCCAAAATAAACATCTGGATCATTTCCAACACTTCAGCAGATCTTTAGTTTGTGCAGTGCAGCACAGAATAACACATATTGTACTATACTGCCCACTTCCTGATCTTATTGGATCTGTGTGTGAGGTTGGTGAAGGAAACACATGTTTACTGAGTGAGTCGCTGCCATTAGGAACTAGTTTTTATATCACAGCCTGGAAATCACACAGGACCATTTCTGCAAGTGAAAAGTCGTCATTGGAGGAAAATGATTGTGTAGTTTGTGCGACTGAAGAATTGTCCCAACTACATGTGCTGCTGACCTTTGTGAGATTATTCGGTTATCATATGTTACCTTATATATGTAATCAAAGTAGTTGATACTGCTGTAGATCATATTATACCCTGTCTTATTTAATGAATCATTTCAATGTAAGCAGCTATCTCCTGGAAGTTTTCAGTCTTTTGAATATGTGGCTTTACAGCTGAAGGCCCCATCCAAAGTTGTGTTTCTTAATGTTTACAGGCCTCCCAAATACTGCACAGACTTTTTTAATGACCTCAGTGAACTGCTGTCTGTGATCTGTGTTGATTTTGACTGTGTAATTATTGTTGGGGATTTTAACATTCATGTGGACAACCCTCAGGACAAAGGGACTAAAGACCTGAGTAACACTCTGGGCAACTTTGGGCTGACTCAGCATGTAACAGAGGCCACACATAATAGAGGACACACTCTCGACCTACTGATCTCCAAAGGCCTGAGCATTTCAAAGGTTACTGTGTCTGATGTGGGCGTGTCTGATCATTACTGTGTTTTCTTTGAAAGTAAAATCTCAGCCCACACAAATATATCAACAACAGTGATCACAAAACGGTGTATAACTGAACACAGTAGTGCAATTTTTAACCAGGTCTTCCCATTAACACCTGACCTGTCCAGAGGGTCAGTCAATGAGCTCGTCAATAGCTTCAATGCTAACATGTTAAATGTAATGGACACTATTGCTCCCATTAAGGTGAAGGTTATCTCTGGAAGGAAAAAGTCTCCATGGAGAAACTCCACACTGGTGAAAAATGAAAAAAGAGAGTGTAGGAAAGCTGAGCGCAGATGGAGAAAAACAAACCTCCAGGTTCATTATGACATTTATAAAGAGAAACTTCACAATTATAATTTACAACTGAGGAGTGCAAGGAGGTCCTACTTCTCTGACATCATCACTAAAAACAGCCATAATGCTCGGGTCTTATTTTCTACAGTTGACAGGCTAACAAACCCTCCTGTGCCAGTGGCAGCTGAACTTCATTCGACCATGGCCTGCAATGACTTTGCCAAATTCTTCACAGAAAAAATCCAAAAAATTAGACAAGCAATTGGTACATCAACAGCAGATCCAGGATATGTACTGTGTCCACCAAAAAACTGTTTAAACACCATGAAACAGTTTCATCCGATTAACAGCAAAGACCTGGAGGACATCTTAGGTCAACTGAACTCCTCCTCCTGCTGTTTAGATGTCCTGCCAACAAGTTTTTTCAAAAAGGTCTCAAAGACTTTAGAGTCAGACCTGTTACAGATCGTCAACTTTTCTTTATTATCAGGTGTGTTTCCAGAACCACTAAAAACTGCTGTAATTAAACCTATACTGAAAAAGGACAATCTTGACAAGACACAAATGAACAACTACAGGCCGATCTCAAATCTCCCATTTTTAAGTAAGATCATTGAAAAAACAGTTTCTCAACAGCTCAATTACTTCTTAAAACAGAATAATTGCTACGATGCCTTCCAGTCAGGTTTTAGACAGAACCACAGCACTGAAACCGCTCTGACCAAAGTGTTTAATGACATATGTCTGAATACAGACAGTGGAAAAATGTCAGTCTTAGTTTTACTGGATCTCAGTGCAGCATTTGATACAGTTGACCACAACATATTACTCAAACGACTGGAGAACTGGGCAGGTCTTTCAGGAACTGTACTAAACTGGTTCAAAACATACTTAGAAAACAGGAAATACTTTGTATCAATAGGTAACTTCACATCTGAGCAGACAAGTATCACATGTGGAGTTCCCCAAGGTTCCATCTTGGGACCCCTTCTGTTTAACATTTACATGCTCCCACTGGCACAGATTATAAACAACAACAAAATAAACTATCACAGCTATGCAGATGACACACAAATATATATCACAATGTCACCAGGAGACCAAGGCCCTGTGCAGGCTCTTGGTAAATGCATTGAGGAAATCAATGACTGGTTGTGCCACAATTTTCTCCAGCTAAACAAAAACAAAACTGAGGTAATAGTCTTTGGCGCCAAAGAAAAACGATTACAGGTCACCAGAGAACTTCAATCTATACATCTAAAAACCACAAACCAGGCGAGAAATTTGGGTGTAGTGATGGATGCAGACCTAAACTTAGAAAAACACATTAAGACAATAACAAAGTCAGCTTACTATCACCTCAAGAATATTTCAGGGATAAAAGATCTGATGTCTCAACAGGACCTGGAAAAACTAGTCCATGCATTCATCTTTAGTAGGCTTGATTACTGTAACAGCATCTTTACAGGTCTACCTAAAACATCAGTCAGACAACTACAGCTCATTCAGAACTCTGCTGCTCGAGTCCTCACTAAGACCAAAAAAGTGGACCACATCAGTCCAGCTCTGAGGTCTTTACACTGGCTGCCTGTCCGTCAGAGGATAGACTTCAAAGTTCTGATGCTGGCCTATAAAGCTCTGAATGGTTTAGGACCAAAATACATCAGCGACCTCCTGACCCAGTATGAACCTTCCAGATCCCTCAGGTCATCTGGATCCGGTCTTTTATCAGTTCCCAGAGTCAGAACCAGACACGGAGAAGCTGCATTCAGCTTTTATGCTCCTTATATCTGGAACAAACTCCCAGAAAGCCTCAGATCAGCTGAAACACTCAGTTTATTTAAATCCAGGTTGAAGACTCACCTGTTCTCAGCTGCATTTGAATAAAGCACCAAATCCACACTTTTAAGCTTAAATTTCAAAACTTACATTTAACTACTGATTTTATCTACTGTTCTGATTTTATCTGTTTTGATTTTATATACTGTTTTGTTTGTTTGTTTGTTTGTTAATTAGTTAGTTAGTTTATTTGCTTGTTTTAATCAATTTTAAATCATGCTTTTTATTTGTTTTTGTTTCTAATGTCTCTGTAAAGCACTTTGAATCACCTTGTTGTTGAATTGTGCTATACAAATAAACTTGCCTTGCCTTGCCTTTAATATAGAGTGTGTGATCAGTATGTAGTTTTAGTTTGCATTATACTTCTGACTTAAAAGAGTGTGAAAATCATTAGATCTATTGGATTGACCTGTATTACTTGACACTGTTGAATGTGTTACACTGTTTCTTGACATGTCATACTGCTGAATCATGAAGAGAATGTTGTGTGCAGAGGACCTTGTGCCGATAATAGAAGAGACAGACCACATTCCATACCCCCACCTTACAGAGAGCAGAAAGACAAGGAGCCGAGGTCATAACTTAGGCGCCGTAAGAGAGAAAGAATGTGAATGTTTAGGCTTTTACGACTAGGTGGGGGCCGCTAGAAGCTATAAGAGGCTGTGTAACCCGTCACCACTTTGAGACTTGCTGTGACCCTCTGCAGGCAGGTCTCCCCATCATGATGGTTCTTATGCTCTTAAGTGTTGAATTGTATGGAAATAAATGATTGTTGATTGAGCATTTATACACCGAGTACTGTCCTTCCTTCAGCCCAAAGATTCAAAGAATTGGGAGATTTTCAACACCTTTGACCTTTTCTTTAGGTGCACAGAGGAGTCTGTGGAAACATCCAGAACTGAGGCAGTGCTACAGATGTCTTCAAATAAAGTTTTGTATTTAACCTGTTATTGTGCAGCATACAGCCCACACAAAGTTAACGAGTGGCATTGACATGTAAACAGTAAACAGTACTCCATGTAATCAGAATCAGAATACTTTATTGATCCCTGGGGGAAATTATTTTTTGTTACAGTGCTCCATTTTAAACCAACATTAAGACAAGACAGACAATACGCTAACTAAGAATAGTACAATATATACATATATATTCATACATACATACATAAGTCACTCATAAATAAATATTTGGAAAAGAAACATGTGTAGTTGTAGCAGCAAACAGTCTGTTAAGTGGATGCGTTGTACAGGGAGATGGCCACAGGCAGGAATGATTTCCTGTGTCGTTCAGTGGTGCTTTTCGGTAATCTCAGTCTCTCACTGAACGAGCTCCTGTGACTGACCAGCATGTCATGGAGTGGGTGGGAGGTGTTATCCAACATTGTCTTTATCTTGGACAGCATCCACCTCTCCGACACCACCTTGAGGGAATCCAGCTCCATCCCCACAACATTGCTGGCCTTACGGATCAGTTTATTAAGTCTGTTGGCATCTGCGACCCTCAGCCTGCTCCCCCAGCATGCAACAGCATAGAGGATCGCACTGGCCACCACAGACTCATAGAAAATCCTCAGCATTTTCTGGCAGATGTTGAAGGACCTCAGTCGCCTCAAAAAATAGAGACGACTCTGGCCCTTCCTGTAAAGTGCTGTGGTGTTTTTAGCCCAGTCCAGTTTATTGTCAATGTGTACTCCAAGGTATTTATAGTCCTCCACAATGTCAACACTGACCCCCTGGATTGAAACAGGGGTCAAGTGTTTCCTGGTCTTCCTGAAGTCCACGATCAGTTCCTTGGTCTTTGCCACGTTGAGCTGCAGATGATTCTGCTCACACCACGTGACAAAGGAGTCGACCACAGCCCGGTACTCTGTCTCATCATCCCTGCTGATGCATCCAACCACCGCAGAGTCATCAGAAAACTTCTGAAGATGGCAGGTCTCTGTGCAGTGGCTGAAGTCTGTGGTGTAGAGGGTGAAGAGGAAGGGGGAGAGGACAGTCCCCTGTGGCTGGATGGCAGTAGCGTGACTCCCCAGTCAGCCTTTGACCAGTCCAGTGTTTCTGTTTCAGTCATTTAAACATTGTGATATCCAGATAAGTGAAATACCCTCCACAGAACAGCAGCATGACTACATGATCTCCCTAATCCGGCGATACAGGAACAGCCGACTGTCTCCACTACTCCACTTTCTCTTAGCATTAGCCATGCTAAGTGTTTAGCCTGATTAGCGTTCTGGCTCGGCTCTACAGGTGCTTTAAGAAAAATAAAGTCGTCTTGTTTGTTGAGCAGTACTTTATCAATGTTGTTGCTGTGCAGGTAATTATACGCCTCGGTGCTCTTATAATTATATATATATAATTATATAATACAATTCCTCGCCAACAACGCCTTCGGAAAATACAAGTCATTAATAATGTGGATGTAGCTAACATCGGGCCATAGTTTAAAGTCATCTACCGTGAGAAGTGACGAGCGAGGCGCTTCTACTGAACTGTTAAGATTTTTAAAACATCTCTACTGTCTATACACCTTTAATGTATTACATTTACACCAGGTAAAAACACCTGATTCATTCCAGTTTCTCTGCTTTCACTTTGATTCATGTCAACACGAAGCCTGAACGTCTGTGATGAACACACTATCAGCATCACTGACATATTTCATCATTTAAAAACACTTCCTGTCACTGTGGTGGTTACAGTGACATCATGCAGTTTATGCTTTGACCTCCAGAGGGCGACAAATCAGCACAGACAGAGAGCTCCATTCAAACTTTGCTGCCATCAGGAATAATTCTTCAAATATAATCATCAGTGTTTGAGCAGCTATGATATCAGGGACAATCTAGACATGTGTGACAATACTGGACATGTCACATGACACACCTCAAACATCATGTGATCCACTCTCAGTCTGCACTTTCATTCATGACTTCAACAGGTTGAAATGAGCTTTGAAGAAACATTCAGTGAAATAAATCTTTCATCACAGGATTCATGTAAGCAGCAGATGAACTTTACAAAGAATCAGTGGATTCATCTTCTGTTTTAGATCAACTTTGATCACTTCGAGCCATCTTAAGTCCATTTGTTCTTCTCACTCACTAACGTCTCGTATGATTTCAGATCCCTGCTGTTCCCCAGCTGCCCTGTAGGTGGCCTCAGTGTGTCTCACACCATTTACAGATGATTACAGGTCGTTTACAGTTCAAACAGGTCCAACATAAGAAATATGTAGAAAATATCCTGGCTATAGCACTTTGGGTCAAAGTGCAGATGTTCCAGATGTTCTGAGTCTGTCTGTGTTTCATGTTAACATGTAGATGTTGGACCAAAGTGAAGCTTTTTGATGTGACTGCAGGAATGTGAAGTGTAACTCTGAGCTGTAGGAAATGAAACTAAACGGACTTTTTCTCCTTTATTTATAGGAAAGTGTAGGAGAGCAACAGATGAACAAGCGTTACTGTAACAGGAAACATCAGAGGACCTTTATGTTCATCATCATCACTGTTTCCTTGTTCTGTCACAAACACACAACACTTCCTGCTCTCTCTCTGATGGATCTGATTGGCTGTTTCATTCACAGGAGGTCAGGGCGTCACACAAACAGCTTTAACTGCACAACGACACACTTTAAATCATCTACAGACAAACCTGTGTGTTTGATTTATGAAGAAATAATAAAGACGTGTGTACAGCTGTCCATGAAGCAGCTTCTCACACAAACTCTGACACTTCAGCCACTTTAATTCCTGCAAAGCTGCGTAACAAAGAGCTGTGACTGCTATGAGCTGCTGATGATGACTGCATGAAGCTCTCAGCTGAAGCTTCTTTCATTTATTTTAATGTTAATGTCGCCCTTTTAAACAAAATAATATTTTCCAGTTACAGAAATCATAAAGTCCAAACTAAAGTGCTACTGTTGCTATATGCATTTTATATAAATCATGGATGATGGTCCTGACATGAAGGAAGAGAAAGTTACAGGTTGCATCCTTTGACTTTGTCTCCGTGCCTTTGGGCGATTTTCAGAAGGACAGATGTTTCTGTTCAATTCTTAAATCAATTTTTTCAAACACAAACACTATTTTAAAGCTTCTAGAGAGTAAAATATTCATGATAATTATAATAACAATAATAAAAACAAAAGCTCTCAGATCCATCAAACCAAGCAGCAGAAAGAACAATAACTGAAGAGAAAACTTTAACCTTGTAGACTTCATTATGTTCCAGCTGCTCTACAGACGCTGTGACCTCGAACTTAAGCAGGTCGTAAAGTATGTGCAGCTCAATAACTTCATAATCAGACCCTGTGGTATTTAGGCAGCAGAACAACTAAGAATAACAACTACAAATAATGTTTTTAGGTTTCTGTTGTACTGCAAGGTTCTGTACAGGAGAACCAAACCAAGAGCAAATATTACGTCTCATTTACACCTGAGCACGAAGAGCCATCAACATTTAGCAAATTGAATCATCTTTGTTTAGATGCAAGAAGAATCATATAGAAATGAAAAAGTAGAAATAGAAATCCAGAGCAAAGATATCCTCTAATTCAGCGTAGCACATGTGCAGCTGCTGCGATTCACGTAAGCATTCGGCTCGTCGCTGTTGCAGATTTTTCTCTCGCTGTTCTGGCTCACAGCGCTGCAAACACAAAAATAAATATCCCCAAAGGTGTGAAAGGGAGCTAATTAGTAAGAGTATTGTTACTCTCCGCAGGAGTAGTCCAGCAGTAGAAATCAGTCCAATAACAAGGTGTGTAACATCTAGCAGGGGGACAGAAAAACCCAGGGTAACTTCTAAGGACCTCAACGTCTCTCTCACATTGTGTTTTTTAAACATGATTCCATTTGTCACTTCAGTCTTTACTCTGAAATACAGGAAGAGAAATCATGGCTGAAACAATTTCTCATGAAACCAGGGGTGTGGTCCAACAGTCAGTTTGGTGAGGAAGGTTCCTAACTGAGAGAAGTGACCCAGAAGTATCTGTGTAGCAGCCACAATGAATCAAGATCATGAGCTTTATTAACTGATCAAAGTCTCTTCTTTCATCTTCTGTATCATTCAGTTTGCATTGGTAATGCCCATTATTGTAATGCTTTTTTAAGACCAGCAAAACTTTATTTCACTTTGGGTTAGCTGGGATAAGTGATGGATGGAGGGAATTTTACTTCAGCCACAGAAATCCTAAACAGGAAGGAGGAGCAGAGTTACAGTGGATCACTATCCAGCAGGGAAACAAGGTTTATTTCAATTTCTTGGCCATGAGTGAGATTTACTGAGTGGGCAAATTAGGGAGACGACACCATCAGATCCCGAGCCCTCCATGTGTTAATCAAGAGACGGCTGCTGTGCTACATCCATAAATAATGAATAAATTAGGAGCTAAAGCTGAAAGGACAGTTTATTTGTACCATCTTCACGTGAACACATTCAAGAACATCACAGATGAAGAAACATTAAAAACTTCCACACTACATAAAGCAAGAAAAATAGTTTTTCTTTCAGGTGGTTTCAGAAAAACAGAAACATCAAACATCTCCAAGACTCTCTTTGAAAGAACTAAAAACCTTTGTTCTCATGGTCCAATCATGAGTGAACTCCCCGATGAAGCCTTGTGTGCTAAAACATGTCAGAGTTTTAAAGGTTAAACATGAGTTTCCAAAACGTTTTGCTGGAGAACAATGAACTATTGGACCGAGTTTCAATCATTTACAGACGAGCAAAACCAGGACAGAGAAAAAAGGACAAAACTGACTCAGTAAAACAACAGAAAAGAAGATCCCATGTAGATCTTATGTAGAAGTTCAGCCCAGCAACCAGTTCAGTTCAACACAAGTTTAAATGATTCTATCTGAACTCTGTGGAGCCTGATCTCAAGCTTTTTGAGTCTGACACAGAAACCAGAGGATCTTTCTGTGTCTTCAGATTCACTGTGATCCAGTGATGGGAGTGATTTCAGCCCTGAGTGATCGCGCTGATGTTTGCACAGAGCAGACAATGAGGTGAATGTTTGGGCACATTGGTAACAGTGAAACAGTTTATTAGTAACGTGGGATCGTTTGTGTGCAGAGTATGAACTGAGATTCCTGAAGCTCTTGTCACACTGGTCACAGTTTCCTTCCATGTGTCCACGTTCATGAATGTTACGACTACCTGAATGTGAGAAGCTTCTCTCACAGTGTCTGCACTTGTGTGGTTTCTCTCCTGTGTGGACTCGTTTGTGTGATTTAAGCTGACCTGCAGTGGTGAAGGATGACCCACACTGATCACAGAGGTGCTTTTTAACCCCACTGTGAATCAGTTCATGTCGTTTTAACTCACTTGGTGTGGTGAAGCTTCTCCCACATTCTTTGCAGTATTTCAGTTTGTCTCCAGTGTGTCTACGTTGATGTACTTTTAGGGTCTTTTGCTGACTGAAAGTTTTTCCACAGAGGTCACAATGAAAGTCTTTCCCACCACCACAGTGATGACAGGGTTGAGAACTGGATCCATCTGTGTCGCTCTGCTTCTAAACAAAGACACAAAGACAGTGTAAGTCAGTCCTTCAACATTTGTATCCTGAACGTCGCCTGAAATAAAGAGCATCTCTGCAGACGTCCAACTACATTTGACTGTTTCAGTTAACACACTCAGTTTACTGGGCTGCAATAACTACAATACTACCACCATAATACTACAGTAATACTAAAATCATAACTGAAAGGAAAATCTGAATAATCACTCAGAGCTGCTTTTCCATGCAGTAGAATTGCTAACATGCTAACACAGTTTAATGAGCAGAGTTGTTCCAAACAGTCAGGCTAAAATGACAAGATAACAATATAAATACATACCTCACAGTAGCTGCACTTGTAGAGTCTCTTTCTGGTGTGGATCTGTTGGTGTTGTCTCAGGTGACGTGGAGATTTAAAAGTCTTCTCACACAGGTCACATTGATAAGGTCTCTCCTCAGTGTGGGTAAACATGTGTTGTTGTAACTGTGCGTCTGTTGTAAAGTATTTGCCACACTGTTCACAGCAGTACACATCATGTCTGGTGTGAATGCGTAGGTGTTTATTTCGGTACCCTCTCTGACTGAAAGTTTTTCCACAGATGTCACAGCTGTATGCCTTAATTCCAGAGTGGGTAACTAGATGACTCTGTAAGTGGCTACTGCGAGTAAAAGCTCTGCCACACTGATCACAGCTGTACGCTTTAACTCCACTGTGGATGAGTTGGTGTTGTTTTAGGGAACGCTTCCAGGAAAAAGACTTTCCACACAAGTCACAGCTGAACGGTCTCTCTCCAGTGTGGATGACCTGATGCTGTTTTAGTTTAGCCCTCACAGTAAAACCCTTCCCACACTCGTCACAGCTGTATGCCTTAATTCCAGAGTGGGTAACTAGATGCTTCTGTAAGTTGCTACTGTGAGTAAAAGCTCTGCCACACTGATCACAGCTGTACGCTTTAACTCCACTGTGGATGAGTTGGTGTTTTTTTAGGGAATCCTTCAAGGAAAAAGACTTCCCACACAAGTCACAGCTGAACGGTCTCTCTCCAGTGTGGATGACCTGATGCTGTTTTAGTGAAGCCCTCACAGTAAACTCCATCCCACACTCGTCACAGCTGTATGCCTTAATTTCAGAGTGGGTAACTAGATGACTCTGTAAGTTGCTACTTTGAGTAAAAGCTCTGCCACACTGATCACAGCTGTACGCTTTAACTCCACTGTGGATGAGTTGGTGTGTTTTTAGGTAACCCTTCCTGGAAAAAGACTTTCCACACAAGTCACAGCTGAACGGTCTCTCTCCAGTGTGGATGACCTGATGCTGTTTTAGTAAAGCCCTCACAGTAAAACCCTTCCCACACTCGTCACAGGTGTGTTTTTTCTCTCCCTTTCTTCTGTGAGGTTTGTCGGCCTCCTGAGAGCGCTGACTTCTGGCTCCATGTTGGTCCTGCAGTGACAGAGATACAAACAGAGGCAGTGAGTGAAATGCAGTCGTGGAACAAACTCAACCTTCAAACTCCATTAACACTAGTTTTAAACCTGAAGGTGGAGCGTGGCACCAAACACCTTAAAGGTCTCTTATCCCCACCTGCTGGTAGTTCTACCACATTACATCCAACCTGCTGTTAAAGATAATTCATGACTGTTCAAACACTAAAATCATGCCCATCCCTCCTGATTGTACACACACACACACACACACACACACACACACACACACACACACACACTTTTATAATTTAGATTATTTTGTTGTTTCCTATTACATATTTCTATAATTTGTATAGATTTATACAGAATTATTCAGTGATAATAAATCCTATGTTTGTTTATTCTAAAGGAACCCCGTTAGCTTCCACAACAGATGTTGCTCGTCTTCCGTCAAATACTCACATAAAATATTACACAATAAAGTGGATTCAAGATATCCACATAATTTCACTCTTACATCCACAGTGAGGTTTCACAATTGTTCAAATATAAGCAATCAATAATAATAATAATAATAATATCAATAACATTGAGGCACATTACACAAATTTCAAAAACAAATCATGTCTTACAATATTTACAACAACTAAAAGCTCTGTAAATCGGCTTTTAAGTGTTCATTGAAGTTTTGAATAATTCTCTAATTTTTTAAGGCAACTTATTCCACTTAAAAGTTGCTCTAAATGTAACAGTTTTACAAAACGTTACTTTTAACTCGAGCATTTACTAAATTGCAGCTTGTTGAAAACTGTGTAATATGATGATGTATTTCATCTGGATACTGCAGCTGAGCAGAATAAATGTGGTGTGTTTAACAGAATTGCTTTCTTTAGAACTACAAGTAAGCCATAGAATATTTTAGCCTGTACAGGAAGCCAAGAAAGGTTATTATGCATTTTATCAATATTAGTATAGTATGAACATCTTCACACTAATCTGGACGCCTTATTCTGGACTAACTGAAGTCTGTTAAGATCTGTCTTATTAGCTGCTGACCAAATGATTGAACAATACTCCAGATGAGACATTACTAGTGCATTAATGACATCTTTCATAATGAAGAAGTGATACACAAAGAGCATTTCATAGCCATAGCTATGCCTTGTCGGCAGAGTTATGTGACATTAGTGATGTTTGTACTTTCAGCGTTAACTTGGTTTTAAAGCCTTTAAAATATACGCCGTTCAATAGTCGACCTTAATCTGACAGAGAATGTGATGATTTTGTGGATAATTAAAGTCAGTCATATATCCACAAACACAAGCTGAAAGTCAGTGATGCTGCTCGGTTTGCAGTCCTGAACATCACGGCACAAGCAGGATCCACTGCACTGTTAATGTTAGCTGTGTTATATTGCTGCCTCTGTTCGGTGGTGTCGAGCCAAACGCACTTTAACGTGTGTTTGAACGAGCTGACGGTTCACTCGTTAAGCTGAAAGAAAGATGCTTTAATCACAGCAGTCACACATGTGTCCACTGCACCATCTGGAACTCTTCTTGTTTACACTCGTAATAACACAAACACTAAATCCTGCTTCTCTGCTGCTGTTGTGTAGCAGTGTGTACACCTGAGACTGTCACCTGTCTGTCTGTCCTGCACTCTCTCTCTGTTTCTTTCTCTCTGATTGTGGAATAAAAGTATGAACATGTGTTTATAAGTTACACTTGTGTTTGAATCCTGCAGCTTATCACACATTTGATTTCCATGTGTGACGACTGCAAGTGTCCAGAGTGAGGACAGACTGAGGGAGCCACTGCTGCACATCATCTGTGAGGCTTTGCAGCCCTGATGATCCACCAGGACAAACTCAGCAGTGTGTGAGGAAGAGGAGGAGGAAGAGCCAGCAGCAGCTGACAGATGGAGAGAATAGACAGACTGTTCCCTGTTTGTGAATGACTGCTAGGAAAGTTTAACATAACTGTCTGTGCTGAATCAGTCTTATTAGGTAATGTTCAAATAATGTGATCATCCCAGTGTTTCCAGTGTGGGAGAAAGTACTCAGGGCCTTCAAGTTACACACTATGAAAGGCAGCAACAAGTTTAATGTTCAGAAACCTAAAGTCTGTATCAGCAGCAGGATGGAGCTAAAAATAAATGTTGGTTTCAGTTCTATGAAGCTTTGAGTATTTTGGATCAGTAGCTGCTGTGTTTGTTGCATCATATTGCTGTAACTGTTTATATGCTTTATATATTCTGAGCTAAGTTGATCTATAGTGTTACGTCATATTCTATAAGGATGTTATGTGTTTGTAGACTTTCTGCCCAGTTTGACCCATTTAGCAGAAGTCAGCCTGTTTAAGGCTCTGATATCTATTCTGTGTGACTTAAAGCAGTTATGACATGGTCTGATTTTCTCACCCAATAAAGGAATATTTCATATATCAGTCTACTCTTCATTCTATCAGACACAGTTATCACAGCTCCTACATTTGCTTTTTACACATATATGTAAGCATTGAGCCAAATTTAGTACCAACATATTAAATGAACAATATTTGTCTCTTATATATGATACATCTGTATACACACTGTCACAGATACTTGTCTGTGAGTGAAGTGATTAATATAATAACTATAATATTGGCCATATCATATTTACATTACCACAGTGAGATGACTTTAGTCTCATGAACAACATCAGCTAATTGTTATTTACAGCTAATCTTAAACGACTGTTCAGCACAGAAATGAAGCCCAACAATCATGTTTCACAGTCCTGTGGTCTCAGCCTCAGATACTCATCAAATCACACAGAGCTCATGTAGAAACAAATGAACTAAATATGTTCTCCTTCATTTCTGTCAAACAAAGCTGTATGAAACGTTTCCAGCTGTTAGTATCATGGTTGCTAGGCAACCTGGGCAGCGCGACGGAGGCTAGACGTCCCATTTCACGAGCCTACGAGCCTCGCACTTCGGCCTTAGCGGTCTTTGAGTCTGCGGCCCTTGAGGACTTTAAAGCTGCAGAACCTGAATCGGGATACAGCCATGATGATCTCCAGCCTCGTGCTCGCCAACATTCTCACCTGAGTTAAGAAGACGATCACTGAAATGGTCTCAGCAGGTCCTTTGATGACAGCAATGAAATGCAGTGGTAAGGCTTTTTGGGGATTAAGTTCGTTTTCATGGCAAAGAAGGACGATGCAGTTCATCTGATCACTCCTCATAACATTCTGGAGTGCAGGCAAAATGCTATTATAAAAACTTAAGCAGCAACTTCTCCAGGTTCCAATATTTATGCAATTCTCAAACCTTTTGGCCACGACTGTATAACCTCTTCTGAAGTTTAGTGGATATTATACATGGTTATGCTCAGGATGTGTCGGCCAGTTTCCACTGGAAACGCCTTTTGGTTAAACTGTCAGCGAGGAATTTGCATTTGCACTGTTACATTTTTATATAACTTTAATGCACATAAACAACAGCTGCTTGTTTCAGTGAAAATACATTGATGGGTTTTTAATAAAGTTGTGCAGCTGTAAAGTATTTTGTCTGGTGTCAATTCTATCGTCAGCTACATCGTTATGGCAAATGTTCAAATGTATATGGTGATAAATATCTTTGGTCATATGGTCCTGCTCTGTCTGTCACCTTCTGTGTTGAGCTCATTGTTTCCTCTGTAGTGGCTGAGCTGAGTCCAAGTAGCTGAAAATGTTCCTCTGCTGCTCCGTCAGACTCTCCTCCTCCTGCTGATCAGCTGGGACACAAAACAGATCTTTGTTAGGCTCCACACTGCACTGAAGAGTCAAAGTGTCTCATATGTTCATCTGACAAGTAAAAGAACACATTTTTGTTTCCCGAGGTGGGCAACTTGTTGGAAACAAACACAAAAGGTTTGAGCACTGATACCTGCCATTGCTGGCATTGAAAGATGCAACGCCAGCAATGTGAATTGTCAAGACTCAAACCAATCATCAGGCAAAAACAACAGGGATCAAATGTACCGCATTTTGATCCGGGACGTACTCTGCATGAAAACAAGCGCTCACTCTTCCTGCTCAACAAATGACAAGGGCGGAGCCTTATACCACGTGATACAGAAGCTGTGCCGTGTGATGCTAAAATTAGCAGGGAAAAAACAACGGAGGGCACGTCAGGGATGACGAGAAAGTGACAGGAGAAAATCCGTCCCGGTCAACCACCCAAACATCAATAACGGGAACCTTATACAGCGCTTCCCTATACACGTCGAACTCCCGCAGGCACAAAGACATCACGGAGGCTATCACTTATCACCTGACCAAAGATATGGCTCCATCAACACTGTGCAAAACGAGGGATTTAGGAAAACGATCAACACCCTAGACAAACGCTACACAGTGCCGTCCCGCAACTATTTTTCTATTGTTGCACTACCTGCTCTGTACACGCAGCGTCGAGCAACGGTGGAGACGGAATTTCAAGCAGGACAACATTTTGCTGCAACAACAAAACGTGAGACATTTGTTGTTTTATGTTTATTTATTGTTATGAGAGAATCATGATCTCAATTCTAAGCCAAAAAATCGTGATTCTCATTTTATGCAAAATCGTGCAGCCCTAACATTAACACAAAACTATTGTTTCACCAGAGAAACACACATGAAGAGAGAGAGAGAGACAATAACAGCTACCAAACAGTCGTCATAATTCATCACACAATGAGAAAAGGACAAATCAACAAGTAACAATGACTAATTAATATTAAAATCTGTAACATAATCTATTGTTTGGAGTTTAGTCTGATTGGTTCAGGATGACCTGCCATTATCCAATCACACGTCTGCTTACCTGCATCTTTTCTCTTTTTTCTAACCTGAGCACCTGATGGCTTTGAACTTTTGTTGTCCATCTTCCATTGGTTTGAATTTTGCGCTCCAGTACAAACACAAATCCCCCAACCCGAGGATCAGCACAATTAACCTAACAGCAGGCACGTGCAGAGGGGGGGGGCTAGAGGGGCTTGAGCACCCGCCCCTTTCCTGATGGGTGCCCAAGGTGCCCTTTTGTTGAGGCAACTTTTTTTTTTTTTTTTATTATTATTTATTTTTTTATGTGTGTGTGCGTGCGGAGTCCTGTCTGTGCCCCTCAACAATAATATTTAACTATTAATCACAGTTTTGCTAAATAAAAGGATCTGGCTTGCATCAGTCACATGATCCCATTTAACCAATGATCGCCCTTGACGGCAGGTTACGAGGCGGGAACGAGCTCACAAAGAGCACGCGCATTTTTAGCGGTCCGGAGCTGCAGGAGAAACACAAGTTAACTCAGAGACACAGACTGATGCGACAAAACCAGTAAGTAGGTGTACAGCGCACACTGTAGTGTGTAGCACCCAGGAGTATCAGCTTATTACGTACACGTTGGTAAGCTGTCTTGTTGCTACTGACGAACTGAAACAAACGAGCGTGCTGTGTGTGCAACAGCGCGACAAACATTACCTGTCCTTTTATTAACTGCACAGGTA
Source organism: Copadichromis virginalis (assembly GCF_057382275.1). Lineage (NCBI taxonomy): Eukaryota > Metazoa > Chordata > Actinopteri > Cichliformes > Cichlidae > Copadichromis > Copadichromis virginalis. Next base: position 10,743,030 of record NW_028188589.1, read on the forward strand.
GTGCTGGTCACAGCTGCTGGCTACCTGTGTAAGGCTGTCATGGGTCTGTAGCTCTGTCACCGTTTTAGGGAACATATTTAGTTTTAAAGTATTTAGAAACATATTTAGTTTTAAAGTAAGTTTCCGGGCTTTTCCTGCCCTTCTGGGGGGATTATATTTCACTAGAAAAACGATCTAATATACATGTCCACATAATTATGCATTATTATAATTATAATATATTAAAAACACACGCTGTATTTTAAAGAACATACATTAAGAAGCAGATTATATTAGATTTATATTTTAAATAAGACAACATTTGGATTTTACAGCAGTAAAATGATTGTATCTCTACAGTTTAAACATGTAATAAGCTTTGCCCCTGCACAGAGTGGATAGTGAAACACATGGAATCATCATAAATACATTATTTCATATTTATTACTTCCCCCTCCTCTTTGCTTTATTATTGTAGCTCTAGTAATAAATAATAATGTAAGGATGCCCATAGTATATACAGTATTCTGAAGAAGGTCTAACATGTCACTGTGTGTGCGTGCATGTGTGTATTTTATTTAGCTGGATTTAAAAAAATATTCCTCATGATATAACATTGTGCAGACATGGCTGGTAAGGACATGAGGAGGAAACAGCAGGAGCTGTGTGAGGCTACTAAAGGCAGGGCTATAACATTTTTCTGTCATCATTTTATTATAGATTAAGTGCAAGAGTTGTTAGGTGTGGATAATTAGATTATAGTTTATTGCAATAGCAAGTTGTGCCTTGTTCTCACATAGACAGCAAGTGCAGAGTGATATATGAAATGATGGGATGGAAGGAAGAAGAGAAGCAAAGAGTGATTCACAGGCAGAGCCTAAATTATTTCTCACAGTTTTTTGTTGCCTTATGGTTCCAAGCGCTGTCACCAATCTTTGCATTTTGTTATTATCTCATGACACTTGTTTAATCAGCTACCATCTCTCCTGTGGACTTTTTAATGTCTACAGTCTCAGATCAACACAGCCCTGCTCTCCAGCACTATCCACAGCAACCCCTCAACAGCAACATTGTACCCATCAGGTAAAGCATCGGCTACGTTTGCTTTGCCTTGTTGCCCATATTAGATTCTTGATGAATGTGTGTTGTTGTTATTCAGCCTGGTTCAATGTGCCCCTTTCTAACTTTGAGCACCCGCCCCTTTAAACCTCTCTGCACGGCCCTGCCTAACAGACCTACACCTTAGTTCACAGATTCACTTTGTCTAAGGTTGATTTCTGGGATTTCACACAACCCAGGATTCAGATCGTGAATCCATGATGGGCTTGGATTTACATCATTATCAATGAAATGTGCTCTACTTGGAAGCAGCCGGCCCCGCCCCTTTTGACGGGTTGTGTGAGACTTTAAATCATCAAACTGTAAATTATAAATTAAATTGTTATTGATCCTTTACCCCGAGTCCTAAAGTGTAGATTTATTTTCTTACTCTTCTTATATTTATTGTTTGTTTACTTGCACCGCTGTAACTGCAGCCTCGTCGTCTCGTCTCTCTATATGCTGGACTGTCTGTAGCGGAGATGACAATAAAGTTTACTTTGACTTCAGCAGCGCGCAGGCGCACCGAGGGCTCTCGCGCTCACTTTATAGAATGTAGAAAAAACATGGGTGCAGATTATAAGTCTGTATCATAATATCTGTTTGTTGTTTTTATTTTGTTTTGCGAGTTGGTTATTAGATGCCGCTCCAGCCAGCCAGAGACTCCCCGCCGCCCCGCCCTCTCCTCCCTGTGCCGCCAGCAGCAGGCGCACCTCGCAAACGGAGGGCGCCCTTACTCCCAGCAAATGGCTGATAGAAAACCGATCGGTGCCTACGAATTTCCCAATATGCGCTGGCATGACGTCGGGGAAGCATGGGTACGACCGATTATTTTATTTTTTTCTTGCCCGTGATGCCCCCCCCCCACCACGATGCATTCTATTGGTTTGCACACTTACACACACCCAGCTGTGGTTTCCTGTTTTGCTGGACTCTGGAGAGCCCCGCCTTTAACGCTCTTCTCTCACAGAGAGCAACAGAAAACTTGGAAAAACTCCAGATTGACTGAACTCAGTTCAAAGTTACCTTGACACCTTTAGATGTGAGACGTAGTGATGGTCCGCTTGAAGCTGACGCTCCGGTGCGTGTGTCAGAAAGATCAACGCGCTGCTTCAGAAGCACCGTGTCGAGGCTTGATTCGTTTGGCCAGAGTCACGTGATCAGTGACGTCTGAAGCTTCGTTTAGAACGTACCTTTTTTAAAATCGAACTTTATTGAAACACAATGAGTATACAACATACAAACAGATGAAGTTTACAAAAGAACAGAACATGAACATACAGAACCAGGAGTAAAAAAATGATGATATGAGTAGGCGAAAAAAATCAACATATAAATATTGTTCTGAGAGGCTTTTTGTTGGTTGAGTCTGAAATTGATTGTATGTACAATTCATATCCTTATAAAAAGGCAGAAATATGGTGTTTTATTAATAAACTTACATTTATGGATATAAAATAGCTAAAAGTATTAACAAATATTTTATAAAAAACATTTATCATTCTTCCTGGGGAACTTAAAGAAACAGAATAAAACATTTTCCATCGTAAAGAAAACTCCCTTAAAATATGGACAATAACAAAACTGCTAAATTCTTCCAGAATCTCTGTGTAGAGGAACCAAAAGAGATGTGCCACAGTTTCTGGATGATCCCCACAGAAAGTTCAATTAGTATTTATGTCTCTTTTAAATGTTACCATATAGTGACTGGCTGGGTAACATTTATGAAGAATTTTATATGAGATTTCCTTCACCTTGTTCACAATTAGATATTTATGGGATCATCCAGACTGTCTTCCAGGTGATATCTGGAACATGTCGGTTCCAGTAAGATATTCTATATATGGGAGAGACATGATATCTTCTTGGAATAAACTACGTATTCTCTTATTGCTGTTACCAAGTTCCTGTGAAAAGCAGATTTTTCCCACTGCTGACTCAGCTGGATCAGGGAGAGTGACTGAGGCAGATATTGAGCTGTCAGTGTTTTTATATAACATTAAAGTCCCTGAGGGTATGGCACCAAGCACCATTGAGAATTCCCCAACACTGACGGGAAAATTATATAGTGTAAGGAATTCATTGTAAGTAAGTAGTGCTCCCTCGTTAAATTTTAAAACTTAGTAGCGGCCGCCATTGCTGGCAGCTGCCAATATGTGCTCCAGCCAAAGCTACACCAGAGGGTTGTGCTGTGTAACAGGTTGGTGCAGGTGGTGTTATCTACATTTGAACATTAGGCAACAGTCTCATGAAGACACTTTCTATTGTTCACTAAAGACCAACAATAACAGAGACAAAGGGAGAGCAGCAGAACTAGTGCTAACAATTAGCACTGCTAGCCTGCCCACCAACACCAGCTAATGTTCTAAAAACGATGATCAATGATTTTGCTGTAACGGCTCCAGCTGTCTGTGTCAGGGACACGTTGGAGATGAAGTGAGTGATCCAGTGACAAAGGTTTGGAAAGCTGCAGTCAGCTGAGACTAAAGGAGTCACCTGACCGAGAGACGAAGTGTTTCACTGAGAACGTCCAGATGAACAGAATCAACCTTTGGGATAATCTGTTCCACACATCCATGTTTCACTTACTGCATTATATTTCCTCATTGCTGTGCACACAGGCCTGTGGCTTATAACCAACTCCAAGTTCAGACTCAGAGGCTGCTGAAGCTGTTTTCTGGAACAGAGACGTGTTGGATATAAAAGCAACTCTTCTTTATGTGTCAGCACTGAGGAAAGGAGCAGCTTCGTTTCTAAGTGTATGAAGGACTGTAGCAGTGTGTGTGTGAGCTTTATTTCACAGACAGAACCATGTCAAAAACACAACTTCAGGTAAAAACAATACAAAATCAAAGAGTCTGATCAGAAGGATTAAACAGAGGAGTGTGGGACTGTTTTTAACAGACAGCAGGTTAAGCCAGGCTGGAGGAGTAAACTGAGCCTCGGTGTGAGCAGCAGTGTGTTTGACAGGAAGCTGAGATAAACAGTCTGGAGCCCATTTAGTGCTTCATATGAAAGTGTGAGGATTTGAAAGCAAATCTAAAATCAAGCAGGAGTCAGTGTGAGAATGATTTGTGCTTTTCCTCAGTCAGATGCTGGGAGTTTCAGTTCATCCATGTTCAGCGTGCTGTGCTTTGTGTAACAGGAGAATATGACAGTATAAATCAAGTCTTCATGTCACTGAAAGCCTCCACAGTCTGCTATGGAGGTGCATCAGTTTGGATTTACAAGAAGAACATTTCTTAAACCTGCCACAAGATGGCGCTCCAACAGAAGGGATGTCCACAGTGTAACACAGACACACACATACTGTGTGAATGTGTGAGTGAATGGGCTTTCAACACAAGGCTTCTGCTGCTACCTTTAATGACATAATTAGCTAACAAGAACAAACTGTTAATTACCACCAAAGAACGGCTCCAGATTTTAGCTGCTGACCATTTTGTGAAACGTTGATTACATCAGCTTATTGTTGATTTTTCAACCTTAATATCAGCTGCTTTAAAGGAGCCTGGTTCTCTCGCAGTAACACTTTTCTTCACTAGATGCAGTGCAGGCACAGTCTGTGTTTCTAAACTACACACTAATGTTCATTGTTGTGCAGCTAAATCCTCCCTCTGGATGGGAAGAATCCCTGTCAGGCTTCAAACACCTGGCTTGGTGTTCTGGAGCTAATGTGTCACCTGTGAGGACTCTGAGATGAACACACAGCAGACACTTCAGTTCTCCGTCTGTGTGTCCTCAGTTTCCCAGCATGCCTTGGCTGTGGTGGTGGAGGTGAATGAGGGGGAACATGCTGCTCTGTCAGCACTCAGGTTTCATACCTGGTGATCTCAGAGGACAAAGCGGCGTTACAGCAGCGCACGTTGATGAGACCTGATGCTCTGAACAGTTCAGACTTCAGCCTCACTCTGAGAAAACAAACGACTGACTGTCAGCAGCAACTACACCTGCTCCATCAGTGACGGAGAGAAGAACTGAGACTGAGAGACATACAGCTGCAGGTCAAAGGTCAGAAACGCCCGCTCTTTGTACGGGTCAGGAGTTAGTACTGCAGAGGTCAGAGGTCAGCTTGCTGACAAACCATTTGAAACAGTTTGGAGCTAAAAGCACAACAGCAGAGGAAAGAAGAGACACTGCAGAGATGATGCAAAATATTGTGTTTTGTTCTCAGCTGTCAAAAAGTGTAACACACGTGTTCCAGCACAGCCTTTGTGTACTTTCACTTCTCCATACTGTCCATTGGAAATCCTGTTTGTTACTTTTTGATTTCAGTCCATGTGTCCAAAGCAAACTTCTGTCCCACACTTTCTCTGCTGACTCTTCACCGATGCTCAGATGATCTCAGATGATTTCACCAGAACTCATCAAAATTCGGGCTCCACAGAAACCCAGACGTCACTAAACAAGCGTAACAAGCAAAGTGAAAACTGGTCGTTCAGCTTTATTGACCAAAGATAAGCTCACATGTCACCTCATGACACAGACACTTATTTCCACAGCATGCACGAGGACTGACAATAAGTGTCTATAAAGCCACTTCTATCTGCCACACCTGTGCTTCTGTCATGGTTGCTCTCCTCTCACTCTGTCATTTATCCACAGTCTGCCTCCCTCTGCTCCGTCAGCTGACGTCCTCTCTACACCACCTGCTGTGTTTTATCCTGCAAAAACACATTTAAGAAGCGTTGCACCGAGTAACGGGAGGAACTGCTATAAAATCCATTTAAAGGAGGTGGTGCTGAGTGCTGTGACTGGGGTCCCACCACTGACATCACGGGTGGAGGACATGTTGGAAAACTGCTACAAAGTGCTGTGCAGCCAGCAGAGCTTACAGTCTGTCCTGTGTGTCATACAGGCTCTCACACTTAGTGTTTCTGTGACACATTGAAGAGAAGTTTGTGTTGTTCACAGTTGTGCTTGTACTGAGTGACAGCTGACATGACCTAACAGGAATAATGTGTCTGTGCTGAATGAGAAGTAACACACAATGAAGTCTTGATGCATCTCAATCATCCAGGAAAGTGAGTCTGTTGCTTCTGTTCATCTGGACGCAGCGTTTTGTGGGAGAAACGTGTCGTCATCATCAGGTGACGTCTTCAGTCTCAGCTGCAGGTTTCAGTCTTACAAACAGGACATTTGCATAAAGACTGAAAGCAGCTGCAGGAACGATGGGCTGGGAGCTCCGTTCCTTCATCTTAATTATGCAGATTCTCAGGACCATTGATCAACAACCACTGATCCATGTCCATGAGTCCCATTCACAGAGATGTGGGAATGGCTGCAGTCACAGCATGTAAGATGGAAATAAATGAGAAGTATTTAGCTGAAGTGGATTTGATTTATCTTAGTTCTTTTTTAACTTGTAGTTCTACATTGGAAGATTATTGTGATATTGAAATATAAAAATACATTTATATTCTATTATTTTCTCAAAATAAGCGTCACACTCGTGGAAGCCGGTGTAGCCGCCGAAACGCCTGCATTTATGGAGACTTTCAGCCCCAGGTAGGCCAGTTATGGATCTTGGATCCACATTATGTCAGCAGCTGTTCTCCACCGTGAACTGTGTTCAAACAAACACGCTCACGCCTCACAGACGACAGCTTACAGTCTGTAGAGATAAAGTGACTTCGTACAGCCCCGACCTGCAGACGCTGTGCGCAGAGGTTCAGGAGCAGAAGTCCCGTTGTAAACATATCACGGCAGACCCGACGATGTTTGCATGAACGCGCTTTTCAGCATCTCTTTATTGACCACTTTACACACACGGTTGCTGTGCGCACACAGCCGGCTGTAGCTTTGCAGCTCACAGCCCGACACACACCAACAACAGCAGAGAGAGCACAGACGTTAAGGCGTGATTGCGGGTGCCGCTCAGGTGCGTCCGCCTCCCCTGCAGCGGCGCTGCAGACCACGCCCGCCACACGCAGTAACCAGGTAAAATACATACTTGGGCAGAATTTTGCAAATATCTATTTTTCATTTTGTAGCAGCATAGAGCTTTTTTCCAATTATTTTTTAAAAGTCAGGTCAAGGCTCCAAAAGCCCAAAGGCGATATAACAGTTTGTGTTTGCTACATGGATCATTGTAGTTCAGCTGTTTGAGTGAGTTAGTGTTTGTGTGTCTCTGTGTGTGTGTGACTTCCAACTGTTTCTAACAGCATCCTTAGTCATAAAATGGTAATCTACCCCACACCCAATATATGGTTCACTTCCTGTATTGGTTCAGCGTGCACAACACAGTGAAGCCACTAAAGGGCAGGAAGCTGACCACACAAGAAACAGAATCTTCACAGAGATGTGTCGACAATAATCCTCCCCCAGCACAGAGTGGCTGGAGAGGTGGTCAGGATCAAAGGAATGTCTTGATCCTACAGATTGAACTAAGACCTGTAAAATTTAAGAAACACATTGATAACATTCAACAATTAGACTCAACAGGGGCCATTAGGAAAGCCACAATGTTCATAGAGGGGCCATGCAGCTCACACTTGACTGTGACTCCTGACCAGGGCTGGACTGGGACAAAAAATGGTCGCGGGCATTTTGACTGGAGACCGGCCCACCAGGTATTATATGTAATACTCTGATGAATATCAGTGGTATTTATTTTGTGTTTTTCATGAGAATAAGTCGAAGAGAAAATAACATTTTGAGGTTAAGAGTGGTATAAATATGTGATATAAATGTTTGTATTAAATTGCATAAATAGTGTGTGGAAAAATCAGTTACGTTAAAAAAAACATAATTTCATGGAATGTGAATGTCTGTTAAAAGAGAAGAGGTGTAATTTGTTTGTATGCTACGTCACGAGAGGTCATGACTTGCAGATGACTTCCGGGGGAAAAGAAGTCGAGAGGAAGGACGGAGAAAGAGAGGGAAAAAGGAGGATTACTAAAATGGCATAGACGAAGCACGGGCTTCGGGACTGCTTATGTCACCAAAGTTGTTCGGCAACAACGCATTACCCGCCTGCGGACTTCCCGGTAATCATTCGGAGTGTTTGAGCTGGGCTTCCCGTACCTTTTGTGCTGGAGAAAGCACGGGGCACGTTTGGCTACGTTGGCTAGCTGGAGCTAGGCTAACGCCACGGTCCTGGCTAACGGAGATTCCGCCGGAGCGGAGAGACGGAGTTTTGAGAGTTGTCTCGGGAGAGAGTCGCTAACCGTGGATGATTCGCTGCTATCTAAGGAACCGGAGATTCGTTGCTCGCTGCCGCGAGTGGAGACGGTTGCTACCACAAAGAGCGAGTTATTCATCGGAGGAGGTCGAGACGTCACGGATACACGGAGGTATTGTTATTATTAAGAGCTCCAACTAAAGCGCGCCAACAACAAAAATAGACTAAGAGTGCACTCTGGGGAAAGAATAACATTGGACAGGTTAAGGGCAAAAATACTAAAATCTGTCCCCGGGGTTTATTGTATGTTTTGTATATGTGTTTTTTTCATGAAGGAAAAAAGGGTTGGATGTGAATTTCCTGCAATTTATTAACCCTTTAAGACCTACCATAGAACCAAGTCCGCCAGAGCTTATATTATATGTTTACATGCTGTGGAGCCATTTCTGGGAGCATTTCAAGTTGCTATACATCAATACAACCATAATATACCAAACTTTAATAATATGTCTGCATTAAGTGCATAGTAATTACATAAATTGCAAAAAAAAGTGCAATAAACTACAAAAAAATTGAAAATCGTTTTTGTTTTTTTAACATATATTTGTAGTTAGAGAAATTTAAGAGGCTTATCCCTCAAAACTGTAAATACAAAAAAGTTGCACAAAATAGTTTCCCACCACAGGAAATTTATTTTAAGTGTCTTCATAGTTTTATTTTTGAAATACACCAATTTTTATATACTGCAGGAAAAACGAAAATAAATATTATAGTGCAAATTTGCAAAATAACAGCATATGCATCAAAATAAACTATTTCCAGCAGTGCAATATGAGTCCTAAGCATCCCAGAAACGACACAGAAAGTCATGAAGTCAAACATAACTTTTAAAAACACAAGTATAAGCTCATGAGGTCACGATGGTAAAAAAAACTAATTTCCGCAAAATGACGCCACTTCCGGTTTCGGGCAGGTCATGCGGTCATGTGATAGTTCGCGCTGATGGACGTAGGAAGTGTTACAAACATCGGATCGGCGAAGCGTGTTTCTGGAATATCATGTTTTTGTTGCTGCAAGTGATTTTTATGCAGTTTTTGCAAAGCTATATGTGGAAGGAAACTGTGACCTAGGACAAGCATAAGATGTAAGTACAACTCCTCCAGTTTCATATGCAAAAAAAATGATTGCACTAGCTTATGTGGTTGCAGAGCTACCGGGATTTAAAAATAGTTACGCAAAACAGAGCGTGCCCGCTCCGATCGGCTGTAAAGGGTTAATACATTTTCTAACCCTGAGATCCTGTGTTGGGTTTATTGCATGGTGTCTTATCATTTGAGTATTCAGATGTATTAGCCTTAATCGGTTAAGTGTATTTCCTTAGCCTCCGCTTGTCTGTGTAGACACGAGAATCATATGAACCCTAGACTGATATTTATTTTTCGAGATGTATCTTTTATCACAGAATGTTTAAGTAGAGTCAAGACTGCACCCGAAGGCATAAGGGGGGAGTCTTGTCACACGAGCCGGTGGTAAAAGTTTTACATATAGGAAAAACCATGAAGCCTTTGAATGAAAACAAACGCTGTTGTCACAGTGATGGACGCTGTCTTGTTGGTATACATGCATCAGTCTAATAAACTTAAACCTGCACCATCCTCCCTGTCCTGGTATTCTAAACAGGAAGTAGACTGTTGGTCGAGTTAACCTCCTGAACATCTACAACACACGGTGGAAACCTGACATTAAGACAGAGACTAGAGGTGAGACATGATCATTGCTGATTACTGATGACAGATTTAGATATGTTTTCATAAACCTTTCATTTGCCACATCAATAAACAGCACGGCAGGGCAAAATATGTTTTCTAACATGGCAACCTTTAAAAAGTGAAAGGAGACAGAAAGACAGCTGAGAAAGAATCAAACGGACTTTTTGATGCATTTTACACACAGTACTGGTGCAGAATCTAGAAAATGTGGGAAACACTGGCATCATATGCAGTACTTACTTCTGAAGAAATTATGATGGGACCCTAAAAAATGACTATGTACAATAATGGATTTCTATACATTTTACATCAGATGAAAACGTTTGTTGTAAGATTCAGATAATTATTTATTAAAAGTGAGACATTTTAAATGAGAACAAGAAAGAAAAGTATTTCTTTGTGCCCCCCTCTCCCTGTTAATGCCCTACCTGCCCCCTGGCAACACTTTGCTAGACCCGCCCCTGCACAGTTACCAGCTGTCAGCTACACAAAAAGGATCCTGGTGTTATTTGTCTCTCAGAAACAGTTCATAACTTCAACTCATTTTGGTTTTGTCATGTTTTGGTCTTTACATTGTCTTTCTTCTATATAATTGTTAAACATTTAATAAATATGTCTACAAAAAGATTTTAAAAATCAGACATTTCACACAGACACCCAAATGATTTCTGACTGATGAAGGGGGCTGAAGGTGCCCTGCTCTTGCCCAGCTTCTGCTGCTCTCTCCCTGCTCACTGTCAGCAGCTGGCAGCCTCGGTCCTGCCTGAGACTCTTCATCTATCAGTGCCAAAGAATATGGGAAACAGCAACGCACAACATGCACATTACAAAACAAGCACATGAATCAGCATTACATTCATTAGTGAAGTGCTGACGTTCGTTCCTAAACTTTGGGCCTTAATTAACATCACTGTGAACTAATGTTTGCTTTGCTTCTTAACCAGTGAAGCAGCGAGGGGCTTTCTGAGGTTCCTGCTCGTAAATGCCCAAAATGAGTCGAGTATTTCTGCAACTACAAACTCTGTTTTCATCAGAGGTGTAAATATTACAGCACTGTGTCAGAGTCACTGAGGCTGGAACACAGAAAAAGGAAGTAGATGTATTTATTTTTAGACTTTATTGCCTGGAACCACTTTAAAAATACGCTTTGGGTCACAATTAACTGCAGAAAACCAGGAATCCACATATGAACATTATCTGTGCAAAGATTTATGCTCACGTCACACGAGCTGATAAGGAGAAGCCAAACCTGGAAGCCACGACTTTGTTGAGGGTGTTTTTTGCAAACTTCTCTCCACAAATTCACATTTTCAAACTGCTTCAACATCTCACTCTGTGTCTTCGTGTGTCTCTGAGCTTCGGTGCAGGATCATCATTAAAATGGTGGAAAAATGAGCATGATTGCAACGACCACGGCACAATGGATCAAGTTACAAAAATTAAGCGATACTGATCAACGCACCACAACGATTATGTCACACGACACAGGATGTGATGTCACAACTGGTGCGAGACTTGCTGGCATGCTCCTATGAGGGTTGTTTTCCGGGGATGGCTTGTTCCTCTTAGTTGCGCGGTCGGGGTTCCCCCAGGTGTCGGGTGGTTCTTGGGGTCCAGGGTCCTGTCTTTGGCTTTCTCTGAAGTGGCCGGCCTCTGCAGTGGTTGGCTGGCCGCTGCTTCTGGACCGCTAGTACTCCTTCCCTGGCTGTGGGAGCTCCATCTGTAGCAGCAAGACCAAGGGCGGATCTAGAGAAATTTTCTTGGTCGACATGGTGCATTTTTTCCACCGATAGGAAACGTGGATTTTTTCCTTTCTTTACTGTTTTCGCGCTGTCCTTAGAAAACGCTTAAAACACACACAAACGTGACGACAGTGTTTAGAACAAAGCGTGGCTGATATATATGATCATAACTCTGGATTTACTGGCCTGTAATTAAAATTTAAAAACTTTGAAGTCCGAACTTTCAATGTGGCTGAAACAGAGACTCAGCGTTGCTGCAGCTTGTTGCTATGGCAGCTTACATCAGTCATGTGATTTGGAGGTGCAGCGTGTCCGTGGACCACAGAGGGTTAATAACACTCACTTTCCTCCATTTCCACAGTGTAACATCCACCCACCTGTGTAAAATCCGAAATTCCCATGGTGTTGTTCAGAATGTGCTCTGGCACGATCATAAGCATCGCTTGCTGCTGAAAACAAGAAGAAAGCCGGTCCTGCTATGGGCTGAACCATTTGTTACTGATGCAGGGGGGGACACTATGGAATATACTCAGTTTTAGCATTTATATTCACTGTTGACTGTAACTACGCTCAAACTGTTAATGCGATCTTATTTTAATAAACAACACTGTCATATGCAAAACTGGGGTGGCACTTGGGGTGGCAAGAGATCATTTTAGGGTGGCACTTGCCACCCCACACTCAGAAAAATAAAGGTGCCAACTGGAACCAAAAGTGGTTCTTTAGACTGATGCCATAGAAGAACCTTTTTTGGTGCCACAAAGAACCTTTCAAACAATGGTTCTTTGAAGAACCATTTCTTTCAGTGGTTCATTGAAGAACCTTTAAAGGCAGGCACGTGCAGAGGGGGGGGGGCTAGAGGGGCTTGAGCACCCGCCCCTTTCCTGATGGGTGCCCAAGGTGCCCTTTTGTTGAGGCAACTTTTTAAAAAAAAAAAAATATTATTATTATTTTTTAATGTGTGTGTGCGTGCGGAGTCCTGTCTGTGCCCCTCAACAATAATATTTAACTATTAATCACAGTTTTGCTAAATAAAAGGATCTGGCTTGCATCAGTCACATGATCACATTTAACCAATGATTGCCCTTGACGGCAGAACGCTGTTGTGCCAAAGTAGTTACCCCCGTCAAAAATTGTTTCCCCATTCACGGGAGCGCGCAAAGTAGGAGGAGCCGCTTGCCCAGCTCCGTTCTGTACGCTACTTGTCACTGATCTGCAGTCGACGCGATAAAGAGTAAAAGCTGGAAAACAGCAGACTCGATGAATTTAATATTAGTTTCGTGACATTGTAATGTGCCGTGTGGAAGACAGTTTACCTTATACTGTACACTTAAATAACCTGCTGGGAATACTTTGTCTAGAAAAAGACTTTGATACTATAATACTGTAAAACCAGATGGAAACACGTCGCTCTCCAGTGAATTTACACTCGGTTTACACTTTGTAGCGAAGCTATCACGAATGAGTTCATTTGCAAAATCAATCTCAATCTAACCAATAAGTACTGTAACTTCAGAGAAGATGTCTTATTCACAGCAAAAGTTATGGAGGGATACAGATTTTATCAGGCTGTGTGGCATCGGCTGCCAAAATGTGTGCCCCCCCCCCCATCTGTAATCCATATTGGCTTTGCCACCACAAAGGGTATATTTGCCAAATAAGTCACAGTATAACCAATAAGTACAGTAACTTTGGAGACCATGTCTTATTCACAGCAAAAGTTATGGAGGGATACAAAATTTATCAGGCAAATTTATACAGCAAAAAACTATTTGCTTTATAAACAGTTTTATAAAGCAATGATGTCACCACTCTATGGTGACATCATCTCTACAGACTGTGGCTGTTACATATCCTCACCTGGTAATAATAAGACTGTCCTCAGCTGCACACAGCTCCAAGATGAACAAACTGAAGTAAATACAAATTAGAGTTACGATAGATTGAAATCTTGTAATCAGAGCTAATTCTTAGTGAAACTCTCACAACATCATATCATGATCCTGGGTTAGTGTCTCGGTCTCAGATCACAACATCAGCACAGGCTTGGCTTGGGTGAGGTATTGAGTGGTTCTTGTCCATGACAGCTGCAGGTACAGTGCCATCAGCCATGCTGCACCACATGTCTGCCCAGGAACATTAGTGTGGCTGAGTCTCATGTAAACATTGTGCTAAAGTGGTGGGAAAGTGGCTGCAAGCTGGCTGCACTGTGTCCAATACTCTCAGTATGATATCCACAAACCTCTGAGTGTCACAGAGTGGGCCTGTGCTCAGCTCACTGTGCCCCATTCAATTCTACTTGCATAGTTTTACAAGTAAAATTAAAAGTTGCTCAATGATAAGTTATTGTAGTAACAACTAAGTCCATGGTCATTATTTGTTAATAGTAGCTTAAAGCTTCTGCACCAATCATGGAGCAGCAGGTTTAGAGCATGTGGATCTACAAAAGTAAGTCCCAGTAAGATGGGCTGAGCCTTACATACTAGAAGAAACATGTCATTCCCAGCAGATGAAGCGCCCTTTAAAGCAGGATGTTAAGGTTCAAAATTATTGGGGATGGAGACAAGAGAAAAACCACAATAACAACACTGGTCCGGTCGGGTTGAGTCAAACGATGATTTTAATGATCACACACGTGGGAGATGGACACTGATGCAGACAGCCTCAAATCTCAAAATGGTGGAGCATTGCTCAAACTCTTATAGCCTCTGGTGCCTCCACCTTATTACAAAAAGCCTAAACATTCACATGCTTTCTCTCACACAGCGCCTAAGCTACGACCTTGGCTCCCCGTTTATCTGCTCCTGCTGAGATGGGGCAGAAAACTCCAGTATGTTCTGTTCTCTTCTAATCAGACAAATAAGGCGATGACTTTCTGCAAACAGTATTTCTTATAACTCAGCAGTATAATGCATCATAAAACAATATCATTCATTCACAATAAATCAGCAGTCTACTTTAATGCAAATCAGTTTAACTAATGCAACCGTTATCAGCTTCTTCTAACTCAGGAGAATGATGCAAACTAAAACTACATAATAATTCACAATCTTTAATTAGGGGTTATAACATGGCATAAAATAATATTATAATCTAACAATTCCCCCTGATGAGGTCATTAGAATAATGACCTCACCAACACCCTTCAATTCAGTGTGGCCGGGTTCATCTCTTCTCACTCCTGAGGTCCTTTGTCCCCCTGAGCGGCGAACCATATGTGGGATGACCTCTGTGTTTGCGCAGTTCAGATGCAAGAAAAACTATTATTCCAACAATAGCAGGTACAGATGACACTTCCCAGGTCTCCCACAGCTTTATTTTGGTGCTACCTTATACCCTTCAGACGTACTCAGACTAGAACCTCTGTCCAAAGAGCTTTTAGCCTTTATTTTATTGCTGCAGCTACCAGTGTCGTCCAGTTGGGTGATCCTCTGCTCTTCATTCTTCAACCTTAGGGGTTAGACAACCCTTCAGTCGTGGCACAGATCAGGGGATTATTCTGCCCCGATTTCAAACAACGATCTGTGTATCCTCCAGAAAAAGGAACAGGAAGGTGTCCCCCTTTTTGCCCAAAAGCCTCTCGAACTTCGTT
Organism: Copadichromis virginalis; assembly: GCF_057382275.1. Classification (NCBI taxonomy): domain Eukaryota; kingdom Metazoa; phylum Chordata; class Actinopteri; order Cichliformes; family Cichlidae; genus Copadichromis; species Copadichromis virginalis. The sequence goes on from NW_028188589.1 coordinate 10,758,333, forward strand.
GGTCTGGTGTTCCCGGATTTCCGCCAACCCCTTCATGGTTATTGCTGTGTTTATGGGATCCATCCTTTTGTGGTGACTAGCTGGAGCTCAAACGCCATGACCCTTGGACCCAGTTGATGTCTCGGCAGTCACTGTGTCTGTCTGCTACGGAGGATCCTCGCATCTCTGTGACCTCGTCTGGTGTCTGTTCCTTTCTCTGTAAGAGACAGAAAACCAAAACACCTCTCTTCCTACCCCTAATAATCTAATGTTGTTATCTACTGACCTTCTAGTGTTTCAGAATTGGTCTAAAACATTCAGAATGTCCCAGGGACTTATTCTAATCATATGTGTGTGTAATAGGGCTGAACGATTATGGAAAATAATCAAATTGCGATTTTTTTTGCCCCAATATTGCGATTGCGATGCGATATGCGATTATTTTTTAAGGTCTTTGTCTTCTGTATTATTAAACAAAGACAAGCAATACATCATATAGTATGGCCAATACTATATTACATTAATTTTAAACTGTTCTTTCCTGGAAGACAGACCTCTGTTATGATGACATGAGGTGATGCATGAATTGATGACTGACATTTTTATTTAACTTCTTCAATCACAACAGTATATTTGAACATACACAATAGTTTATTTTTAGCTTACAAACATCTGAGCATAAAGTGCTGGCAAGGAACCCTGGTGTAAACATTAAAATGAAAGTCAGTACAATGTGCAGATTGCAGAAATATACATAAAAAAAATCAGTGGCTTTACCACACTCAGTTTTTCGACATCTGTGAACTACTAGACAGTCATTCAATTAAAAAATAATATTAAATAAATAAAACTAATAAATAAAAAATACACATCTTACTGATCTCTGCAGTCAGTAACATTACACATAAAGTGCAAACATAATAGCAATTGTATAAACACACACACAAACACGCCTTTAAAGTTTAAAGGCGTGAAATTGGACGGTCTAGCCTTCTGATTAATCAGAAGGCTAGTTCTGATTAGCGTCACCGCTGTCTCGGTGGAGTTTAATAAACTCGGCCGTCTGCTTCTTGCTATCTAAAATATAACCAGACACTGGTGTAAATTCTCGACTGTCTCATACTTCTGTTTAATAAGTTTTCTGTTTGACGTTTAGTCAGCTGTGTGAAAACCAAGGAGGAACCCACCCGGGGGATTAATAAAGTTTTATTTTATCTAATCTAATAACTTTAATCTCAGCCAAACCGATTTACTCACGAACAAACAAAACACTGAAAAAAGCCCAACAATAACATTTTTAGGTTGTCTAAGTGACTTATATATTACGTTAAACCCGAGCAGCGAAACTCCGCGGTGATCTGAAAATGATGTGCCGGGAGTTGTGCCGTTCTCGGCCGCATCAGTAACCCTCGAGCTCCCGGCTAGCTGTCGAGCTGGTGGGTAGCAGACGCCTCTGAAAACGTCGAAGCACTTTTGCAAATATGGGATATCTTGATAAACCGAGCAGATATTTGATGTTTACACAACTACTTTCTCGCCTGAAAATATGTTAAAAGTTTATTTTGTGACCCAGAAAGATTAGTATGAGTAATTTTAAAACTTAGTAGCGGCCGCCATTGCTGGAAACTGGAGTTTGGCTGGGCCGCGCTATGAATTCTGGGATATGGTAGTAATTTGGACAGCCTTCGGCGCGTCGCTGTGACGTAATCGGTCTACAAATGCGGCCTCAGGAGGATGCAGCCCATGAATTTGGACATGTCCAGAGTATAATCGCAGCCTTTGCGGTTAGAAAATTGCACTTGATCATGTCGCGATATTATCGCAAATGCGATATATCGTTCAGCCCTAGTGTGTAAGCGTGTTTGCATTTAGCCCTCTGCACTCAAAGTCAATACCTGCAATATATCAGTCTGGACCATCACGCCGAATGAAGCTTATGACCTTCAAAAGACCAAGTGCCAACTTTTGCAAGGTGTGTCTGAGAATTATTGAAACCACTCTTTTTAACACAAGACAAAGAAATTAACAAATCTTCTAAACGCTATTCAGTTCATTTCAATGATTAATGCTTAAACATGGACGTGATGATTTATGCTTCTCACTGATTCTCTACAAAGGACCAGAAACTTCTCGGGCCGCTATTAGCTTAAGCTTTACCATACCTAAGGTATTAAAGACACAAATGAAGTTATAAAATGTTCAAATAATCCTTGTTTGATGTTAAAGCTCAACTTTCCCCCCCTTTTTTTGACACATTCCAATGTGTCAAATCAACAGAGCTAGAACATTCAAAAAAAAGTTAGGCAGCTACAAAGTTTCCCAGACTCTTAAGGTGATCTGCGTGTAATGTCCTGACTCAGGTATTTAATATTTTAATAAATGTCGTTTAATTAACTGCCACTATTTAAACTAAACAAAGGACATAATTCAAGAAAAGATCACAAAGAATAACATGATATCAGTGTTTTGTAAGCGCGTGCGGCCTTCTATGCTCGAAGCCTTTTCCCTCAATAGATCAGTCAGACATTCACGCTGACTGTAGCTTTTAACCCTTATTAACTTGAGCACAACTCTACAATGAGCAACAAGTTGCAATATGTATAAAAACGATCATGGTTACACCTGCAATGAAAAATTATATCATTATCCTAACACCTGTAAATAGAAGATTCATCAGAGGTTATAACAATCACAGGAACACAGATGTTAGTATAAGGTCAAAAGCTTCAATAAATGATCATCGATGCAATGCTTATTGCATGATTCTCATACAATAATAATGCTGATTTTAAAATAACAGTAAAACACCCTTTTATCCCGTTTCACTCGACACATAAACGTTTATAAATGCCTCTTTTATTTTTAATTTTATTTCCCCCTGTTCTCCCCTTACTGACCACAGCAGGGGATCTTAGTTTTGAATCAGCCATGAATCCAGCTCACCTGATTCATCAGTGAGCTCCACCATCACTGGCGTCTGACAGGGTGGCGCTGCATACTCTTCCTTTAATGTCACTATTTTCAACCTGTTAATTAGAGTGTTTAAACCTGAAGTCGACTACGTCCACAACAAGTCAATACAGCTGTAAATGTGGCCAATTATCAATCTATTACCAATCAATAACAACAGATAACTTCTATTTTATGCATGCTTTTAATCAACCACTCACTCAGAGGATCTCCAATCCCAGGAAATTCCTTCTCCTCCTTTAATGAGTCTGTCCTCCTTCCATGCCCTGGTAACTGGTCCATCCAGAGCCATATGATCTCAAATATACATACAACAAGCCAAACCACCCCTTGGTCACACCAACCCTTTTCCGCCCCGAAGATGTCCAATGCCATCCTAGTATGGACTGAAAGTGGCTTTAACGCTGACTGTTCTGACAATCCATTTTATAACGTTCCTGGTCAGATTTGCCAATCTCTGCACCAGGGTTTTAAACGCTTCGCCATTTTCATTAGTTTTTATTTTTATTTAGTTTCAACTCCAGATTTTCAATTTTTTCCAGTTGTAATTAGTTTTTACCAATTCTTTGCTAGTTTAGTCTAGTTTTTATTTTCTGAAAATCCTTAGTTTCAGTTTAGTTTTAGTTGTGTTTTGCAAAAATTAAGTGTAACCAAATCTCAGTTCCATCATATCAATCATGCTCTTCTGGTTATCCTTGGGTGTTGAGACTAATCACTATTAACTCTTGCCGCACCGAGTGTTCCTAATTTTGGTTGAAGTGAATTGATAACCTTTTTGAAGGCGATTGTTTCACACATTTATTTAGATGTCCCAGTCCTGTTATCTCGGGATACATCACGCTGCCTTATCTGGGGTTAGCTGTTTTCGGGGGATGCGGGTTGAGTGGGGGAGCTCTTCAAGGAGGGGGAGTGTGCTCCCCCTGATGAGCTCTTCAAGGTAAGCTAGGTTAACTTTCTTGTGTGAGCTTTTCAAGTGCACTTCGAGGTTTGTGGGATTTTTAGTTTTATAGATGTCCCTCATAACCCCCTGATGACCCAGTAATTCATTTTTGCGCACTGTAGTACACATTTAGTTTTTGCTTGTAGCTCTCATACTCTACTTGCCACTCCTCTAAGTCCTGATGTTTCTTAGAGAGGACAACAGTACCTTTAAATTTATATCACATGTGTGGGGGTGTGGCCTTGCCAATTGTTTTTCTTTTTTTTTTTTTTTAACTCAGGTTTTGATTAATTTTCAAAAATAAACATCTAGTAAATAATTCGAGGGGTCTTTAAGGATTAAGCTTATTTAGTTTCACGGAGAACATGACTAATTTATTAATGTGTGCTCTACACATTGGGACTTTGTACATTCAGTCAATGCAAATCAGTTTAACTAATGCAACCATTATCAGCTTCTTCTAACTCAGGAGAATAATGCAAACTAAAACTACATAATAATTCACAATCTTTAATTAGGGGTATAACATGGCATAAAATAATATTATAATCTAACAGTAGCTTAAAGCTTCTGCACCAATCATGGAGCACCAGGTTTAGAGCATGTGGACCTACAAAAGTAAGTCCCAGTAAGATGGGTTGAGCCTTACATACTAGAAGAAACATGTCATTCCCAGCAGATGAAGCGCCCTTTAAAGCAGGATCTCACTTTAACCCTAAAGAACTTGCTATGAGCATGCAGTGCATTCATGGTTATTATTCATACGATTGTGGGTAGCCAATAAAGTGCAACTATCACATTACATTTTATTATTAAATTGTTGTTGACAATCCCTTCACTTCTGCTTATCTAATTCATGGTTGCAGGATGGCTGACAGCTTCCATTAGGCAGGAGGTAATGTCCATTCTGGCCACAGTGCAACCCACAATGTGTAACTGACACTATTATATTGCATTATGTCACATTGTTACATCTTTTTAATAAATGATGACAGTCAGCTGAATTTTCTGCCCCCTTGGTGGAGGACATCAGGATCAGCAGCTCCATCACAAACACCACAGAAGAAGAACAACACTGGATCAGATTATCTGGACGTGTTTGACAGGGACAGTGTTCATGTTCATGGACATCAGGACAAAAACAGACGATGGAAACCTGCCAGATTTGAGCTAAACTGCTCGTTTCCATGTGTAGTCCCTGGGAGGTCACATGACCAACAAAGACACACAAGCTGTGTCCCAAAACGTCGGCTGCATCCTCCGGAGGCCGCATCTGAAGGCCGATGACGTCACAGCCAGGCGACGAAGGCTGTCCCGATTCCTCGACTCCTTCAAATGCGTCCTTCATTCCCCCGAGTTTGAAGGATGGGTCGGGTGTGTCCTTCGTGGCCCACCATATCCCAGAATTCATAGTGCGGCCCAGCCAAATTTCAGCTGCCAACAATGGCGGCCGCTACTAAGTTTTAAAATTAGTCTTATTAATCTTTCTGGGCCACAAAATAAATTTTTAACATATATTAAGGGGAGAAAGTAGCTGTGTAAACTTCAAATATCTGCTGGGTTCATCAAGACATCGCATATTTGCAAAAGCGCGCCGACGTTTTCGGAGACGTCTGTTACCCACCCGCTCGATAGCAAGCCGGGGGGTTCAATGGTCACTCCAGAGCAGCGGACTCCCGGCTTCATCGTTTTCAGACCCCGCTCTTTGGCTACTCAGGTTAAACATGATATATAAGTCAGAGGGCCCGGTGGCGCCAGTGTCCGGCAGCCTCTGTCAGTGCGCCCCAGGGCGGCTGTGGCTACACTGTAGCTGCCATCACCAGTGTGTGGATGTGTGTGTGTGGATGACTGGATGTGTGAAGCGCTTTGGGGTCCTTAGGACCAAGTAAAGCGCTGTACAGGCCATTTACCATAAGTCACTCGGATAACTTAAAAATGTAATTGTTTGCCTTTTTTCTGTGTTTCATTTGTTCCGGAGTAAATCGGTTTGGCTGAGATCAAAGTTATTAGATTATTAGATTAAATACAACTTAATACTACAAATTAATCCATCGGTGGGTTCCTGCGGGATTTTCACACAGCTGAATAAACGTCAAACAGAAAACTGATGAAACAGAAGTGTGAGACGGTCGAGAGTTTACTCCAGTGTCCTGTAATATTTTAGATAGCAAGGAGCAGACGGCGAGTTTATTAAACTCCACCCACACAGCGGTGACACAGATCTGAAGGCTGGACCGTCCCATTTCACAGCCTCGCACTTCTGGCCTTCTCGGTCTTTGCAGGACCCGGCTGTTGGGTCTAAACTCAGACCCCGCTGTATCCAGGACTTATTCCCATGAAAGAAAAACAAGGCAACAGTGTTCGATCGATTTCTTGCGCAAGGGAGGCCCTTCCATCTGTGACCAGCACGTCGAAATGACCACAATGGTGGCCTCCTCTCGCTGCCTTTTATTGACAAACTTCAAACAATAGTTTACAAAACACCTCCCCTTGCAACCCCCCTTTGGTTACAAAGACAAGGCACTGTATGTAAATGACATACACTGAGTGTGTGTGTGTGTGTGTGTGTGTGTGTGTGTGTGTCTGCTGATCAAAGGGTCATAAACCCAGGAAGCTTACATCAGAAGAAACAGAGCTTTCAGATAGGATGTATCTACAATAAAACCTCCCCCAGCACAGAGTGGCTGGAGAGGTGGTCAGGATCAAAGGAATGGCTTTGATCCTACTGCTTAAACTAAGACTATACAAATTTAAGAAACACAATGGCAACATTCAACAATTAGACTTAACATTTCCCTCCTTTTTGTCATTGTATACTTAAATTTCAACTTATGCACCCTTTGTTCAGACAGTGTCAGTGTAGATTTCATTCATGCACAGTAAACTACATCCTATACATAAGCAAATCAGTATCAACAGTTCAAAAACAGGAATTAATATCTTCAAAAGAAGATGCCACCAAGGACCAGACGGTAACCAAGCTATCCAGCCTTGTGGCGGATCTACTCCTGTCGTGCAAAAGTACACAACTGAATGTCAAAGGTCAAACAAGAAGAATCATCATTCTCAAAAATCATATGTCACTACAATCCAACTGTATACAGACATAGGTATTTAAACGCATCAGTCGACTTTATTGTTTGTCCATGTGGCTCTCAGCTAACTTCAAAGCTGCAGCCTGGTCAACACCCATCTTTATGACTCCTATCAACCCCCCAAATCTTCTCACTGTAGGCATCCTGTGGGGGTTAGAGTCAACTGGTGAATTATCTGCATTTACAACTCTTCTCCTGTCCTGTTGTCACCACAGAAAAAGCTTTGTAAAGGAAATTGGATCAAGCTGTTTTGATCTTCTTGGCTCAAAACCTCAAGTGTTCATGATGTAAATGTAGACAAAAGGCTTCTCTGTTTACATCCTTCTTGCAGAAGACAAAAGAATAGGTGATGTTGCCATGTTCCATGGTTAATCTCCAACTTGGGCTAATCCATTGTCCTTCATACACATAGGCAATTGGCCTGTTTCCAGTTCGTTTAACTGTATAATGTCCTGCAACAAGTCATATTCTTTGATTCAGACGAGCAGGTCTGTCCTACCAGAGCAGTTCACCTTCCCAGCTACTGGTGAATCAACCTTCCATTCAGGTTCAGAGCAGTTGAAAAGTTGGCAGTGTTCCTGGATGTGTTGCCAAAGCAACCAAACAAACTGTCTCGCTCTCAGTGATGCTATAGGGCCACAGTCCAGAAGAACGTGTAGCCAGTGGCATCACAAGCATAACCATTGGTCTCGTTGTTTATGTGAGCGGTTGTGTTCTTAAACTGCCACCAGTAGTTGTTGAAAACCCATGCGGGTACTGGGTGTGGTTTGCTCTGTTCCAGTGCGCTCCCTGTCATCCCACTCAGGGTCCACAGGCACAAGAAGATGCACAGCACATTCCCAGCCATTCTGATGAGTACCTGTGGCTCAGTTAGTTTCTTCACCGGATTGAGACGAGGGGCCCTGGAGGCTTTCCCCCCCCCTTTGTTCCCGGTCTTCCTGCCACTTACTCCGAGCTGGCCTGGATGTGTGTCACCTTCTTGCAGTGCGCTTGATATATCCAAGTGTTCCTTCCAGCAATCTTCACTGCTGTGGTCGTCGTCAGCAGCATCCGATATGGACCTTCCCATCGTGGACTGGACCAGCACTTCCTCTCCATGGCCTTATCATCATCCAATCTCCAGACTTCAGGCTCTGCTCCTGCGAAGAAACAGAATCATCTGGCAGATCATTTGTTCTCATAACTACTTTACTTTTAAACATTTTCAAGCATCTAATCTGCTGATATGCTCTCTCTTCTGCTTTTCTATCATCACTACAGAAGACTGGAACTCTAAATGCTCTAACATATATAATCTCAAAGAGTCAGACCATTCTCTGTTGGAGTAATCCTCATGTACTTATTCTATACAGTCTAACCATGTCCTGCCTGTCTTCCTAAATCTTAACTTTACTGCCTGCAAAAAGTTTTTTCTTTTTAAAAAGTATTTAATAATCCTAGAGTATAAACTAATTCTAGAGTGAGTATAACGACTGCTCATCTCCCTCCTGTTGAGACATGGTATAGCCAATGGCTCAAAATAGCAGCAGTCTTATACAAATTATTAGGCAGTACTGGTTTATCACACAGATAAAAAATCATCCTGCAAGCTTGCTCCCTCTGTAAGTCACAACTGTTTTCCTGCTGTAGGTGAGTGGGCCTGCATGTCTGCTGATGTTGTACTGATAAAAGGTTAACACCATGTTTAACTACAGCTGCTTCTCTTGTGATCTTATCTGCAAGAACTTTCCCTAATGCAACTGAATCTTTCCCTCACATGTGTGCTGCACATTTACAAACTGCAATTCCACTGGTTAATAACACTGCATCCAGCAGATTTTGCAAGAGTTTGGTGTATTCTGCAGGTTTCCCTGTAGAAGTTATCTCACCTCGTCTCACTCACTGCACTACAAAGAAATGTACAGTAGCAAATGTATACTGCCTATCAGTGTATATTGTCTCTCTACAGCTTTACACGCTTCCGTTAAAGCTAGCATCTCTGCTGCTCAAGCAAATATGAAACATGCTAGTTGTCCTACATAGATAACTCTCTCTCACTGTCTGCTACAGTAAAACCTGTTCTAGTCTGTCCCTCTGCTGTTGTAAAACTCAAATCATCAACAAACCAAACCTTTCCCTCAACAAGTGGCACATCTATTAAGTCATTAAGACAGATTCAGAATTGTGCACCACTTTATGGTAATATGTGTGGTTGTGAGAGTAACATTAAAGACAAGTGTCTTGTAGGTGACAGAAATGTAAGTTTAGTCTGCGATAGTAAACATCTACCTCTTCTGGAACTAACAATTGCAAAAGGTGAAATAAACTATTTCCTGAAACATTGTACAGCTTAAGCTGCTGCACATACTGATCTCACGCATGGAGGTAAAGCACGAGCAACTAGAGCTAATCTTTTAGGATAGTAAGTTACTGGCTTCACTTGTGGAAAAAGTGCTGTTAGTTATTTTACAGTCACCTGGCATTTGTGCTGTTCACAGAACCACAAGTCCATCGCTGGACCTCCTCTGCGCTATCACTTTTTGGAGCTTGGCACGCTCCCTCAGCTTCCATCTTTCGCCATGTGTCAACTCCCCAATGAGACATGTACAAGAATGTTGCACAGTCTCCCTAAAACAATCTCCAGGGTTTGTCCCTTGGAGCAGCTTCACTCGCTGTAACCCTGTGTAAAAACATTAGTCAGCACTTAAATGTTCAGCTTGTTTAGCTCCCAGCTCCTGTATCACAGAAGACAAAGTCTTAAATTTAAAACAACTTCACATTTGCAACCAACTGTAGATCATAAGAGTAATAAAGTATTTAGCATCACAGAGACAAGTATCATTGCAGGTTTATTCTAAACTCATTAAACTCCTACTTTTTCCCATAATTTGTTCCAAATTATTTAACATCTCAATGTTATTCCACATTGTAATCAGTGACTTCCCTTAAGTTTGTCACTCACCATGAGCCCAACAGTGTGGTCAGATAATGAGCTCCATGTAACTATTCTGTAACCACTGCACATCTGTTCAATCGTCACTTGTCTGTCTGTGCTGAATCCTTTACAAATCACATGATCAACCATCTGCTGTAAAAAGAAATGTAAATGTTAGCGCTGCGCAGGTGTATACACTTTCTCACAGTAATGTCTGTGAGCACACAAGTTAGTGAATGACACACACACATGGTGAATTCACAGACAGAGAATTTAAACTAAAAAGGTTAAATTTTCAGAGTTCACATAGTCATGTGACCCACAGGAGGAATCCTGTGGTCTCCTTCTCCTGCAACAGAGACACACACAGAGATACATCCACACCTTTGTCAGGTGGGGGTTGACTTCACACAATGGTGTTAAGTCAGTCAGTCAGTTCCCCATTTATTTTAAAATTCTTACTCATTCACTCAGTGATTCCTTCTTTTGCTAATTGTGGAAATTATCGTCGCATTCGTTTCCACGCTCAGCAAAACAACGTCATTTCAAAAAGAAAAATAATTTAGACTGGATTTCCTCGTTGAATCCTTTTGGACAGGAACTTGTTTCCTAATTGTCCCAAATAAGAGCCCATTTTAATTTTGGAGAAGCTCACTTTGCAACAGTTTTCTCGCCGACGCTTCGGTTCTAATCGTGCAGATCTGCTCAAACAGAGATCATCAAACAAAACTTTCAGTGCACCATGAAAGTAACAAAATAAAAGAAAGATAGGCCTTGTTTAAGTCATGACACGTGTTCTTCATGCCAGGGGGATAAATCGTAACAACCCAATTGGCAGGTTCAACTTAGTAACAAAAGACAAATCAACAGCCAGTTTAATCTCAAACATTCATCCAATCAGCCATACACACAACATACAGCATAACCCTGTTGTCTTAGCACATAATAAGTTTTAGTTCTCATGTAACTAAATGTGTGCCATGGTAAAACTTCTTCACACACCAGAAACTCACAATCAGCTCACTCAGCTCACTCATTTAAGACCTCTCATCAGCATTCTGTTTTCTCCTCTATGATGCAACCATCTGTCCTCCTATAATATTCAGTCCACTAGTCTATGTATCACTTTCATCTTACTAGTGACTTGGACAAGATGACAAACAGAATCTCATGCTTAAGATGCTGTCTGGTCTCATGAGTATCATTGTATGTGTATATGCATGTGGGGTTAGTATAGTTAATGCATTTTCTGTATGTTTTTGTGTTCCTCTCTCATCACACTTTCATTATTCTCATCACTGCTTAAAACAACACACATCTCTCTCTGTTTTTTTCTTTAACTGTACTTTTCTCCAAAACAGAAAATAGCATTACAGCTGTTTCAGACTGAGAAACACCAAACACTCTTCATGCTATCATTCATCCACACAACTATTTTATTTCTTTTTGTCCACTGGGAAGGTGACCTGCAGAATCACGTCTGCCCCAGCTGGATACCTTTCACACACACCATGACGTCAGACACTCTCACACTCGCCGAATTGATCAGGAGAAAAACTTTCTTCATCTTCACACTCTGTTACAGAAACACCATATGTTTTTGTTTTTTTTTTGTGTTGTGTTGTGTCAGGGATGGATATGTAGTTGTAACGTTTGTGTTCACTTTCTTTCCTTTCTGTCTCCTCTCTTGCCTAGTCTGTAATGGACTCAATGCTGCTCCTAATATGCCTTTAATCTCTCCTCCACCTCTGCCTCTGCTCTCTCACACTCTTCTCTGGCTCTTCTTTCTGCTAACATTCTTGCTCTTCCTAATGCTTTTCTACGGTGTTGTTCTAGAGTAGTTGCAGTGGATTGAGCTGTAGTTTCATCCTCAGGTTTCACAAGAACTTCTTGCAATATTGCTCTTTTAACATTCTGTGCTTCTCTCCTCTTCTGAGTCTGCTCCAGCCACCACTTAGCAACTGCTAACTGCAATTCCTTCCTCTGCTTCGCTTTACCTGTTTTACCTGCTACACTTACAGCTATTCTTTCTACCAGCATTTTACACTTAACTTCCACTAATGTCCCTTCAAATCCATATTTCTCACACCAACAACCTACATACTGCGTGCTGCCTGGTAAAACTTTCTGCATAAATTTTACATCTCCTTCTAAGGCAGACTTACACATTTTATTCTCCATTACAAGACAACAATCAGCCACACTCACGCAGACCACGTCTGGCCCGCACACACACACAACATAGGCCTATCGCTTGCATCTGCACGCACAGCTAGCGCTCTCTGTTGAAAACTCAAACGCCCCAAATGGCGGAGATTCCGGACTCCGAACCTAGGTTCTCTCCACGCCCCAAATGGCGGAGAACTCTCTACTCCCCAAACGGCGGAGAAGCCTGCGTCTCTGTCACGCGGCTAGCGCGCTCCCAGACTCACGTTTAACGCACAGCCCGTAGCCGAATCAAGCCTCGACACGGTGCTTCTGAAGCAGCGCGTTGATCTTTCTGACACACGCACCGGAGCGTCAGCTTCAAGCGGACCATCACTACGTCTCACATCTAAAGGTGTCAAGGTAACTTTGAACTGAGTTCAGTCAATCTGGAGTTTTTCCAAGTTTTCTGTTGCTCTCTGTGAGAGAAGAGCGTTAAAGGCGGGGCTCTCCAGAGTCCAGCAAAACAGGAAACCACGGCTGGGTGTGTGTAAGTGTGCAAACCAATAGAATGCATCGTGGTGGGGGGGGCATCACGGGCAAGAAAAAAAATAAAATAATCGGTCGTACCCATGCTTCCCCGACGTCATGCCAGCGCATATTGGGAAATTCGTAGGCACTGATCGGTTTTCTATCAGCCATTTGCTGGGAGTAAGGGCGCCCTCCGTTTGCGAGGTGCGCCTGCTGCTGGCGGCACAGGGAGGAGAGGGCGGGGCGGCGGGGAGTCTCTGGCTGGCTGGAGCGGCATCTAATAACCAACTCGCAAAACAAAATAAAAACAACAAACAGATATTATGATACAGACTTATAATCTGCACCGATGTTTTTTCTAAATTCTATAAAGTGAGCGCGAGAGCCCTCGGTGCGCCTGCGCGCTGCTGAAGTCAAAGTAAACTTTATTGTCATCTCCGCTACAGACAGTCCAGCATATAGAGAGACGAGACGACGAGGCTGCAGTTACAGCGGTGCAAGTAAACAAACAATAAATATAAGAAGAGTAAGAAAATAAATCTACACTTTAGGACTCGGGGTAAAGGATCAATAACAATTTAAATTTATAATTTACAGTTTGATGATTTAAAGTCTCACACAACCCGTCAAAAGGGGCGGGGCCGGCTGCTTCCAAGTAGAGCACATTTCATTTATAATGATGTAAATCCAAGCCCATCATGGATTCACGATCTGAATCCTGGGTTGTGTGAAATCCCAGAAATCAACCTTAGACAAAGTGAATCTGTGAACTAAGGTGTAGGTCTGTTAGGTTAATTGTGCTGATCCTCGGGTTGGGGGATTTGTGTTTGTACTGGAGCGCAAAATTCAAACCAATGGAAGATGGACAACAAAAGTTCAAAGCCATCAGGTGCTCAGGTTAGAAAAAAGAGAAAAGATGCAGGTAAGCAGATGTGTGATTGGATAATGGCAGCTCATCCTGAACCAATCAGACTAAACTCCAAACAATACATTAAGTTACAGATTTTATTATTAATTAGTCATTGTTACTTGTTGATTTGTCCTTTTCTCATTGTGTGACGAATTATGACGACTGTTTGGTAGCTGTTATTGTCTCTCTCTCTCTCTTCATGTGTGTTTCTCTGGTGAAACAATAGTTTTGTGTTAATGTTAGGGCTGCACGAGTTTGCATAAAATGAGAATCACGATTTTTTGGCTTAGAATTGAGATCATGATTCTCTCATAACAATAAATAAACATAAAACAACAAATGTCTCACGTTTTGTTGTTGCAGCAAAATGTTGTCCTGCTTGAAATTCCGTCTCCACCGTTGCTCGACGCTGCGTGTACAGAGCAGGTAGTGCAACAATAGAAAAATAGTTGCGGGACGGCACTGTGTAGCGTTTGTCTAGGGTGTTGATCGTTTTCCTAAATCCCTCGTTTTGCACAGTGTTGATGGAGCCATATCTTTGGTCAGGTGATAAGTGACAGCCTCCGTAATGTCTTTGTGCCTGTGGGAGTTCGACGTGTATAGGGAAGCGCTGTATAAGGTTCCCGTTATTGATGTTTGGGTGGTTGACCGGGACGGATTTTCTCCTGTCACTTTCTCGTCATCCCTGACGTGCTCTCCGTTGTTTTTTCCCTGCTAATTTTAGCATCACACGGCACAGCTTCTGTATCACGTGGTATAAGGCTCCGCCCTTGTCATTTGTTGAGCAGGAAGAGTGAGCGCTTGTTTTCATGCAGAGTACGTCCCGGATCAAAATGTGAAGTTTTACAAATCACCACTTCTTTAGTTAATATCATTTCAATCTCAGACAACCTCGTTTCTCTTACAGAGGTTGAATGCACCTTCTGCGGATGGCGGTACCACACAGTGTGCGTGGACTTCCCCTCCACAGAAGGCAACTACAAATGCTGTGAATGCTAAATAAACAGAAACAAATGATCCCTGTTGTCTTTGCTTGATGATTGGTTTGAGTCTTGACAATCCACATTGCTGGCGTTGCATCTTTCAATGCCAGCAATGGCAGGTATCAGTGCTCAAACCTTTTGTGTTTGTTTCCAACAAGTTGCCCACCTCGGGAAACAAAAATGTGTTCTTTTACTTGTCAGATGAACATATGAGACACTTTGACTCTTCAGTGCAGTGTGGAGCCTAACAAAGATCTGTTTTGTGTCCCAGCTGATCAGCAAGAGGAGGAGAGTCTGACGGAGCAGCAGAGGAACAGTTTCAGCTACTTGGACTCAGCTCAGCCACTACAGAGGAAACAATGAGCTCAACACAGAAGGTGACAGACAGAGCAGGACCATATGACCAAAGATATTTATCACCATATACATTTGAACATTTGCCATAACGATGTAGCTGACGATAGAATTGACACCAGACAAAATACTTTACAGCTGCACAACTTTATTAAAAACCCATCAATGTATTTTCACTGAAACAAGCAGCTGTTGTTTATGTGCATTAAAGTTATATAAAAATGTAACAGTGCAAATGCAAATTCCTCGCTGACAGTTTAACCAAAAGGCGTTTCCAGTGGAAACTGGCCGACACATCCTGAGCATAACCATGTATAATATCCACTAAACTTCAGAAGAGGTTATACAGTCGTGGCCAAAAGGTTTGAGAATTGCATAAATATTGGAACCTGGAGAAGTTGCTGCTTAAGTTTTTATAATAGCATTTTGCCTGCACTCCAGAATGTTATGAGGAGTGATCAGATGAACTGCATCGTCCTTCTTTGCCATGAAAACGAACTTAATCCCCAAAAAGCCTTACCACTGCATTTCATTGCTGTCATCAAAGGACCTGCTGAGACCATTTCAGTGATCGTCTTCTTAACTCAGGTGAGAATGTTGGCGAGCACGAGGCTGGAGATCATCATGGCTGTATCCCGATTCAGGTTCTGCAGCTTTAAAGTCCTCAAGGGCCGCGTACTCAAAGACCGCTAAGGCCGAAGTGCGAGGCTCGTAGGCTCGTGAAATGGGACGTCTAGCCTCCGTCGCGCTGCCCAGGTTGCCTAGCAACCATGATACTAACAGCTGGAAACGTTTCATACAGCTTTGTTTGACAGAAATGAAGGAGAACATATTTAGTTCATTTGTTTCTACATGAGCTCTGTGTGATTTGATGAGTATCTGAGGCTGAGACCACAGGACTGTGAAACATGATTGTTGGGCTTCATTTCTGTGCTGAACAGTCGTTTAAGATTAGCTGTAAATAACAATTAGCTGATGTTGTTCATGAGACTAAAGTCATCTCACTGTGGTAATGTAAATATAATATGGCCAATATTATAGTTATTATATTAATCACTTCACTCACAGACAAGTATCTGTGACAGTGTGTATACAGATGTATCATATATAAGAGACAAATATTGTTCGTTTAATGTGTTGGTACTAAATTTGGCTCAGTGCTTACATATATGTGTAAAAGCAAATGTAGGAGCTGTGATAACTGTGTCTGATAGAATGAAGAGTAGACTGATATATGAAATATTCCTTTATTGGGTGAGAAAATCAGACCATGTCATAACTGCTGTAAGTCACACAGAATAGATATCAGAGCCTTAAACAGGCTGACTTCTGCTAAATGGGTCAAACTGGGCAGAAAGTCTACAAACACATAACATCCTTATAGAATATGATGTAACACTATAGATCAACTTAGCTCAGAATATATTAAATTCAATTTTATTTATAAGGTTATAGGTTTTATAGGTTTTATTGAGATGCCATCCTTGTGTTTTAGTGGCAAATAAAGTTGGCAGTCATCGGCATAACAATGAAATGAGATCCCATGCCTTCCAAGGATAGAACCCAGAGGCAATAGATACAGTGAAAAGAGCAGTGGCCCTAAAATTGAGCCCTGTGGGACGCTGCATGACAGAGGAGCAGAAGATGATTCATAACCGAGAAGGCTGACAGAGAAATATTATTATTATTATTATTGATTGCTTATATTTGAACAATTGTGAAACCTCACTGTGGATGTAAGAGTGAAATTATGTGGATATCTTGAATCCACTTTATTGTGTAATATTTTATGTGAGTATTTGACGGAAGACGAGCAACATCTGTTGTGGAAGCTAACGGGGTTCCTTTAGAATAAACAAACATAGGATTTATTATCACTGAATAATTCTGTATAAATCTATACAAATTATAGAAATATGTAATAGGAAACAACAAAATAATCTAAATTATAAAATAGTGTGTGTGTGTGTGTGTGTGTGTGTGTGTGTGTGTGTACACAATCAGGAGGGATGGGCATGATTTTAGTGATTATCTTTAACAGCAGGTTGGATGTAATGTGTTAGAACTACCAGCAGGTGGGGATAAGAGACCTTTAAGGTGTTTGGTGCCACGCTCCACCTTCAGGTTTAAAACTAGTGTTAATGGAGTTTGAAGGTTGAGTTTGTTCCACGACTGCATTTCACTCACTGCCTCTGTTTGTATCTCTGTCACTGCAGGACCAACATGGAGCCAGAAGTCAGCGCTCTCAGGAGGCCGACAAACCTCACAGAAGAAAGGGAGAGAAAAAACACACCTGTGACGAGTGTGGGAAGGGTTTTACTGTGAGGGCTAAACTAAAACGGCATCAGGTCATCCACACTGGAGAGAGACCGTTCAGCTGTGACTTGTGTGGAAAGTCTTTTTCCTTGAAGGATTCCCTAAAACAACACCAACTCATCCACAGTGGAGTTAAAGCGTACAGCTGTGATCAGTGTGGCAGAGCTTTTACTCACAGTAGCCACTTACAGAGTCATCTAGTTACCCACTCTGGAATTAAGCCATACAGCTGTGACGAGTGTGGGAAGGGTTTTACTGTGAGGGCTAAACTAAAACGGCATCAGGTCATCCACACTGGAGAGAGACCGTTCAGCTGTGACTTGTGTGGAAAGTCTTTTTCCTTGAAGCGTTCCCTAAAAACACACCAACTCATCCACAGTGGAGTTAAAGCGTACAGCTGTGATCAGTGTGGCAGAGCTTTTACTCGCAGTAGCAGCTTACAGAGGCATCTAGTTACCCACTCTGGAATTAAGGCATACAGCTGTGATCAGTGTGGCAGAGCTTTTACTCAAAGTAGCCACTTACAGAGTCATCTAGTTACCCACTCTGGAATTAAGGCATACAGCTGTGATCAGTGTGGCAGAGCTTTTACTCACAGTAGCCACTTACAGAGTCATCTAGTTACCCACTCTGGAATTAAGGCATACAGCTGTGATCAGTGTGGCAGAGCTTTTACTCAAAGTAGCAGCTTACAGAGTCATCTAGTTACCCACTCTGGAATTAAGGCATACAGCTGTGATCAGTGTGGCAGAGCTTTTACTCACAGTAGCAGCTTACAGAGGCATCTAGTTACCCACTCTGGAATTAAGGCATACAGCTGTGACGAGTGTGGGATGGAGTTTACTGTGAGGGCTTCACTAAAACGGCATCAGGTCATCCACACTGGAGAGAGACCGTTCAGCTGTGACTTGTGTGGAAAGTCTTTTTCCTTCAAGGTTTCCCTAAAAAAACACCAACTCATCCACAGTGGAGTTAAAGCATACAGCTGTGATCAGTGTGGCAGAGCTTTTACTCATAGTAGCAGCTTACAGAGTCATCTAGTTACCCACTCTGGAATTAAGGCATACAGCTGTGACGAGTGTGGGATGGAGTTTACTCTGAAGGCTTCACTAAAACAGCATCAGGTCATCCACACTGGAGAGAGACCGTTCAGCTGTGACTTGTGTGGAAAGTCTTTTTCCTTCAAGGTTTCCCAAAAAAGACACCAACTCATCCACAGTGGAGTTAAAGCGTACAGCTGTGATCAGTGTGGCAGAGCTTTTACTCACAGTAGCCACTTACAGAAGCATCTAGTTACCCACTCTGGAATTAAGGCATACAGCTGTGACATCTGTGGAAAAACTTTCAGCCAGAGAGGGAGCCGAAATATACACCTACGCATTCACACCAGACATGATGTGTACTGCTGTGAACAGTGTGGCAAACAGTTTACAACAGACGCACACTTACAACAACACATGTTTACCCACACTGAGGAGAGACCTTATGAATGTGACCTGTGTGAGAAGACTTTTAAATCTCCACATCACCTGAGACGACACCAACAGATCCACACCAGAAAGAGACTCTACAAGTGCAGCTACTGTGAGGTATGTATTTATATTGTTATCTTGTCATTTTAGCCTGACTGTTTGGAACAACTCTGCTCATTAAACTGTGTTAGCATGTTAGCAATTCTACTGCATGGAAAAGCAGCTCTGAGTGATTATTCAGATTTTCCTTTCAGCTATGATTTTAGTATTACTGTAGTATTATGGTGGTAGTATTGTAGTTATTGCAGCCCAGTAAACTGAGTGTGTTAACTGAAACAGTCAAATGTAGTTGGACGTCTGCAGAGATGCTCTTTATTTCAGGCGACGTTCAGGATACAAATGTTGAAGGACTGACTTACACTGTCTTTGTGTCTTTGTTTAGAAGCAGAGCGACACAGATGGATCCAGTTCTCAACCCTGTCATCACTGTGGTGGTGGGAAAGACTTTCATTGTGACCTCTGTGGAAAAACTTTCAGTTGGCAAGCTGCCCTTAAAACACATCAACGTAGACACACTGGAGACAAACTGAAATACTGCAAAGAATGTGGGAGAAGCTTCACCACATCACATCACTTAAAACAACATGAACTGATTCACAGTGGGGTTAAAAAGCACCTCTGTGATCAGTGTGGGTCATCCTTCACCACTGAAGGTCAGCTTAAATCACACAAACGAGTCCACACAGGAGAGAAACCACACAAGTGCAGACACTGTGAGAGAAGCTTCTCACATTCAAGTCATCGTAACATTCATGAACGTGCACACATGGAAGGAAACTACAGCTGTGACCAGTGTGACAAGAGCTTCAGGAATCTCAGTTCATACTCTGCACACAAACGATCCCATGTTACTAATAAACTGTTTCACTGTTACCAATGTGCCCAAACATTCACCTCATTGTCTGCTCTGTGCAAACATCAGCGCGATCACTCAGGGCTGAAATCACTCCCATCACTGGATCACAGTGAATCTGAAGACACAGAAAGATCCTCTGGTTTCTGTGTCGGACTCAAAAAGCTTGAGATCAGGCTCCACAGAGTTCAGATAGAATCATTTAAACTTGTGTTGAACTGAACTGGTTGCTGGGCTGAACTTCTACATAATACAGATCTACATGGGATCTTCTTTTCTGTTGTTTTACTGAGTCAGTTTTGTCCTTTTTTCTCTGTCCTGGTTTTGCTCGTCTGTAAATGATTGAAACTCAGTCAAATAGTTCATTGTTCTCCAGCAAAACGTTTTGGAAACTCATGTTTAACCTTTAAAACTCTGACATGTTTTAGCACACAAGGCTTCATCGGGGAGTTCACTCATGATTGGACCATGAGAACAAAGGTTTTTAGTTCTTTCAAAGAGAGTCTTGGAGATGTTTGATGTTTCTGTTTTTCTGAAACCACCTGAAAGAAAAACTATTTTTCTTGCTTTATGTAGTGTGGAAGTTTTTAATGTTTCTTCATCTGTGATGTTCTTGAATGTGTTCACGTGAAGATGGTACAAATAAACTGTCCTTTCAGCTTTAGCTCCTAATTTATTCATTATTTATGGATGTAGCACAGCAGCCGTCTCTTGATTAACACATGGAGGGCTCGGGATCTGATGGTGTCGTCTCCCTAATTTGCCCACTGAGTAAATCTCACTCATGGCCAAGAAATTGAAATAAACCTTGTTTCCCTGCTGGATAGTGATCCACTGTAACTCTGCTCCTCCTTCCTGTTTAGGATTTGTGTGGCTGAAGTAAAATTCCCTCCATCCATCACTTA
Source organism: Copadichromis virginalis (assembly GCF_057382275.1). Lineage (NCBI taxonomy): Eukaryota > Metazoa > Chordata > Actinopteri > Cichliformes > Cichlidae > Copadichromis > Copadichromis virginalis. The sequence continues at coordinate 10,778,760 of NW_028188589.1, forward strand.
TCCCAGCTAACCCAAAGTGAAATAAAGTTTTGCTGGTCTTAAAAAAGCATTACAATAATGGGCATTACCAATGCAAACTGAATGATACAGAAGATGAAAGAAGAGACTTTGATCAGTTAATAAAGCTCATGATCTGGATTCATTGTGGCTGCTACACAGATACTTCTGGGTCACTTCTCTCAGTTAGGAACCTTCCTCACCAAACTGACTGTTGGACCACACCCCTGGTTTCATGAGAAATTGTTTCAGCCATGATTTCTCTTCCTGTATTTCAGAGTAAAGACTGAAGTGACAAATGGAAGCATGTTTAAAAAACACAATGTGAGAGAGACGTTGAGGTCCTTAGAAGTTACCCTGGGTTTTTCTGTCACCCTGCTAGATGTTACACACCTTGTTATTGGACTGATTTCTACTGCTGGACTACTGCGGAGAGTAACAATACTCTTACTAATTAGCTCCCTTTCACACCTTTGGGGATATTTATTTTTGTGTTTGCAGCGCTGTGAGCCAGAACAGCGAGAGAAAAATCTGCAACAGCGACGAGCCGAATGCTTACGTGAATCGCAGCAGCTGCACATGTGCTACGCTGAATTAGAGGATATCTTTGCTCTGGATTTCTATTTCTACTTTTTCATTTCTATATGATTCTTCTTGCATCTAAAGAAAGATGATTTAATTTGCTAAATGTTGATGGCTCTTCGTGCTCAGGTGTAAATGAGACGTAATATTTGCTCTTGGTTTGGTTCTCCTGTACAGAACCTTGCAGTACAACAGAAACCTAAAAACATTATTTGTAGTTGTTATTCTTAGTTGTTCTGCTGCCTAAATACCACAGGGTCTAAATTGGTGAGCGTGTTTGCCACTATATTTGCCCTGGATGTAGATGCAGAAACTCTTGCTCTGTATTTGAGAGAGAAACTTAAAAGAGATATGACCTGTCAAATAATTGCTAGTAAACGTAGCAGGTTCAGCTCTTTCAAGGTTACTGCTGAATTAGAGCTGGGCGATAGAACGATAACGATATGTATCGCGATATAACTTTTACTCGATAGAGAAATTAAGCTATCGCGATAGACCTCGCTGCTCTTGTCCTCTTAAAAAAAAAAAAAAAAAAGGTCAGCCAATCCAAATTAAGTAGCGCAGAGCCGAACCAATCACAGCCGCAGCGTCACGTCACGTGACTTGTTATGTACAGCACAAGTGCCAAGCCGCACGTGTGTTTGTTTGGGAAGCAGCCAGCGGGTAATGGAGCCAGCGCGTAATGGAGGAAATGAGTGTGCCGACTAGGAAAATCAACCGAGCGTGACCGAAGAGAAAACAGATGATGGTTCCAATGCCGGAGAGATTGTCGAACGGAAGAGCCATAGAAGTTCCGTAGTGTGAAGGTATTTCGGCTATTTCAAGTCTGACAAAAAACAGAGTAGCGTGCACTGTAAATGTGCCGAAAGCAAGTCTGGAAATACAATAAACTGGTGCATGTGTCACACTGTGCGCCACGTTATTGTTTCGGTGAAATGAATTTCTACAATGCTGTTACTGTTAATTGTACTCTCTGCAGTGTTTAAATGCTTACATATACACACAGTTACTGTCCCTCCACACATACGACTCGGTTCTGCTTCTATGCCCCAGCTTTGTTTACTTTTTCCCACGAGGCTTCTAGACTTCTGATTGGCCAACATTTCTGCACGGTTAGGAATCTAGCTCCACCTGCTGCTTTGGCATGTTCATAGCAGCGTTTTCCTTCATTTCTGCCTTTATGTGTGGACGGGATTATTTTTTAAAACGAAAACGGAAAATCTCCGTTTTCAAAAACACCCGTGTACGTGTCGACGTAGCCTCAGTCTCTGACTGGAAGCGCTAATTCGTCATTCGGCTTTTGTCAGACTAAAGTAACTGTTAAAACTGTTTGAAAAGCTAAGCTATACAACAAGGAGAGATTGAGAATTTCCTTTTAGTTCTCAGTTTATTTGATATTGACAAAAGTTTTGTCTGTTCTTCTGTAAAACAAACTAAGATTTATTTTTAGAATTAATATTTTTTTTCTAAGTGGAATTGACAATTTAGTAGTCTGTTTCGTTTGTTCTAGTTTAAAACTTAAACGCTTTAGCGGCTGCCTTTTGTCTAGTTTGCAATATTTGCCTTTATTTATCTGAAAAAGTCTCATGTTCCTTAAGTACATCTACCCTGTTGAACTTATTATGGGAAATAAATATTTAAATCAAAACAAGCTGCTGATTATTTCACATTTTACTTGTGAGCAACGGCACATTTAAATCTTACAAATATAGTTATTTGGCTTATATCGTGATAGATATCGTTATCGTCTGAAATGAAAAAAACATATCGTGATATGAAAAAATCTCATATCGCCCAGCTCTATGCTGAATGTAATGATGTGGGTGAAATGTACAATCCTGAACTCTGGCCTGAAGGGGCTCTGGTCCGGCGTTTTTATGAACCTCGTAAGCCCGGTACAGTGGTGCCAAGCTCAGTGGATCCAGCAGGGGAGATAACTGTGCCTTCTGGTACCAACGTATCAACATGAAGATGTATATTAGGATATTATCTTACAACTGTTGTGGTCTACGTTTGGGACAGAGTGCAGGGGACAAAGCTCGACGAATTGTTGTGGACAGTCTGCTTGCAGAATGTGACATTTATGCTTGCAGGAGACATGGTTGTCCAAACAGGACCTGGGAAAACTTAACTGTCTAAATGCAAGTTTTTTGGGAGTGGGGGAATCAACAACTGATCTCAGCACAGCTATAGTCAGAGGCAGAATACCTGGAGGGGTTGCTGTGCTTTGGGACAAAAAAATAGACCCTGTGATAAAGCCCATTAGACTGGATGTAGACTGGTGTATTGGTATACAATATACACAGAACAATAGTAGTTTTATCATTCTTAATATTTATACTCCCTATGAATCTTGTCAAAATGAGCAAGAATACCTCAGTAGGCTGGCTTTTATTAATGCATTTATTCAAGACAACGATACTTACAGCATATATGTTTTGGGTGATTTTAATGCTGGGGCCGGTTCTTCGTACCTCGCTAAGTAAGTTAGCTGGATTAGATTGTTGACGATTTCGCGTGATCCTGGATCGTTCGGTTCCCCGAAGCTCATCCGGGACTTGCTGTCATAGCAACAGAGCCGTAAGCGTAAACCTGCTCGGGAGCAGGTTTACTTTATGTAAACAGGATTAGATCGCGGCCACGCAGGTATGTCCGCTTCATTTATACGAAAGCAACAGCGATATTCCACCACTGTTTCACCATAAATAAATAACATCAATGTAACTAAAGATAATGCAGCACTTGATCCTTTTATTGATTTCACACAGATACATACAGATCATTCCCTAAAAAAGGGAAATGTACTATTAACATTCTATTACATGTATGTGATTATTACAGATGTAATTCATATTTCAGAGTAGTAATCGTAAATTACTTCGTGTAATCAAGATGGGAGACCACGGCTATAAAAGCGAAGGTGGATTTGGGAAGTCTGTCGCAGCCATGTCCTGTCCGTTTACGTGAGCCACCCATTGTGGAAGGTGCGAGATTGATAAGGAGAGTCCTCAGGATTCAGCGTATATTGCGGGACAGACAGGATCCTTTAGCTCAGCGCGACAGTGTGCTCATAGAGAGATATCGATTTTCCCGTGAGGGTATTATTCACTTAACCAACTTGTTGACGTGGGGGTGCAGGACCACCACCTGTCTTTTTTTTGCTCTGCCCTTTTCTTGGTTGCTGTTATGAACAAACAAACAGATTATTTCAGGGTCTCTTTCCAAGAGACGAAAAGCAATACAAGAGATAAATATTACCATTCTGTAGAATATTCTTATATTCCACTTTTACTTGTTCCCATGTTCTAGTGGGTCCTGTTGTGGCTCTAATGTGAAAGGGGATATAATATAACAATATAATATAATGTAATATAATATTGGATAATATAGTGTAATATAATAAATCTATAAATAAATAAGTGACTGAATAGTGGTATTCTCATGCGCTTTGGGTGCCTTGAAAAGCGCTATATCAATCCACTCCATTATTATTGTTATTATGAAATTACTTACGAGTTTAATTTGTCAGCAACTTCCTGCCAGCCCTCTCTCCTTGCTTTTGCAGCCTTTGCAGTGTTCCCTTGCGTTCTGATTAAACTCTGAAACTCCTGAAATCCCTCACTCAAGAGTTCTTGCTCTGCTGCCGAAAAATACCGAACGCGCTCCTTCGACATTTTCGCCGACCAATCAGAGGGTTGCCGATCAATGTTTCTACTATCGATGCGTAGCCCCTTTTACGACACCCAGTGATGTCACATTCCTGCGTCCAGCTGTACTAATCGTCAACAGCAGGTGTGTTCGGGGAACCGGATTAGCGAGCTCACGGTTAGCGCGATGGTTTGATCTTGGATGTAGTAAGCGACGTACGAAGAACGGGCCCCTGATCTCACAGACAGCAGTTCTCAGTTTGCTGACCACTTAACTCACTTCTGTCAAGTTAATAATCTTATCTTGTCTACCAAAGTGTTGCTGCCTGCAGACAGCTATACATACATAAGTGAAGCCTGGCATAGTACATCATGGCTGGACCACTGTATCTGTACAGCTGATGGACATGCAGCTTTAGCAAACATGACTATCAGGTATGAGGTAACTGTGTCAGATCATATACCTTTTGGTTTTACTGTGAATGTGGAACAAATGCCAGCAACAACTGGAAACAATATTGCTACCAGTGTAAAATTAGACTGGTCAGCTTGTAGTGAAGATGATTTCTTAGCTTATCATAGTAATACCGATATACATCTGAACAACATTTCTTTGCCCAAAGAAGCTATTTTGTGCAAGGATGTCAACTGTAAGAATGCTGTGCATAAACATTTACTCTGCTCCATGTATGATGATATAGTGACTGCTCTGCATGAAAGTGGTACACTGCTTGATAAACAATATAAGCATAAGAAACCTAACATCAGACCTGGCTGGAAAGAACATGTATCCATGTAACACGATGAAGCTTGCATAGCTTATAAATGTTGGGTCATGGCTGGAAGACCTAAACAAGGCCCAGAATTTGAACAGAAAAAATGTGCGAATGCCAGATATAAGTACGCTGTTCGCTTCATAACTAAAAATGAGCAAATGCTGAGAGCAGATTCTTTGGCCAGGAAAATGTTGTGTAATAATATGGCAGATTTTTGGAAAGAGGTGAAAGCTCTTAATAACTGTAAACCATCTCTACCATCAACTGTTGAAGGTGTTTCTGGGGCAGATAACATTGCAGCGTCATGGAGACAGCATTACAGTGCGTTGTTTAACTGTATAAAAAGTGATCCATATGAGGACAATCTTGACATGAGTAATGACACAATAAGTGTAAGGACACGTGAAGTTTATGAAGCCATTCATAGGTTGTCTGATAATAAATCCTCTGGTTTGGATCACATCACTGCAGAACATTTAAAACATGCTAGTTTAAGGCTAGCTCCTCTTCTAGCGCTCTGTTTCACTGGGTTTATGATTCATGGCATATTACCAGACTCAGTGCTGTGTATTTTACTGGTACCAGTTATGAAAGACAAAGCTGCAAAAGTGAGCTGTTTGGATAATTACAGGCCGATTGCACTAGCCAGTATTTTATCTAAGGTGTTAGAAAGAATCTTGTTTGATAGAGTTAGTGTGTTCATCTCTTCTCTGGATAATCAGTTTGGCTTCAAACCAAAGCACGGCACTGACATGTGCATATATGCACTCAAGGAAATAGTCAGGTTGTATAAAAAATTCATCTGTCCTCATGTGTTTCATTGATGCCTCTCAGGCTTCTGATCGAGTGAACCACAGAAAACTTTTTGATAAAATGAAGAGACGGGGAGTTCCTCAATACATCGTGAGGATTCTCTCTTACTGGTACGCTCATCAGAACATGCAGGTTAAATGGGGAAGCAGTATTTCTGCCCCCTTTGGTGTCAGCAATGGTGTCAGACAGGGTGGGATTTTGTCTCCAATTTTATTTAATTTATATGTTGATGATTTGTCCATACAGCTGAGAGCCTGTAACACTGGGTGTATATTAGGTAAAGCACTGATAAATCATCTCATGTTTGCAGATGACCTGGTTGTTTTTAGTCCAAGCGGTGCTGGGTTACAGGATCTTCTTAATGTCTGTACTGAATATGGTGTGCAATATGACATTGAGTACAATGCTGCTAAAAGTGCTGTTTTGATATGTAGAACCAAGCAGGATAAACAGCTAAATTTCCCTTTGTTTAAACTGGCACAAAAACTTTTGAAGTTCATAAAAAGGTGAAATACCTCGGTCACTTTATTACTGAGCAAATGAATGATGATGATGACATATACAGACAGCGATGTAAGCTCTATGTGCAGGCAAATACTATTGCACGCAAATTCAGCTTTTGTTCACTTTCAGTTAAAGTGGCTTTGTTTAAAGCGTATTGCACACCGCTATATACTGCCCCCTTGTGGTCATCCTACAAACAATGTAGCATGCAGAAGCTGCATGTTGCATATAATGATGCGATGAGAATCCTTTGCAGGATACCTAGAAGTGGTAGTGCCAGCCAGATGTTTGTAGCTGTGGGTGTCTGGACTTTTAAAGCACTTTTAAGAAAGTTAATGTTCAATTTTAGAGAATGACTGGATGGTTCGAGTAACAGTATAATTTTAGCACTTACAGATCCGACAGTGAGTGGTTCCCGTTACTCATCCAGTCTCAGAAAGCACTGGTTAAAGTGTTTGTGTACTTATTGATTTATTTTAAGTAATTGTGTTTTATGTATATTATGGTTTTATATTTTTACAAATGCTTTATATACTTATTTATATACATATATATATATTTAATGGTTTATACCTTGTGTTGTGTGTGTGTGTGTGTGTGTGTGGGGGGGGGGGGAGTTGTGTGTTTTTTTTCTTGTCTTGTTTTTATGGACATGAAGTCTGCCAATAAAGATTGAATTGAATTGATTATGAAGTTATTGAGCTGCACATACGTTACGACCTGCTTAAGTTCGAGGTCACAGCGTCTGTAGAGCAGCTGGAACATAATGAAGTCTACAAGGTTAAAGTTTTCTCTTCAGTTATTGTTCTTTCTGCTGCTTGGTTTGATGGATCTGAGAGCTTTTGTTTTTATTATTGTTATTATAATTATCATTAATATTTTACTCTCGAGAAGCTTTAAAATAGTGTTTGTGTTTGAAAAAATTGATTTAAGAATTGAACAGAAACATCTGTCCTTCTGAAAATCGCCCAAAGGCACGGAGACAAAGTCAAAGGATGCAACCTGTAACTTTCTCTTCCTTCATGTCAGGACCATCATCCATGATTTATATAAAATGCATATAGCAACAGTAGCACTTTAGTTTGGACTTTATGATTTCTGTAACTGGAAAATATTATTTTGTTTAAAGACAGAAGTGACCGCATAGTTGCAACATCAAAGGGAAATATTAATTAATTAGCATCAAGTATATTTGTTGCTTAAGCGTTTGCACTATAACTTAAGTAGGATTATAACTTTTAAGGAAGGAAAGATTTCAGATATTCAGTTCACTGTTTCAGTTATTTTATATGAAATTAAAACATTTCCGTTGGTCAAATATGATGCTCTAAATCAAGTAAAAGTTTGAAAATAAATGATGTATTTTTAAATGCTGCAACAAATGTTCACAAAAAGTAACTATAATTAAAACCAGTTAAACAAAATCAAATGTTTGAATCATGCTTAACCAAATGCCAGGCTGGAGAGCTGAACCTAAAGTATACGTAGAAAGATTTCAATATCTGAGCAGTTTTTAATGTTTTTATCACATATAAATGTCACAGCAGTGGGTCCTGGCCCAATGCTTTGTGTTTTTGGTTTTCTTTGACTCTTGTTTTTCTTGGTTTTTGTTCTTCTTATTTATCAGGCTCTCAGTAATCTTAGTTCTCCCTCCCTCAGTGTTCATTTCAGCCTGTGTTTAGTTTCTGTTCCCGTGTCCCACGTTTCATCGTTTCATGTCGAGTCAGCCCTGTCTCTCTGTTTCCTGTGTCTCCCCAGTCAGCCCCGCCTCCCTCGGGCACTCATGTGTGATACAGAGTAATAAACCTGACTACATTTGCTACACTCTCTTTATTACCTGTTACTTTAAAATTCATACACTAATTATGTCTGCCCATCTCTCTAATGTGAAGGTCAAAGGTCAACATCCCAGTGACATAAGAATAATCCCAAAGGGGCAAAGGCAGCGGTTAATTTAGCACATTTAGCATTAAGGGTACAGCAAGGATATACTTTTACTTATTGTGGCAGGGGTGTGGTCTCTGGCCTGCTGCAGTGGAGGCTGGTGGCGGGACGTTGGACGGCACAGGTGAGGGTGATGGAGCTCATGACTCTCCCCTTTATAGTGACGGAGGAGACTGGCGTGGGGGAAGCGTGTAGTGGAGGAAGCCGAGGAGAGAGCTGGTTTCTGGCTACAAAGACGGCGTCAAACCAGAAAAGATTGCTCGTGGTCAAATAATGTGTCAATCACCTGTGAATCAAACTGTGTGTGGCTCAGTTCATGTCACAGTGTTGTTTAGTATATCTTCACTTGTCTCACTCTCCTTCTGTTCTGTCCATCAGGACGATCCTCAGCGCTTACACAGATCCTCCATCGATGTTTTGGATCCAATCAGTGATCAGTTCTACGAGGAGGCCTGGATGTTCACCAGCGCTCGCTACACCTCCATCTACCAGAAGGTGAGTGTACTCCTTTGTACTCAGATTAACATTTTACTTCTTAAAATACATTTTCATATATGAGCTTTCTATTATTTCATGGGCCATTTAATCAATATTAAAATTACAAGCATATCAACAAAGGTGAAGCTGGTTTTTTCCACTTGCTGTCACACAGTCATGGAGGAATACAATAAATACATAATCAGTCATAGATCCTGAACAATGACATTAAAAGAAAGTCTGTGGCTCTAAAAACTAAACAGTATAAAGACATGCTCCAAGCTGCTGTTTCTCTCCTACTCCTCTAGGTTTTCCACTGTCGGCCATCCAGCGATGCTGGAGGGCTACCTGGCCAATGCTGGCCTACACAAAGAGGTCCCGGCTCGGAGGAGCTGAAGAAGATCCTTGCCTTCCTCGTCAGTTTCCTCTTCAGTTCCTATCCCAACAAAACCTTCTTGCACCTATTAGCTCCAAAGAGGCTATGGTGCCCGTGGAGGTCTGGACCTGAGGCCTGTGCTCATCACGTGGATAGAAAACACTCTGACACCATTCTGGAGGTCTGATGGGACTCTGACCAAAACACAGATGAAATAAAACTTGTGGCTGGAGCTTTTAAAATGACTTTTTCACCTCATAGATTAATGCTCATGATTGCATGTTAGCAAGACAGCATCTCCCCAAGGTGAAACTCTCAGGAGACATTTACTCTTAAACTGTAATCTGGTTGAGACTACTTGAGGAGATCTTAGTAGCGAGTATGTGGATTTAGTCTCTTCACCAACAGCAGACAGACCCATGCCAAGAAAGCAGACATGTTCTCAAAGAAAGCCGAGAGCAGAGATTGGAAAAAGCTAAAAAGAAAAAGCTGCAGCTTCAGACGACTATCTGCCTGTAAGGCTGAAAAAGTCCAGTTACGCTCTATTTTGGAAAAGCTCCCAGTTTTGGTAACCTGGACTTTTATTTCCCCTCTTCTGCTACAGATGTTGACTGTGACCTCAGAGGCCAACTGGACCACACAGCTGCAGCAGGAGTGAGGGAGAGGAGTCTTCATCCAGCTTCAAAGAAAACATCCAGGTAAAGTGACGTGGATCAGCGGATAAAGCCGTCTCCACTTTCAAAGGAGATCCTCTGAGAGAGAGACTCTCTGAGCCATTTTAGCCTCAAATTATAGGACTTTATAGTACAGCAACACTTTTAAAGGACAAAAATAAGATAAACTGTGACTGTAATACAAACAAAGTATTGCATGTGTTTTTAAAAGTGTTCCTCCGATGGGCAGGATATCACTATTAGACTGTCCCACCAGCCAACTTCAACAAGAGACCACAGCAGCATTCAGTGATCAGCACAGATGTTCCTCTAACACTCAGCATCTGATCCCTGTTGGTCTGTGTGCTTCTGCTTTTGCTCAGTTAGAAACCCTGCAGCAACCCGACCCAAAACTGTGTCTTCTTGTTGGCCTCAACGTTGAAGTGTCAAACGTCCAACATCTGGAAAGGAAACCACGCCAGTGTACTGTGATGTTTCACCAACATGTGGCAGACGCTGGTCCTGCCTTTCATGCTGACATCAGCAGAGAGCCCCGCCTACCTCAAAGCCTCCCCTGTCATGTATTGATCAGGATGATTATGAAGATGAGCGAGTGCAAATAAGACTGTAAAAGTCCACGAGCAGAATGTTTGGATGCTTTCTGATGATTCATGAATATCATGAGAGTGTTTGTGTGTTTTGTCTTTTCTTTGCTGACGTTTGTTACTAACAAAGACAATTTACGCTCTGTGTGTGTTTTCATCCTTACCAGCCGCACTCTAACTGCAATGAAGGAAACAAACTGTAGAAATGGTCGACTCAGTGACTTCATAAAATATTGAAGTGGTTCAGGTAGAGCCAGTTTTTAAATGACCATGAACACTGAGCGTATTGTATCTGTACAGCATGTTTTTCTATTAGACAGATTTGTAACAGAGGCCTTGCTCTCAGTAAGTTTGAAATCCTTTTCTGATTTCTTTTGTAATCTCTGATCTTTGTGTATCCTGCTCAGTTTGCATGCTGCCTGTAGGAGTTTCTGTCTTTGTATTTGAAGAGAATTCATTGAATATACTCAGCTGCTTCCCTTTGGTGCCTCACACATCACTGAAGTTTTTCAGTGTCCAGTTATTTGTTTTTAATAGCTGTTTGAATTCTCTGTATGTTTGACCCTGTAGACTGTTTAATGGACTGCTCGTCTTCCTGTTTGTAACCACTGCCTGTTTAGGACTAAAGATTTGGATTTTTGACTTTAACACAGCCTCTGCGTGTCGTCCCTTTGTGTCCTCGTCCTCTGTGAATGTGTCACAGATGTTTCCATGATAATAACACAGCTTTCCCACAGTGGCTTGCAGCAGCATTTATTCACAGCACATTTGAGAAAGGTTCAGATTAACTCGATGAGTTTATATTCAGAATGATTCTGACAGTGGGCCACTGTGAATTGTGATCTTTCATCAGGTCAATGTTTAAGTTCAGTATTTCAAAGCAGGAGCTATGAACAGTCATCATGTTGGCATTAGAATTATTATTATTAATCATTATTAATAATGTCGTTACTCATGTATAACTTTGATTAGTATACATGAATTTTATCAATAGTCAAAATAATGAATAATTCATGTATAACTTTTATTGTGTTTTGTATATTAATTATATTTAAATAGAGATGTTGACCCTGTCTCTACAGTAGCATCAGTGTAACATACATTATTGGTCCAAGCTGTCATAAATGGGGAGCCTGATCCTTTATTATGAAAACATGACGAGTATTTTTCTTGTCAGTTGGGAAGAAGTTGGTCTTTTTTTCCTTCTTTTTGCTCAGTTTGTCTTTTCTTTGGTAATTGAAACTCTGATCAAACCTACTCATGTTCACAGCATGTAAAAGCAGCTGACAGTCCGTGGCATTGTTGTTTGTAGAGGTGCAGTGTAGTGGGAGCATAAATCAAAAGAAAACAGTAACATTTATGTAATAAAACATCTGAATGAAAATGAACAGGCCCTTTATGAACTTCAAAGGGATCTGAAAACAACACTTTTTAAAAGAGTATCTTGGGGTGTAGGTGGTCAAAATAGAAAACTGAGCTGAGACTCTAAGTTCAATCCATCCATTCGTTTTTACTTAGGAGGAAGAAATGTCAGGCTGGTGCAGGCTGGTTAGGTGCATGTGGTTATCTGTGGAAGCTCCCACAGCGTGTCTGTCATTCAATATTGTGCTGTATATTGTATCTATGCAAAGATGAACAGACTGTGTGTTCACTGGTCTCTGTGCTGAAGCTCTGATGTCATCATCACTCCCTCCTCCACCCTCAGCAGTCCCAGCATGCTGCTGTCGTGCACCCCACCCTCACTCTACACCTGAGCCACAGACCACACCCTCCACCTCAATATACACCACAGTTTTCTCTGCTGTGGAAATGAGATCAGGAGGAAATCATCATTATTATTATTTAATAAACGCTCACATTAATGTGGGCTTATTTGTTTCATATTAGAAACATTAGTTGAGTGTTTTTAGTATAAAATGGTCAAAGTCCCTCTTTTTGCTCCTCCCCTCACCTGTGGATGGACGGTGCTGTTACCGTGGTGACAGCTTGGATGTGTTTCAGTCCTGCCTGGTTATCACTGCAGGAATCTTTCACATTTATTACAGGTAATAACTCTGATTTTTCTGTGTATTATGAGCCAAATGTATCCTGATACACACAGAGATGGATGAGCAGAGGTTTTTTTTGCAGTTTATGTAGTTACTATGGACTTAATGCAGACATATTATTAAAATTAGGGCTATAACAGTTGTATTGATGTATAGCAACTTGAAATGCTCCCACAAATGGCTCCACAGCATGTAAAAATATAACAAAAGCTCTGGCGGACTTGGTTCTGTGGTCAGTCTTAAAGGGTGAAGTTAAACTCTGTAATCTTCACTGTGTCACAGAGTTCAGTGAGTCCCGTTATTCACAGTATCAATCAGATCATCAGAGAACAGCTGATCAGCAATCAGTGGTGCCAACAGCGCCTCCTGTGGTGAGAGGATGCAATAATGCAATGTAGCATTTTTCCACTCAACACTTGCAGTCATGGAAACTGTCTGTTGGATCTGTGTGACGTTGCTTTCTTGGTTAGAGTTCCTCACAAATGTCCAGATGATTCTTCTAATGAGGCGTCGACCATGTTTGCAGCTCTTTGGAAGAAAACGTCGCCCTTTGCCATCCTTACTTTTCTTTGACTTCTTCAAATGCAGCTGAACTCCAGCTGGTATTTTCTTGGACTTTGCAGCTGTTTCTGGTCATCAGTTCATTCCTGCAAACCTCTGAAGCTGAACAACAATGATGCTGCATTGCTGGCTGATCCCAAAAGGTTGATTCTGTTCATCTGGACGTTTTCAGAAACGTTTGCTCACTGATCAGGTGACTTCTTCAGTCTCAGCTGACTGCAGCTTTACAAGCTTACAAACAGCACATTTGCACAATGACTGAAAGCAGCAGCACCTGATATATATGATACTAATATAATACATATACATATATAATCCATACTAATGATGAAGGAACTGAGCTCACAGTCCATTGTTCATTCAGTGAACTACTCAGTTTATTTTGGGCCTCAGAAATGCTCACTCTGTTTGTACATCACTGTCAGCAATAGACTCATTCTGCTGTGTGGACAGGAACACATGTGACATCACTTCCTGTTTGTTTGTGACTGAAGAGGAAGAAGTTTACAAGGAATCATTTAGAAGAGTTTCAAACATCAACTGATTGAATCCATGAATCTGAAAACGTGTTTGTGAGTGAAAGAGACAGACATGTACAGACTGAACTATCTGTTCAACAGTCAGAGTGTTTCTGTAACAGGAGACACTCTTTACACTCCACTCAGCACAGGGACACTGAGGAACCAGACCAGACCATAAACCCAGGATAAAGAGTTTGAGTGAATGTGGTGTTGAAGGTGTGGAGGTGGATCAGAGTGTCAGAGGAGACTCTGTAGAAGGACAGAGTGCCAGCAGGACAGTCCACATACACTGCTGCTCTGTTAGAGACAGAGGAGGAGGAGGAGGAGGAGGAGGAGATGGATGTTTCTCTGTAATTTTGACAGACATAACGAGGACCATCATCAGAGCAGATCAGACTCCAGGACTGATCATTGTATCCAAACTCACAGTCATAACTGTCTCCTTTCCTTCTGATGCTTCTGTAACTCACTGATATATCAACGGCTCCTCTCCACTCGACCTCCCAGTAACAGCGACCAGTCAGACCATTTCTACACAGCAGCTGAGCCCAGTAATCAAATCTGTCTGGATGATCAGGATATGACTGAACCTCCTCCACATGTGTCACCTTCCTGTTGTTGTCAGACAGTTGGAGCTTTGTGTTCACTGTGTTTGTGTCGATTGTGAGTTGACAGGAATCTGATGGAGAGAACAAACACAATCCAGCTGCAGTTATTGATCCATCATCTGTTCATTGATTGACACTTTGATGATGACTCCTGACATGATGAAGATGGTTGAACGTGTGCTGCTTTGTTTTCATGAATCCCATTAAAAACACACTTACACTTCCTCAGACCTGGTCTCAACCATCGGACTCCAGCAGGCTCCACCCTGAAAGGAGGAGGGGGGTCAGAGCAGCACAGTCAGCATGCACACATGGACATTACATGGCTCTCACACACACTGTTACACACTGAGCTCAAAGCTCGGCTCCACTGTTTTATTCAAAGAAATCTACATTTACTTATCAGCACATTTAAAAACAGGTTGAGCCAAAGTGCTGCACAGAGTAGAGAGAAAATAGGAAACATACACAGTAATGACTATAAAGACTGGTCAGGATTGAAAGCTACAGAGTACAAATGTATTTCCAACCGGCTTTTAAAAATGTCCAGTGTTGGTGACGACCTGATGTGAAGGGCGACTGTTCCAGAGTTTGGCTGCAGCCATCGATAAAGCTCACCTCTGTTTTTACGTCTAGTTCTGGTCAGAAGCTGCTTATCTGCAGACCTGAGGGCTCCACTTGGATTCTTTTGTTAAAGAGAGATAAGATGGAGCCAATCCATTCACAGATTTAAAGACAACCAGATCTGGAAGTGGATTCTACCACGTACTGGTAACCAGTGGAAAAAGCTGGTGATGGGTCGTCTAGCACAGACCCACCGCTGGAACCAGACAATTGATGAGGGAGAGAACTGTGACAGCGCCGTTCCTTCACTTGACCTCAGTCGCTCTCGTCTGCTCCCTCGTAACACTGCTCTTTATTGAGCTTACATGAATATGCACAAGTTCATTATGACGTCTTACACAGGTATGAACAAAGAGTACCAGTCTGTGCATAGTGTGTGTGTGAGTGTGTGTGTGTGTGTGTGTGTGTGTGTGCGTGTGTGTGTGTGTGTCTGTGTGTCTGTGTGTGTGTCTGTGTCTGTGTGTGTGTGTGTGTGTCTGTGTGTGTGTGTGTGTGTGTGTGTCTGTGTGCGTGTGTGTGTGTCTGTGTGTGTGCGTGCGTGCGTGTGTGTGTGTCTGTGTGTGTCTGTGTGTCTGTGTGTCTGTGTGTGTGTCTGTCTCTGTGTGTGTGTGTGTGTGTGTTTGTGTGTGTGTTCCAGATGTGACCCTGTGACCCCAAAGCTGGTGCTAAGAGTCCAGCGGTCCCCCTAACAAAGGGCTCTTATACTTAACCAGACACAGAGTAGGTGTCCTCCTACACCAGGGGTCTCAAACTCGCGGCCGGTGGGCCAATTGCGGCCCGCAGGACGATAGTTTTTGGCCCCACCTTAATATGAAAATGTAATGTTAGTTTGATAATGTATGACACTTTACAGTGTTGTGGGCGGAGCTGAATTAACCCACCAATCAGGGTGGGATATGGATCTCAGGGGACACCAGCCGGGCTTGATGCAAGCAGGGAAACATTTCTCAATGAGTCAAAGTTCCAGCAGCGTTGCCCTGGAGTGTTTCTTTCTTTCCTGTGCCTGGCTGGCTTCCTCCTTTCTATTGGGCAAACGCCGACATTCGCCCCAGCGCGCTGCGTTCACAACACTTCAAAAAAAGTTGTTACCCGGGGTAGCGGTCACGTCCGGTTGGGGGCTCTGTTGGCTCTCAGGTGACTGTTTCCTCGCGGCTGCGTGCAGCGGGGCTAGGGGAGGGTCTGTGCTGACGGACGTGGGTTACTGACCTGGCAACCTGGCTGCCCCTGGGTGGGTCCGGGATGGGCGTGAGGTTCTGGGGGCGCTCCGTCTCTGGGCTGGGGCCCGGGCCGGGCCTCGGGGGCTTGGGTCCTGGTTGGTGTGTCACTCAGGCACAGCTGGGGGCCGGCGGAGCTCACGGGCGCGTCACTGCAACTCCCCCTGACTTCTGCTCCGCGGCTGCTGGGCGAGCCCTCATCTGGGACTCTCCTCAGCTCTTACTGGAACAGTGGCGCGGCTGCCCCTCTGTTGGTCTTCCTTGGTCTCTTGTGTTCTGGGGGCCTCTGGATGTCTGGAGTTTTGATCTCCTCCATACCCACTTCACACCCTGGAGGACGGGGCTGTGGCCCCCCCACACTCCCTAGCAGATCATTACATGGAGAAACCTTTGGAATGCAAGCATGCTGATCCACACAGGTATGCACACATGGGTATTCACAGACGCGGACTAAAGCTTTCTTGGCTGCTGCCTCAAAGCACACTGTGCGCTGTCTATCTTGCGTGCTGCACAATATCGTTTATTATTTAGTAAATATTGATATCTATGACTAGCTAGTTTATTGTGATGGTGCTTTGTTTTCTCTATTATTATGTTGCTCTTTGTTGTTTGCTGTCTCCTCTGTTTGTTTTTTTTGTTTGTTTTTTTTTTTTTTTTCTCCATACAGGTGACCCAGGAGTTCTTTTTTTTTTCTCTCTCTCTTCCCCCCCCTTCTCACCGTCTCTTCTCCCCTTTGGTTTTCTTTCTTTCTCTCCCCCTCTTTCTCTCATTAATTCCCCCTGTCCTATTTATTAATAAAAAAAAATTTAAAAAAATGACAAAGGATGAACTGAAGCTCTGCCATCACGTAATGTCGCATACTGAAAAAAAAAAAAAAAAAAAAAAAAAAAAAGTTGTTTTTTTAAGTTGCTGCCCAGCGGGACATTATACGTATATAGATTTATACACACGTCAGTGGGATTTAAAGTTATTTTTCCACAGAGAGAGATCTCATATTAACTCTCACAGTGATGCGTAGGCGGCGGGATAAAAGAAAAGTCATGAACTCAATGCAGCCCAATTTAGTCTGCAGTCACATAGCGACACCTGTTCATCGGCAACAACAGTCCCCGGTAACCCGGACTAATTATAGGGTCGCACCGTAATTTGTGGCTCCATGTTTTTATTTGCATCACTGCGTTTGCATTGCAGCAAACATGAACATTACATATATTTCAATATAATGTAAAAGCAGTCAAAACAACTAACATCAGAAACAGCTGATGTTATTTGTTATATGTCACGGTGTCGTTTCTGCTTCTTTCTCCTGTAACAACAGCCCGGCGCCGTGAGCAGTCGCCTTTTTTGCGCTCGCTATCCCTGCACTTTCTACCATCTGCAAACGCCACGGTGTTCGTGTCGTCATGAAAGACATGAACATCGAGCGTAAAAACAAAGGAGACTGCTACCGGCTTTTTATCTGCCGATCGCCGTGCTACGGTTGCAAGAAAAAGAAGCAGAAATGACGTTCTCTACGCGTTGAGACGTTCCCCGTCCGTCGGCTAAACGCTTGATTGAAACTTCAATGCGACAGTGACACCAAGTAGAATTATAAATGTCACATAGCCCCAAACATGTCTTTTTCAAAGCCTGCGGTGAAGAGAAAGGTTGGTGATGAGCACCGACAATTTCAGGAAAAGTGGGAAATGCAATATTTCTTTGTTGAGCACAGGGGCACCCCGACCTGTCTTATTTGCACAGAGAAAGTTGCGCTGCACAAGGAATACAATTTGAAACGTCATTACACAACTAGACATGCTGAGCTGGATGCAAAATACCAGGGAGACGAGAGAGCGAACCGGGTTGCCAGTCTTAAAACAGATCTACTGAGGCAGCAAGATTTCTCCAAGAAAGCAACCAAAGAGAATAATGCAGCAGTCGGAGCCACGTGGTTAGTGAGATGATTGCTAAAGCAGGGAAGCCATTCACAGAAGGTGCATTTGTCTAAAAGTGCATATTGCAGGCTGCAAATATAGTCTGTCCGGGAAAGAAAGGTCAGTTTAGCAACATCAGCCTTTCTGCCAACACCGCAGCAGATCGCATTTCTGACCTGTCAAGTGACATTTATGACCAACTGTGTGAGAAAGCCAAATGTTTCAGTGTATACTCGGTCGCTCTTGATGAGACCGCAGACATCACCGACACTGCCCAGCTCCCAATGTATGTCCGTGGTGCTGATGACAGTTTTGAAGTGATGGAGGAGCTGCTCACAGTAATTCCAATGCATGGCCAGACCACCGCTCAGCAGATATTTACAAGCTGTGTGATGCCATTGAGAATGTTGGTTTGCCATGGAAGAGGTTTGTTGGAATAACAACAGATGGAGCGCCATCAATGACAGGGAGGAAACATGGACTGGTGGCACAAAACAAACTGGAAGAGGAAGGCGTGGAGGAGGCCATTGCTCTGCACTGCATCATCCATCAGCAGGTCCTTTGCAGCAAATGCCTGAAGTTTGACAATGTGATGTCTATTGTTGTGAAATGCATCAACCAAATCAGATCCAGGGGCTTAAAGCACCGAAGGTTCTGTGCTTTTTTAGAGGAAATGGAGTCAGAATATGGGGATGTGCTCGACTTCACTGAGGTACGTTGGCTCAGCAGGGGAAATGTATTAAAGAGACTTTTTGAGTTGAGAGCAGAAGTGAAGCCTTCATGGAGAAGGATGGAGTTAGTGTTCCTGTGCTAACTGATCCCAAATGGCTCATGGACTCAGCTTTTCTTGTTGATATGACACATGAGCTTAATGTACTGAACAAGACGTTACAAGGCCAGGGGCAACTTGTCAGTGCTGCCTATGACAACGTGAGAGCATTCTCCACAAAACTGGCGCTCTGGAAAGCTCAGCTCTCTCAGACAAACCTTTGCCATTTCCCAGCATGCAAGGCACTCGTGGATGCAGGCACACCATTCAGTGCTGACAAGTATGTTGATGTCATTTTGAGGCTACAGGAGGAATTTGATCACAGATTTGCTGACTTCAAGACACACAGAGCCACCTTTCACATTTTTGCCGACCCCTTCTCCTTTGATGTGCAAGATGCCCCTTCTGTGCTTCAAATGGAGCTCATTGAGCTGCAGTGCAACTCTGAACTCAAAGCAAAGTTCAGGGAAGTGAGTGGAAAAGCAGACAAGCTTGGACAATTTTTGAGAGGATTGAGCCCTAGTTTCCCTCGGCTTTCCCGAATGTTCAAGCGGACCATGTGCCTTTTTGGTAGCACATACTTGTGCCAAAAGCTCTTCTCCACTTTGAACTTCAATAAGTCCAAGTACAGGTCCAGACTTACGGATGATCATCTTCAAGACATACTGAGGGTCGCAACTGCTTCCTCCCTCAGGCCAAATCTGGCTCGGCTATGCGAGAGGAAACGCTGCCAGGTCTCTAGCAGCAAGGAGTAGGCAAGAGAAGCCATGTTCAGAAGAACAGTTCATTTTCTACAGTGTTCCATTCATGTTCAGAAGAAGGTTATAGAACTGTTAATACAGACATTTCAATCTAAATACAGCAGATATAGAAGACTGAAAAAAACACACAAGTTCACTGACTAAAAATATCTTATTATTATTTTATTTATGTATTACAGATTGATTTATTTTCTTATTAATTCTTAATTTGTTCATTTTTCATATTTTGTGTTAAAAAAATAAAAATAAAGAGATTTGAGAAGATTGGAATTTTTTAACCATGCCTTTCTTGTGGAAAACCTAATGCGGCCCAGCCTCACCCAGACTCTGCCTGCAGCGGCCCCCAGCTAAATTGAGTTTGAGACCCCTGTCCTACACCATAAATCAGTAAGAGAGGGTACGACCTCTCTCATGGCCCCAAGTGGTGTGTGCATGCCAGAGCACTCTGGAAGGCACACAGAGTCTTTACAGACTACTCAGGATCAAACCTCTATCATCATGCAATCGATTATACAACTCTAAGCATATATGAGTAAATATTTCTAAGCATCAATCAACAATATAAACCTTACAGCTGGTTTTAATAACAGAATTCATTTGTTTCTCAAATGAGAAAGAGCTATCGAGAAACACTCCTAAATCTTTAGTTCTGAACTTTTCCAGTGGGCCAAGGTCAACATTATTAAATAATGCTAATTCTTTTCCTTTACATTATAACAATGTGAGGAGTTAATGCTAAGTATACTGCCATTAGCGGCTAATTCTAATTAGGGGTGAATAATTATTAGTAGCTAATGCTAATATTGTTTTCCCTTTCTTTATACAACTTGAGCAGCTATTGCTAAGTAGGCCACTTTTCTCTGCTAAGGATTTGTGTGACCATGATGGAAACTCTGATAAGCTAATGCTGCTAAGCTAATGCTGTTTATGGGCCCTGTTAGAATCAATATTTCATTCTCATTCTGTTGTTTGAGAACAATAACAGAAAAATGTGCACTTGAGAACAAATTTATTGTGAATTCAACTGTGAATGTACAGTTTGTCATTATTTAAGCTTCCATTTCCAAATGTTAGCTGACACTTTATTAGGTACACTGGTATCTATATCAGGTACACCTGTGACCTAAATGTTCCTGCAAACAGACTCCTTGGAGACCCCTACATAAATATCCATGAACTATCCAACTAGACTAGTGTGTCTGTCCCTGAAAATATTCCTGCATGTGTGATTGTTCATGTGTCATCTGCAGGAAACAAACAGGAAGTGAGTGAAAGACACAGGAAATGTTTCCAGCTCTTCCTCCTCTATCAGATTTTCTCTCCATACCTGAGAGTGTCCAGTCTCCAGCCTGGATCCTTCAGTCCAGCCGACAGCAGCTTAATTCCTGAGGGACCTGGATGATTGTAGCTCAGGTCCAGCTCTCTCAGATGGGAGGGGTTGGAGCTCAGAGCTGAGGCCAGAGAAGTACAACCTTCCTCTGTGATCAGACAGCCTGACAGACTGCAGACACACAAAACAACAATCTATCTGTCAACAGTTGTTTTCTCTTTGTCACAATAACATCTATCCATCCATTTTAACTTTATTTATAAGTGACAATACCCAACAGACAACAACAGTCATCTGAAGCTGTTTAACAGTGTAAGGTAACCGCCTCCACTGTGAGAAGCACTTGGTGATGGTGGGAAGAAGAACTCCCTTTGACACAAAGATCCTCCCAGTGAAAACAGGCTCCAGGAGGAGCATCTACCATGACTGGTTGCAGGGTGAGGGGAAAGAGAAGAGATGAGCTCAGAAAGACAAGAACAAAACAGAGAGACAAAAGTTAAGGACATGTAGTAGTGACATATAAAAGCATCAGGAGTGAAAAGAGGGGAGAAGAAAGCAGAGCATCATGGGAAGTCCGCCAACAGCCTGAGCCTATAGCAGCATAACTAAGGGATGGTTCAGGGTCACCTGTGCTTTGTCATCTCTCTCAGGTGATGGACAGCTCAGATGATGACCCCGCCTACGTGGTCAAATTCAAGTCTACATTCAGAACAGACCTGGAGACACGCAAGCATAAAAGCCAACATAGCCAGATTCAAGGAGCTCAAGTGTTTACCCAGATCTTACTGAACTTACTGCAGGAACAGAGGGTTGTTGGAGGGAAACCTGTGGAAGCAACAACATCCGAGCATCCAGAGAAGAAGTTGGCCCTGTTGGTGCTTCATCAGAGTGTGAACAGGAGGAAGACTCAGCTGAGAACAGTGTGGTGGATACAGAGCAGAGCCCACCATCAGTACAGAGGCCTGTCCATTAGAGTGCTGCTCCAACATGCAGCACATGTACTTGGCCACAGCTGCAACATCTGTACCTGTGAAAGCTTCTTCTCTGTTGCTGCTCATATTGTACAGAAGAAGAGAGTTTCTTTATCATCAGAAAATGTCAATGAGCTTGTGAGTCTTAGCAGCTGGCTCGGTGCAGAGGAGGAAGAACATGTCAGTCAGAGGAAGATAAATGCAGTTCATGTTGTCAACTCAACCTGGACTGTTGAAAGAGTTTTTCTTTGTCTTGTTTCTGACTGAGATTCTCCAAAGGAAATCCAGCACAAACACACACTTCACACACTCAAAGTCCTGCACAGTAAATGAGCTGATGAGCGTTTGTGCTGCTGCCTGATAACAGAACAATAGTTCTGCTGCTTCCTGTTCTGGAAACACACATTTATAAATGTTCACTTGCTGTTGATCAAAGGTATGTTGGTGGCTCTGGACGCTGAGGGGAACTTTGTAAAAAACTAGATCAACTGTTAACGTCCTGGCAGAGAACTTTGATTTGATATTTGATTAGATTCATGTTTCAGCTCAGACTGACAGAAATATTTGAACTGCTGCTGTGTTAATGAAAAGGGGTCAAATAGCTGATATTTGTGTTGAAGAGAGTTAAAAAAAAGTTTAACTGTTAACTGAAAGAAATGTTGCCATAAGCGGGATTTGAACCCGGGCCTCCCAGTCTGAGAACGGGTGCTCATCTAACTGAGCTAAAACACAGGTCAACCTGGCAAGGAAAATCAGTGAGGCCACTGATGATATGGCAGAAATGGGCAAAAAATATTGGAAAAAAAATTCAATATCTCAAAAAGTATAGAAGTTATGAGCACCAAAAGTCATAGCCGGCATTAGCAGAAAGAGCAGAATTTTTTAAAGTTTGAATGGCGAAAATCGGATGAAAACTGTGGGAGTAGTTCCACGGCGAAAAGTGTACGGAAACACCCGGAATAATAAAGAATAAAGAGAAACAGGAACTCAATAGTGTGGATGCCTTTGAGGGCATCCACACAATAAGTACACAATGCACTACTTTTGAACTCATGACTGAATGTTGCTGTAACAAAGCCATTAATGTGATTCAAAGTGTTCATGGTTTCCCAGCACAACAAATGATTGCACAAGTGTGACTGATCCACTTTCTAATGTGTGTGTAGCCCACACTGTGTGTCACTGTGTCACAGGTGAGTCTGTGTGTCCAGGTTCTATGAGGACAACAGGATATAGTGACTGAGTCCAGCAGCTTAAAGTCTGACTCCATCCTCCATTTAAATAACTCACAGCAACAACTGAATAGCTTTGCCTTTGTGTAGCTGACACTTCATTTTAATGTCCTTCTATTCTGGTTCATCTGGTCTCAGTTTCTATAAGCACACAGGTTTCATCAGGGACTCTATGACCTCAGTGATCTTTGCTGGGCCTTAATGCTCTGAACAAAGCTGCACATCACAAGACTAAATAGAAATGAATCAGTCTTTCATTAAGTGTGCCTATGCCAAAAGGCACACTTATTACTATTGCTCGGATTTATTATTATTAAGTGTGCCTATGCCAAAAGGCACACTTATTACTATTGCTCGGATTTATTATTAAGTGTGCCTATGCGAAGGCACACTTATTACTATTGCTCGGATTTATTATTATTATTATTATTATTATTATTATTATTATTATTATTATTAAGTGTGCCTATGCGAAGGCACACTTATTACTATTGCTCGGATTTATTAAGTGTGCCTATGCGAAGGCACACTTATTACTATTGCTCGGATTTATTATTATTAAGTGTGCCTATGCGAAGGCACACTTATTACTATTGCTCGGATTTATTGTGTGGCATCCACACTATTGAGTTCCTGTTTCTCTTTATTGTGTGGATGCTTTAAGCATCCACACTATTGAGTTCCTGTTTCTCTTTATTCTTTATTGTGTGGATGCTTTAAGCATCCACACTATTGAGTTCCTCTTGGGACTTCCGTACACTTTTTGGCACTTAACTACTTCCGCAATTTTCAGCCGATTTTCACCGTTCAAATTTTAAAATATTCTGCTATTTCTGCTAATTCCTGCTATGTCTTTTGGTATTTTTCACTATTATACTTTTTAAAATATTAAGCTTAATTTGTCCCATTGAAATGAATGGGAAACTTCTGCAATTCTGCTAAAATTTGCTTGTTTCTGAAACTTAACTACTTCCTCATATTTTCACGTAGAACAACCATTCAAACTTTAAAATGTTCTCAAATTATTGGGCTATTCAGGTATGATTCAGCTTTTTCAAATCTTTTACCGTTTTACTTTTATGCCTCTTAAAGTTTTCAGTTGCAAAATTGTGATTTTTCACAAAATACATGCGTTGTTATGGTTGCTATGCACTTGGCTTCCAGTGTGCCACTGAAGGTTTTGCAGTCTTCTCTTCATGTCCGAACAACTTCTTGCTACTTGCTCAATTTTCACTCAACTTCCACAAATTATACATCAAAACGTAGGTATTTTTGCTGGGTTTCCGAAAATGTCACTATCATTGTTGTGGGATTTATAGAATTTTGGCAAATCTCCTCAGACCAACACAAAGTCGCAAAACTCTCCATAGAAAGTCAATGGAGAGCTTGTTCAAAATCACCGCTTGATTTCTGTAATGAGAGGCATATTCGAATCGTCATATCTCCTTAACGAAGCAAAGTTAAGACATAAGGCTTGTCCCAGTATATCTTCAGACACTCCTGACGCTCACAATTCAAGAATTATTTTCTGACCTATTACCGTTCTGAAATGAGTTAGACTTGTTTGAGGGTAGGAAATTCGTCCTTCGCTCAGATTTCTTCAGATTTCAAACTCTGGAAATGAACCACTTTTTTCTCTCGTCATATCTTTTTAATGGATTTCCACAGAGACCTGAAAATTTCCATGATTGTTCACCAAAGCCTGCTGTCTCTTACGGTGAAAGAATGATATTGATACTCCAAATAGATTTAGAGTTAGAAAGCGTTGTTTGAGGGCAAGTCAAGGCAGTTTTTGCTTCGCTCTACTCAGTTATGGTGCATTAGAAGTCAATTATCTTTAATAATTCATATTTTAATGATAAATTGTCAACACTTTAAGATTCCCCCATCTCTTCTGAACAAAACGGTGTAAGAATGACCGTTCTAGCCCCTACGGTTAGGAAATTATGGTCATTTGTTTGAGGGGAGTTGTCATTATGAGAAATAGACTGCAAAAATCCTGTCTCTCTGTGCTGCGTGCACCTGTTTTGGCGGGAAAAAGTGCACAGGCTCTCTGATTGGTGGATTCAAATTCAGCAGCTCCAAGGCTGCTTGACTGAGCTAGAAACTTACTTCTCTCTCCGTGTGTGTGTGTGTGTGTGTGTGTGACAGAGAGAGAGAGAGAGAGAAAGGCTTTTAATGGGATGACCTCATTCTAAGCTTCAAATTCAATATATTTAGACTGGTTGACTGAATTGGATCTTGTGTGCTGATTCACCCAGTACAAGAATTATGCTTCTAGTCCACCTAGTTTTTGAGTTACACAACGTTTTGTAACTCCAAAAAACTGCGTTTTTCGCCTCTCACCGCGATCTAATTCTGACTCCTCATCACCCTGTTTTTCAAAGCGGCTCCTCTCTTTCCCAGTGGCGCAGTTGGTAATGACACGGGTCTGCAAGCCAAAGATCGTGGGTTCGATTCCACCTTGGTCAACATGTTTTTTTCCCTACAAATTAATACACTGTCACAGACCAGTAATTCATATTCATCATTTATTACAATTCTGCAAACTTTTATGATTTTACCAGCTTTTCTAATATGGACCTCACATTCTTGTTAACACTCCATGGCACAAATACTCTTCCCTTTAGGCTATTTCTCCCATTTTAAAGTATTACTCCTCCATAATTGTAATTCTGTTAAATCAAAGTACTTTTACTACATCTTAGTACTTCTGCTCAATCATAGTATTTCTGCTAAATCATAGTATTTCTGCTACTTTTTGGTACTTGTGCTAAATACAGTATTTCTGCTAAATCATACTATTTCTACTATATTATATTTTTCTTTCTAAATATAGCATTTCTGCTATATAATTGTATTTCTGCCAAGTATTATGTTTCCTCTAAGATATTGCAGTTCTGCTAAGTTATTCCATTTTAGCAAAGTCATTTTGTTTCTGAAAAGCTTTTACAATTTCTGCAACTTTTCAGCTTTTTCAGCTGGTTTTTGCATGCAGCTTCAGCTTTAAGCATCCACACTGCATTTTCGCAGGAAATGCAAATTTTTCTAGTTTTTATTATTATTATTCTAGTTGCCACTTTTTCTGCTTTCTTTGGCACTTAACTACTTCCACAATTTTTATGCTATTTTCACCGTTCAAATTTTATACTATTCTGCTATTTCTGCTAAACATCGCTATGATTTTTGCTATTTTTTGCTATTATACTTTTTAAAATATTCCACTTTTTTCCTTTAATTTGTCCCATTGAAATGAATGGAAAACTTCCAAAATTCTGCTAAAATTTGCTCTTTTTTGAAACTTAACTACTTCCTCATACTTTCGCCTAGAACAACCATTCAAACTTTAAAATGTTCACAAATTATTGGGCTATTCAGGTATGATTCAGCTTTTTCAAATCTTTTACTGTTTTACTTTTATGCCTCTTAAAGTTTTGAGTTGCACAATTGTGATTTTTCACAAAATACATGCGTTGTAATGGTTGCTATGCTCTTGGCTTCCAGTGTGCCACTGAAGCTTTTGCAATTTTCACTTCACGTCCGAACAACTTCTTGCTACTTGCTCAATTTTCACTCAACTTCCACAAATTATACATCAAAACGTAGGTATTTTTGCTGGCTTTCAGAAAATGTCACTATCATTGTTGTGGGATTTATAGAATTTTGGCAAATCTCCTCAGACCAACACAAGGTCTCAAAACTCTCCATATAAAGTCAATGGAGAGCTTGTTCAAAATCATCGCTGGATTTCTGTAATGAGAGGCATATTCGAATCGTCATATCTCCTTAACGAAGCGACTTTAAGACATGAGGTTTGTCCCGGTATATCTTCAGACACTCCTGACGCTCACAATTCAAGAATTTCTTTCTTACCTATTACCGTTCTGAAATGAATTGGACTTGTTTGAGGGTAGGAAATTTGTCCCTCGCTCAGATTTCTTCAGATTTCAAACTGTGGAAATGAACCACTTTTTTCTCTCGTCATAACTTTTTGTTGGATTTCCACAGAGACCTGAAAATTTCCATGATTGTTCACCAAAGCCTGCTGTCTCTTACGGTTAAAGAATGATATCGATACTCAAAATAGATTTAGAGTTAGAAAGCGTTGTTTGAGGGCAAGTCAAGGCAGTTTTTGCTTCGCTCTACTCAGTTATGGTGCATTACAAGTCAAATATCTTTAATAATTCATATTTTAATGATAAATTGTTAACACTGGAAGATTCCCCCATCTCTTCTGAACAAAACGGTGTAAGAATGACCGTTCTAGACCCTACGGTTAGGAAATTATGGTCATTTGTTTGTGGGGAGTCCTCACTATGAGAAATAGGCTGCAATAATCCTGTGCCTCTCTGTGCTGCGTGTGTAAAAAGATGCACCTGTTTTGGCGGGAAAACGTAAACAGCCACTCTGATTGGTGGATTTAAATTCGGCAGCTCTCTCCCTCTGTGTCTGTCTGTGTGTGTGTGTGTGTGTGTGTGTGTGTGTGTGTTTAGTGGGAGAGAGAGGACCCTGCCCTTATTTGGCAGCATGTCATTGTAGGATTTAAATTGAATATAGTTAGACTGGTTGACTGGATTAGAGCCTGTGTTTGTGTGTCCCTCTGTGCATTTCTGTTTCAATATGCCTCCATATTTGTAATTTTGTAAGATATTACTATTCTGCTAAATCATAGTATTTCTGGTACTTTTCGGTACTTGTGCTAAATACAGTATTTCTGCTAAATCATACTATTTCTGCTTTTCATAAGATTTGTGACTAATATAGTATTTCTGCTAAATTATAGTATTTATTCTTTTTATAGGATTTGTGCCTAACATAGTATTTCTGCTAAATTATAGTATTTATTCTTTTTATAGGATTTGTGCCTAACATAGTATTTCTGCTAAATTATAGTATTTCTGCTTTTTATACTATTCGTGCCTAATATAGTATTTCTGCTTTTTATAGTATTTGTGCTAAAACATAGTATTTCTACTAAATGTAGTATTTATGCTTAATCATAGTATTTCCATATATTTCTGCCAGGTCCCCAGGCAGCCAATCCTCTGTGAGGACTGAGAGATTAGAATTTTCAAATCAGGGCCTGCACGGCTTCCCAGCCAATCATATATGTGTCCTGAGGCATTCAAATTTGCATATTGGGGCCTTCATGGCTTCTAAGCCAGCCAATCATATCAGGGCTGAGGAATTCAAATCCACAAATCAGGGCCTGCACGGCTTCCCAGCCAGCCAATCATATATGTGGCCTCAGCCATTCAAATTTGCATATTGGAGAATTCGTGGCTTCAAAGTCAATAAGTCATCCATGTCATATATCTCTAAAAATTCATATGTTAATGATAAATTGTAAACACTGGAAGATTCCCCCATCTCTTCTGAACAAAACGGTGTAAGAATGACCGCTCTAGCCCCTACGGTTAGGAAATTGTGGTCATTTGTTTGAGGGGAGTCGTCACTATGAGAAATAGACTGCAATAATCCTGTGCCTCTCTGTGCTGCGTGTGTAAAAAGATGCACCTTTTTTGGCGGGAAAACGTAAACAGCCACTCGGATTGGTGGATTTAAATTCAGCAGCTCTCTCCCTCTGTGTCTGTCTGTGTGTGTGTGCGTGTGTTTGTGTGTGTGTGTGTGTGTGTGTGTGACAGAGAGAGAGAGAGAGAGAGAGAGAGAGAAAGCCTTTTAATGGGATGATCTCATTGTAAGATTCAAATTCAATATATTTAGACTGTTTGACTGAATTGGATCTTGTGTGTGTGTCTCTCTGTGCATGTGTGTTTCCTCATGTGTGCATATTTGTAATTGTGTGGCTGTCATAAATTTTTTTGCAGATTTTTGTCATTTAACTAGTATATTTGAGGGAACCTCAGCATGTTCAGCATTTTTTCAGCTGTCCATTTTGCTTTTCCAATTTTTCTGTTTAACTTATTACTATTGTGCTAAATCATACTATTTCTGCTATTTTATAAGATTTGTGCTTAATATACTATTTCTGCTTTTATAGGATTTGTGCTTAATATAGTATTTCTGCTTTTTATAAGATTTGTGCTTAATATAGTATTTCTGCTAAATGTAGTATTTCTGATTAATTATAGTATTTCTGCTAAATTATAGTATTTCTGCCAAATTATAATATTTGTGCTAAAAGATAGTCTTAATTGAAAATTACAATATTCATAGTTCATCACAGTGTCTCTGGTAAATCACAATATTTCTGCTCTGTTGTACTATTTTTCTAAATCATAGTGTTTCTGTAATGTTTAAGTATTTTTGGCTAAATATATTCTTTCTGTTATCTTATACTATTTCTCCTAAATTCTTGTATTTTTGAGAAGTTATCATGTTTCTGGTAAGTTACAATATTTCTGCTAAATTCTGCTATGCTATTGTATTTCTGCCAAGTATTATGTTTCCTCTAAGATATTGCAGTTCTGCTAAGTTATTCCATTTTAGCAAACTTCTTTTGCTTCTGCAAAGTTTTTACAATTTCTGCAACTTTTCAGCTTTTTCAGCTAGTTTTTGCATACAGCTTCAGCTTTAAGCATCCACACTGCATTTTCGCAGGAAATGCAAATTTTTCTAGTTGTGTGGATGCTTTAAGCATCCACACTATTGAGTTCCTGTTTCTCTTTATTCTTTATTATTCTAGTTGCTTCCGTACACTTTTTGGCACTTAACTACTTCCACAATTTTCAGCCGATTTTCACCGTTCAAATTTTAAACTATTCTGCTATTTCTGCTAATTTACGCTATATCTTTTGGTATTTTTCACTATTATACTTTTTAAAATATTAAGCTTTTTTCCTTTAATTTGTCCCATTGAAATGAATGGGAAACTTCAGCAATTCTGCTAAAATTTGCTTGTTTTTGAAACTTAACTACTTCCTCATATTTTCACCTAGAACAACCATTCAAACTTTAAAATGTTCTCAAATTATTGGGCTATTCAGGTATAAATCAGCTTTTTCAAATCTTTTACCTTTTTACTTTTATGCCTCTTAAAGTTTTGAGTTGCAAAATTGTGATTTTTCACAAAATACATGCGTTGTTATGGTTGCTATGCTCTTGGCTTCCAGTGTGACACTGAAGCTTTTGCAGTCTTCTCTTCATGTCCGAACAACTGTTTGCTACTTGCTCAATTTTCACTCAAGCCCCACAAATTATACATCAAAACGTAGGTATATTTGCTGGCTTTCAGAAAATGTCACTATCATTGTTGTGGGATTTATAGAATTTTGGCAAATCTCCTCAGACCAACACAATGTCAGAAAACTCTCCATATAAAGTGAATGGAGTGCTTGTCCAAATTCATCGCTTGATTTCTGTAATGAGAGGCATATTCGAATCGTCATATCTCCTTAACGAAGCGAAGTTAAAACATGAGGCTTGTCCCGGTATATCTTCAGACACTCCTGACGCTCACAATTCAAGAATTGTTTTCTCACCTATTACCATTTGGCCATAAATTACGTTTGTTTGAGGGTAGGAAATTTGTCCCTCGCTCAGATTTCTTCAGCTTTCAAACTCTGGAAATGAACCACTTTTTTCTCTCGTCATAACTTTTTGTTGGATTTCCACAGAGACCTGAAAATTTCCATGACTGTTCACCAAAGCCTGCTGTCTCTTACGGTGAAAGAATGATATCGATACTCCAAACAGATTTAGAGTTACAAAGCGTTGTTTGAGGGCAAGTCAAGGCAGTTTTTGCTTCGCTCTACTCAGTTATGGTGCATTACAAGTCAAATATCTTTAATAATTCATATTTTAATGATAAATTGTCAACACTGGAAGATTCCCCCATCTCTTCTGAACAAAACGGTGTAAGAATGACCACTCTAGCCCCTACGGTTAGGAAATTATGGTCATTTGTTTCAGGGGAGTCGTCACTATGAGAAATAGACTGGAAAAATCCTGTCTCTGCCTCTGTGTGCAGGCACCTGTTTTGGCGGGAAAACGTAAACAGCCACTCTGATTGGTGGATTCAAATTCAGCAGCTCCCAGGCTGACCTAGAAACTTACTTATCTCTCCATCTCTCCCTGTGTGTGTGTGTGTGTGTGTGTGTGTGTGTGTGTGTGTGTGTGTGTGACAGACAGAGAGAGAGAGAGAGAGAGCCTTTTAATGGGATGATCTCATTCTAAGATTCAAATTCAATATATTTAGACTGGGTGACTGAATTGTATCTTGTGTGTGTGTCTCTCTGTGCATGTGTGTTTCCTCATGTGTACATATTTATGATTGTGTGGCTGTCATAAATTTTTTTGCATTTTTTTCATTTAACAAGTATATTTCAGGGACCCTCAGCATGTTCAGCATTTTTTCAGCTGTCCATTTTGCTTTTCCAATTTTTCTGTTTAACTTATTACTATTGTGCTAAATCATACTATTTCTGCTATTTTATAAGATTTGTGCTTAATATACTATTTCTGCTATTTTATAAGATTTGTGCTTAATATAGTATTTCTGCTAAATGTAGTATTTCTGCTTAATATATTATTTCTGCTAAATTATAGTATTTCTGCTTTTTATAGTATTTGTGCTAAAACATAGTATTTCTACCAAATGTAGTATTTCTGCTTAATCATACTATTTCTATATATTACTGCCAGGTCCCCAGGCAGCCAATCATATATGTGGGCTGAGGAATACAAATTTGCATATTGGGGCCTTCATGGCTTCTAAGCCAGCCAATCATATCTGAGGGCTGAGGAATTCAAATCCACAAATCAGGGCCTACACGGCTTCCCAGGCAGCCAATCATATATGTGGGCTCAGGCATTCAAATTTGCATATTGGGGCCTTCATGGCTTCTAAGCCAGCCAATCATATATGTGGGCTCAGGCATTCAAATTTGCATATTGGGGAATTTGTGGCTTCTAAGCCAGCCAATCATATATGTGGGCTCAGGCATTCAAATTCAATATATTTAGACTGGTTGACTGAATTGGATCTTGTGTGTGTGTGTGTGTGTGTGTGTAACAGAGAGAGAGAGAGAGAGAGAGAGACCAACTTTAGGGCATCATCTCATTGTTGGAAAAACATTTAATATATTCAGACTGGTTGACTGGCATAGACCCTCTGTGTGTCTCTCTCTCTGTGCATTTGTGTATACATATTTGATTTTATGTGTAATTGTTGGCTGTTCCTTCTTGTTTTTTTTATTTATTTTTATTTATTTATTTTCACAGGTGAACAACAATTAGTTTTGAGGGAACTTAACCATATTCTGTTTTTATTCATCTTGTCATTTAACTTTTCCAATATTTCTACTTCAGTTATTGCTATTCTGCTCAATCATAGTATTTGTTCTAAATCATTGTTATTATGCTATATTGTAGTATTTCTGCTAAATCATTGTATTTCTACTATATTATATTTTTCTTTCTAAATATAGCATTTCTGCTATATAATTGTATTTCTGCTATATTTATAATATTTGTGCTAAACCAGAGTATTTGTGCTATATCATAGTATTTCTGCCAAATGATAGTATTTCTGCCAAATTATAATATTTGTGCTAAAACATAGTCTTAATTTAAAATTATAATATTCATAGTTCATCACAGTGTCTCTGGTAAATCACAATATTTCTGCTATGCTATTATATTTCTGCCAAGTATTATGTTTCCTCTAAGATATTGCAGTTTTGCTAAGTTATTACATTTTCGCAAAGTTCTTTTGCTTCTGCAAAGTTTTTACAATTTCTGCAACTTTTCAGCTTTTTCAGCTACTTTTTGCATGCAGCTTCAGCTTTAAGCATCCACACTGCATTTTCGCAGGAAATGCAAATTTTTCTAGTTATTGTGTGGATGCTTTAAGCATCCACACTATTGAGTTCCTCTTGGGACTTCCGTACACTTTTTGGCACTTAACTACTTCCACAATTTTCAGTCGATTTTCACCGTTCAAATTTTAAACTATTCTGCTATTTCTGCTAATGTGTGCTATGTCTTTTGGTATTTTTCACTATTATACTTTTTAAAATATTAAGCTTAATTTGTCCCATTGAAATGAATGGGAAACTTCTGCAATTCTGCTAAAATTTGCTTGTTTTCGAAACTTAACTACTTCCTCATATTTTCACGTAGAACAAGCATTCAAACTTTAAAATGTTCTCAAATTATTGGGCTATTCAGGTATAAATCAGCTTTTTCAAATCTTTTACCGTTTTACTTTTATGCCTCTTAAAGTTTTCAGTTGCAAAATTGTGATTTTTCACAAAATACATGCGTTGTTATGGTTGCTATGCACTTGGCTTCCAGTGTGCCACTGAAGGTTTTGCAGTCTTCTCTTCATGTCCGAACAACTTCTTGCTACTTGCTCAATTTTCACTCAACTTCCACAAATTATACATCAAAACGTAGGTATTTTTGCTGGCTTTCCGAAAATGTCACTATCATTGTTGTGGGATTTATAGAATTTTGGCAAATCTCCTCAGACCAACACAAAGTCGCAAAACTCTCCATAGAAAGTCAATGGAGAGCTTGTTCAAAATCACCGCTTGATTTCTGTAATGAGAGGCATATTCCAATCGTCATATCTCCTTAACGAAGCAAAGTTAAGACATAAGGCTTGTCCCAGTATATCTTCAGACACTCCTGACGCTCACAATTCAAGAATTTTTTTCTCACCTATTGCCGTTCTGAAATGAGTTAGACTTGTTTGAGAGTAGGAAATTTGTCCTTCGCTCACATTTCTTCAGATTTCAAACTCTGGAAATGAACCACTTTTTTCTCTCGTCATATCTTTTTAATGGATTTCCACAGAGACCTGAAAATTTCCATGATTGTTCACCAAAGCCTGCTGTCTCTTACGGTGAAAGAATGATATCGATACTCCAAATAGATTTAGAGTTAGAAAGCGTTGTTTGAGGGCAAGTCAAGGCAGTTTTTACTTTGCTCTACTCAGTTATGGTGCATTAGAAGTCAAATATCTTTAATAATTCATATTTTAATGATAAATTGTCAACACTTTAAGATTCCCCCATCTCTTCTGAACAAAACGGTGTAAGAATGACCGTTCTAGCCCCTACGGTTAGGAAATTATGGTCATTTGTTTGAGGGGAGTCGTCATTACGAGAAATAGACTGCAAAAATCCTGTGTCTCTTTGTGCTGCGTGCACCTGTTTTGGCAGGGAAAAGTGCACAGGCTCTCTGATTGGTGGATTCAAATTGAGCAGCTCCCAGGCTGCTTGACTGAGCATGAAACTTGCTTCTCTCTCCCTGTGTGTGTGTGTGTGTGTGACAGAGAAAGCCTTTTTATGGGATGATCTCATTGTAAGATTCAAATTCAATATATTTAGACTGGTTGACTGAATTGGATCTTGTGTGTGTGTGTGTGTGTGTGTGTGTGTGTGTGTGTGTGTGTGTGTGTGTGTGTGTGTGTGTGTGTGTGTGTGTGAGAGAGAGAGAGAGAGAGAGAGAGAGAGACCCTCTTTAGGGCAGCATCTCATTGTTGGAAAAAATATAATATATTCAGACTGGTTGACTGGCATAGACCCTCTGTGTGTGTCTCTCTCTCTGTGCATTTGTGTATACATATTTGATTTTGTGTGTATCTGTTGGCTGTTCCTTCTTGTTTTTTAAATTTATTTTTATTTCTTTATTTTTTTTTCACAGGTGAATAACAATTAGTTTTGAGGGAACTTAACCATGTTCCGTTTTTTTTTTTCAGCTTGTCATCTTACATTTTCCAGTATTTTCACTTAAGTTATTACTATTCTGTTCAATCATAGTATTTGTTCTAAATCATTGTTATTATGCTATATTGTAGTATTTCTGCTAACTCATACTATTTCTACTATATTATATTTTTCTTTCTAAATATAGCATTTCTGCTATATAATTGTATTTCTGCTATGTTATAATATTTGTGCTAAACCAGAGTATTTGTGCTGAAACATGGTATTTCTGCCAAATTATAGTATTTCTGTCAAATTATAGTATTTGTGCTGAAACATAGTATTGATTTAAAATTACAATATTCATAGTTCAACACAGTGTCTCTGGTAAATCACAGTATTTCTGCTCTGTTGTACTATTTTTCTAAATCATAGTGTTTCTGTAATGCTTAAGTATTTTTGGCTAAATACATTCTTTCTGTTATCTTATATTATTTCTCCTAAATTCTTGTATTTTTGAGAAGTTATCATGTTTCTGCTAAGTTATTCCATTTTAGCAAAGTTCCTTTGCTTCTGCAAAGTTTTTACAATTTCTGCAACTTTTCAGCCTTTTCAGCTAGTTTTTGCATACAGCTTCAGCTTTAAAGCATCCACACTGCATTTTCGCAGGAAATGCTAATTTTTCTAGTTATTATTTTCCTTTTTCCGCCTGAAATTTTGGACCGTAACTCGTCCCACAGTTTTGAGACAAGGTTCACATATGTTATATCATTTTGTGCGGCTGGAGCTGGAATGAGTTGCTATGACTTTTGGTGTTTATTACTTCTATAGTTTTTTAAATATGAATATTTTAATGCAAGTTTTTGCCCATTCAAATGAATGGACAACAAAGTGAAACTTAAGGCAAACTTCATTTGTGGTGTGCTGGCTCACTCTAGTGGTATGTCGGGAGTATTAGCAACAGATTTTTCACAATGTTGGCTAGCTAGCGCGGCTAGCTAGCCGGCTAGCGCCGCTTTACTCAAAAGCACCCAGGCTTGGCGTCTCTAACTCCTTTCATCCCCGGTCGCTCCGCAAACAGTCTTTGTCTTAGCTGGACTTATTTTTCGTTTATATGGGCCGATGATGCTAGTAGATGAGGAAAAACTGAGTTGTTTGGTGGTGGCTAACGCGGAGCTAGCTAGCCACCGGTATGTGTCTCTTTCCCCTCGTATGTGGTGAAAGAAAATGCGAGGCGGCCGCTGATCGACCGGTTTTCAGGCGAGAATGTAAGTGTGTAAACGTCAAATATCTGCTCGTTTTATCAAGAAGTCCCATATTTTATCAAGAAGTCCCATATCTCTCACGATTTTACTGCTAGCGCCGCATGGCAGCTAGCTGGCTAGCGCGGCTTGTGTGACACCCAGGCCGGGCTGGCTCACACATAGGCCGGCTCACGCTCTCGTTCAACCCCCTAGTCTCTCTTTATGACTCTTGTTTGGCTGCTGGATTTATTTTTCATTTATATGGGCTGGTGATTCATTTATTCATTTTAGTAACTGTAAAAACAGTGAAAGGTGGTGGCTTGTCCAGATGCTGTTCATGTGGAAAAAATAACTCGGTTGTTTGGTGGTGGCTAACGCGGAGCTACAACGGAGAGCAGCGGTTCTCTGTCTGGTTTCACCCCCCTCACCCTCACGCCGCCAGTACGAGTGTCCGGTGAACTGAATGTCAGGTAAGATGTTATGTATATTTTCTGGTCGTGTCCAAATTCATGGGCTGCATCCTCCTGAGGAGGTCGGGTAGGCCGGAAGTAAACGGGCATGAAATTGGACGGTCTAGCCTTCAGATTAGCGTCGCCGCTGTCTCGGTGGAGTTTAATAAACTCAGCCGTCTGCTCCTTGCTATCTAAAATATAACAGGACACTGGCGTAAATCCTCGACTGTCTCATACTTATGTTTAATCAGGTTTCTATTTGACGTTTAGTCAGCTGTGTAAAAACCAAGGAGGAGGGGGATTAATAAAGTTTTATTTTATCTAATCTAATCTAATAGCTTTAATCTCAGCCAAACCGATTTACTCACGAACAAACAAAACACTGAAAAAAGCCCAACAATAACATTTGTAGGTTGTCTAAGTGAATTATATATTACATTTAACCCGAGTAGCGAAAGTCCGCGATGATGTGCCGGGAGTTGTGCCGTTCTCGGCCGCATCAGTAACCCTCGAGCTGGTGGGTAGCAGACGTCTCCGAAAACGTCGAAGCACTTTGGCAAATATGCGATATATTGATAAACCGAGCAGATATTTGATGTTTACACAGCTACTTTCTCGCCTGAAAATATGTTAAAAGTTTATTTTGTGACCCAGAAAGATTAGTAAGAGTAATTTTAAAACTTAGTAGCGGCCGCCATTGCTGGAAACTTTTTTTTTCTTTTTTTCAAACTTTATTGAAATTACAAAATGAACAGCCAGTCATTCCAGTTTAGCCTGAATAGTGGACATACAAGACAAACAAAAGCAACAATATACAGTACAATGAAACAAGAAGGACAAATAAATAAAGGAGAGAAGAAAGAAAAGGGGGGGGATGTGACAGACTTCATAATTTAGTACTTGTGACAGCTCATTTGTTAAACATTTCTGAATGAATTTCAATCAGTGATAAACCTTTCTTATTGGAAGTTCATTTAAGAGAGTTTAAATAATCAATTTCAATCAAAAAGAAATTAAATGATGGGGTTGAGTTTTGAAATTTACATTTATGTATATGGAATTTCCCTAATAAGATATAAAGATTGACAATGGCACATTTTTCTTTTTCTTTAGTTTCAAAATAAGTGATAATGTTCTTCCCTTCAATTTTGATTTCGTATGTTGTCTTGCACAGTATATAATTTTCAATCTCTCTCCAAAATGTAGCACTATATAAACAGTCATAAAACAAATGAGTAACACTTTCAAGTTCAATTGCCATTGCTGGAAACTGGAGTATGGCTGGGCCGCGCCATGACGTAATCGGTCTACAAATGCGGCCTCAGGAGGATGCAGCCCATGAATTTGGACACGACCAATAAGTCGTACAGCTGGGTGGGTGCTGTGTTACTGATGGTGAACTTTATTGCATTCATAAGGTTAGTTATTGGGTTGCCAACCGCCCCGTGCAAACGAAATCGTCCCGCATTCAGAGAAAATATTACGCGTTTCGTATTGAGCTGAAAAGGAACACAGTTTGTCCCGTACTTCAGGTAGAATGGAAGAAGACACAAAGCTGGATTTATTCTGTCGTTACTCAGCCTCCCCTGTCATTCTCTCGCCTGTTGCAACTTCAATCGTGAAACTGATCAATGATTGGCTTTTCTCTCTTGTTTGTTTATCGCGCTAAACAACAGCAGCACGTTTAAGCTTGATCAGCTGTTGTTAGAATTCATTTGATTTTAATTTCTATTATCAGCTAATGTTTGATGGAGCCACAGCTGAAAAAAAAGGGCTGGTCCTAACCATGAGATGTCCTTACTGAGTCATCAGAGCTGAACTGGTGATGGAGAAACAGGTTTACCTTTTAGGTGACATGAATGAGTTGAAGGGAAGTTATGAACTGTTTCTGAGAGACCACTAACACCAAGCTCCTTTTTTTTGTGTAGCTGACAGCTGGTAACTGTGCAGGGGCGGATCTAGCACAGCTTTTGCCAGGGGGCCAGGTAGGGCATTAACAGGGAGAGGGGGACACAAAGATATACTTTTCTTTCTTACTCTCATATAAAATATTTAGCTTTTATTCAATAGTTATCTGAATCTTACAACCAAAGTTTGTATAATAATACACAAGATTGGCTGTAGACCATTGTTAATCATTCAGAACACTGTGTAAAAGTAACAAAAAACAAAAAGTGAATGCAAAACTGCATAAATATTTATTTTACGTGTTTGATGTGTGTGGCAGAGCGTGGCCTGCTGTGCCGCTGCAGGGGAGGTGGACCCACCTCAGCGGCATCTGCAATCACGCCTCTCAGGCGTAAAGTCTGTGCTCTCTCGGCTGTTTCTTTTTTCTTTTTTTTTTTGTATGTGTCGGGCTGTAAGATGAAAAGCTACAGCCGGCTGTGTGGGTACAGCATCTATGTGTGAAAAGTGGTCCATAACGTAATGCTTCAAAGCGTGTTCATGCAAACATTGTCGGGTCTGCTTATGAACCTCTGCGCACAGCGTCTACAAATCGGGGCTGTACGAAGTCACCTCATCTTTACACAAAACTGTAAGCTGTCATCTGTGAGGCGCGAGCGGTGTTTGGTTTTACCATAGTTCATGGTGGAGAATGGCTGCTCTGCTGAGTTTTGCTCTCTGTAGCCGTTTGAATGGCAAACTACACTGATTAGCGGCGGCATAGGCACACTTAAAATTTCTTCAGAAATTTTCGCTTTCTAGTTCTCACTGCTGTTTGACTTCAGCTCTCAATGTCCCACCATAACCCATGGAAAGAATTACTGTCCATCCAGGCTGCTGAACATGAAGCTGATGAAGGTGGAGTATTGTGAGGGCTGATGGAGATGATGATGAGAAATCCAGGAGCAGTGGGTGGATGGCAGCATCAGCATGAAGGATCAGTGTGAGAACACATCATCATCCACAAAGGAAACCAGTCTGAGTGTCTGACGCTCTTGTTAGAAAGACGCAGTCCCAGCAGTTAGCTTGTCTGCTAGTTAGCTGAGAGCTAACTCACTTGTACATTGAATACCAAACTGTGTAAACCAGGGGTGTCAAACATATGGCCCGTGGGCCAAATCCAGGCCTTGAGATAATTTCATATGTCAAATATTGATGAATTTTCAGGCTTGCTGATAATCAATGTGAGCACGGCTGAGATTTTAAACACTTTAAGAGACAGACTGGGATCATACCATTATGTGAAAGAAGACATGTCCCATAGACAGCAAGGGTAGTGGTATAGACCAGGGCTCGTATCCCTAAAGAATCTTTGTGTAAAAAGTGGCTCCTAGCAGCCAAATTATAAGAAAATTCTCAGAATCATGACGTTTTCTTAAAATGTCCCCTAAAAGTGACACGACAATCCCAGTTAATATAAAATATAAAATAATATATTCCTCAAGATTCCTAGCGCTTAAAAGGGCTCCTAAGGCGAGATCTGCTAAGAGCAGGGAAGAGGACTTTTAGTGGAGTTCCCCTAAGCAGCTGCACAAAATGGCCAACAGAAGAGGCAGGAGTGATGTCCTGCAAACACTGCATGACAGGGAATTATTGAGATGCTACAGATTGGATCGTGCAGGAATCATGTTTGTGGTGGATCTCCTTAGAGATGCAATTACTTCACCAACTCGACGCCACAACGCTATTACACCGGAGACGAAAGTAATCACAACACTGAGGTATTTGGCAACCGGGCAAATGCAACAATGCAGCATTGATGACTTGGGTCTGTCCCAATCCTCTGTCAGCAGAGTCATCACCCAAACACTGACAGCTTTGTCACAACCTAATATTGTGACACAATTTGTTTCATTCCCGCTGGATGCCCGCACTTTACACACACATAAAAGGGCATTTATGGACATTGCAGGATTCCCTGGCGTTGTGGGTGTAATTGATGGAACACATGTGAGAATAATTGCGCCATCAGAGGACGAGGCTGTCTTTGTTAACAGGAGGAATTTCCACAGCATCAATGTGCAAATAGTCGTCAATGCGGCCTGTAAGATTTTGGACATGGTGGCTAAATGGCCAGGCTGCACACATGATGCGAGAATGCTCTCCGAGAGTGGCATCAGACAGCTTTTTGAGAGACGCTATGTGCCAGCTAATTGCCACTTGTTAGGGGACAGTGGCTACCCATGCAAACCATGGCTCCTTACACCTTACCTCCAGCCACGCCAAGGGCCTATAACAGGTAAGCCAAACAATACAAAAATCATGGAAATGAAATGCAAGCAATATGTTAGAGCATCCAAGTAGTGCAATATTTCCATCAAATAATTAAAGGTCTCTGTATTCTATTGTAGGGCCCACAAGACAACAAGAGCGGTGGTGGAGCGGTGGTGGAGCGTGGCATAGGCCAGCTTAAGAGGCGCTTTCATGTTCTCCACGCAGAGGTGCGTCTGAGGCCTGAAAAAGTCAGCAAAGTCATCATAGCCTGTGCAATATTACACAATATTTGCAAGGTTAGACAGATTGCAGAACCTCTGGAGGATGGCGATGAGGATGAGAATGAAGACAACGATGAGGATGGTGGTGAAGAAGATATTTACATTCCACAGGGGAACCTAGCCCAGAGTGGACTGCCTTACAGGGCAAACTTCACAAATTTACATTTCAGGCAAGCTGTAGCCCCATGTCTTTTGAGAACTTGTGATGGTATTAAGAACTACCACAGTTTTACTACACATCACCTGCAATTGTTAAATGCAAGACACAGAACACAATCTGTAAATGGTTTATTTTTTAGGTGTTCAATTTTAAGGCGGTAGTACTCCTCCTGAAGGGAAAGGACTTTTTTTTGTTGTTCACACACATCAATTGTGAGTTGCAATCTGCTCTCCTGCAGGGATGCTGACGGAGCAGGTGCTGCGGATGGGAATGGTGTTTGATCCGCCGGGCTATCCTGATATTGTGTCCCAGGAGTGCCTCTTGCCTTGGCTAGTGACAGTTGGGCCAAATTTTCCTCGTAACATACCTTTATGTTCGTTCACCAACTGGGCCAGCAACAAACCTATAACCCCTACAGCTTACTATTCATTTTCCAGATATTTTCTTGAATGTGAAATATTATTTACAATTACAGTATCCCTAAAGATTCTGAGAGGATTCTCAGAATCTTTAGGGATACGGGCCCAGGTACACAGAGAAATGGGAGCTGTATTGAAATGCAAGCGTGTCAGGAAAGAGTGAAAAGGCAAAATGAGCAGCATCTGGCTGCATTTCAGTGATATTGGAGACCACAAAGCTGAGTGCAACATTTATACAGGAGATATACAGGAGACGCTGAGAGTAGAACTGATAAAATTAGGAGCTGGCTAAAGACAGACCCATTTTTATTTCCACCCATTTTCCATTGTGGAGGACAAAAGGTTTCAAACTGGTCCAGGTCTTAAACCTCACGTGTTCTTCCTAATAGCAGTAAATGGATAAAAATAAGGCTTTTATGAAAACACTGAATAAAACTTGCTGCCTTTAAAAAGACTAAATGTACAGTTCAGTATTGAATATTACATAAAATAAACTATATATAAAGTGTGTCTGAATGGCAGAGATGCAGAAATATGTGCATGTAGCACAGAGCCACGGCTCAGTGTCTGAATGAGTCTCACAGACCTGAATGTGCTGTTGAAGCCATTTATAATTATAACGTAATTCTTTACTCGTTTGATCTGCTCCTTACCACAAGCCACCAGACGTAGAAGGTTTTGGACTTTTAACTATATTTTCTGAAGTTTTACAACTTTTCTTACTGTTAAAAAACTCGTTATGGCCATTCATGCTGTACAAAGTAATTAGACATGTGTGGTATCTACAGAAACGTCAGAATCTCAGCTAAAAGTTCACAAAACCATCTCAACAACCACCAAACAGCTGAAACAGCAGGTGAACAGATTACACAAAAAAGATGTAAACACAAATCCCCCTGATCATCTGTTTTTTAAACATGAAGCGTAGTTTTGGACGTTCATTTACTGCTGGTTCAGTGAATTTTGGTTGGACAGTGATGAAACCTGCAGCCTCAGAATCTGTGAGAAGTCTGCTTTTAGCACACAACAGCATTGTTGTGTTGTGTGCTGTGGATTCACCTCTGCAAACTCATCACTGTTTCACCATCATGTTTCTACTTGGACAATAACAAAGGAAGCAGTTCCCAGGAACTACTTCCTGTCTTGTTAACATAAGAGTATGTTGCCCTTCAAAACACCTCCACTTCTCCTCTTATTAGAGGACTGCCTTATTATTAATCTGCTAATTCTGTCAGTTGATGAAAGAAAAATGCTTGATCTCACCTGAGAGTTTCCAGTGTACAGTGTGGACTCTTCAGTCCTTCAGACAGAAGCTTCACGCCTGAATCCTTCAGGTTAATGTTACTCAGGTCCAGCTGTCTCAGATTAGAGGTCTGAGAGCTGAGACCTGAGGCCAGAGCTTCACAGCTTCTCTCTGACAGGTCACAGTGACTCAGTCTGAAAAATAACAGATAAACAATTACAAAAATAAAACACTTATGTTGAAGTGTAATGAGATACTATTATATTTAGCAATATTTCATCTTGTTTTGTCAGGAAACTGAGCACTGATGCAGAGCAACATGTGGAGAGAATCAGAGGAGAAGAAGTGAAGAGAGAACAGCAGTAAAACAACACTGAATTGTTCAGTGTGCTTTTGATATCAACAGAATGTGTCAAATTTCTTTATTTTGTATTTGTTTTAGTAGAATTGATGATTATCACTTAGATAACAACCACAGGCCAGGTCTAAATTGCACTTTGGTGACAGTTACACCCAGAAATATTTCAGAAACGTGGACAATTTGTGCTCCATTGTATTCAGTATTGAACAAACTAAGTACCGATGACCACTTAATATTTTTGATATTTTATTTGAGTTGTTCCACCTGATCTGTGTTAACTAGAATAAACATTTAAAAGCTAAAGCTATGATCACATAATTACTTACAGAGCTTTGTTGGAGGCTTTGACCACTGGCAGCAGCCTCAGAAGAGCCTTTTTAAAGGCTCATGTTCTCACTTAGATCATCGATTTCTACTTACATTTCATTCTGGGAAAAATGGAGATTACTTTGAAAACAAGAACTATTTTCCCCAAAAATCAGCCCTGGATTAGTAAATCACTCCAACATGTTCTCAGGCAGAAGAAGCTGTCTTGTTATGAGGGAGAGAAGAAAAGCAGCTAAAATCAGGTGTAAAAGTAAAGCAGAGGATGAGCTGAATAAAGGACACTCAAGGTTGACTCGGAAAGGAATGAAGTCCATGTTGGGGATGCAGAACAAGGACCAAAGATGAATGTGATGCTGAATCAGCAGAAGACTTGGACTCATTTGATTCCAGCTTTGATATCATTGATTTCAATGAAGAGCTTTGTGATTGTAGCAAAGGGCTGGTAGCTCTGAGAGTCCCACTGATGAGGTGTCTGTGAAGGTTCGCAGTCATCTAAAGAGCTTAGAAAAAAAGGCATCTGGACTTCTTTAAGTTTCTTGAAGACGTTTCACCTCTCATCCAAGAAGCTTCTTTATTTCTAGGGTCAAATAGTGGAGAGTCCCAGATTAGCCTGTGTACAAA
Source organism: Copadichromis virginalis (assembly GCF_057382275.1). Taxonomy (NCBI): domain Eukaryota; kingdom Metazoa; phylum Chordata; class Actinopteri; order Cichliformes; family Cichlidae; genus Copadichromis; species Copadichromis virginalis. The sequence continues at coordinate 10,822,567 of NW_028188589.1, forward strand.
CAGACTTCAGCCATTTGAGTGTGAGTGTGCGTGGATGAGAGCACAAACAGGACACTCTGATCTCTGAATGTGTGTGACGCAGTGAAAAAGAGGATTGTACTGGATATACTGTGACTGACAAACAGAGTTTAAAGAGAAAGGTGTTTGGATTAAAATGGATTATGCTAAAGTGAACGTGCTAATGAAATCTGAACTGACTGAAATGTGAAGTGAAGATAATTGAGGTGTAAAAGAGAGAAACTTATAATAAGGTGGGGCTGGAGATCAAACACCTGATTGGTTGAGTAGATATCAGATCGACAGTTTAACAGTTTTCCCTGTGGATTATAACTTTAAGAAGATGTGACATTCATCAAGGAATCCTGCTCTCTGGATTATTTCCATCAACACTGAGCTGGATCACATCTACAGTGCTGGAAGTGCCCGTCTCACCACCAACCTCTCTGTGCACATTCACTTTTTAACCCTTTGTGAGACACTAAAGGTGTAAATCTGAGTATTTATCTATGTTAGTGCGAACACCTCTAATAGGTTGGTTTAGTCTTTCCAAGTCATATCTTCCCTTAGATCTGCGGTCCAGGCTCCTAAAATCATCCTAGTTTAACATCCACTACAATCTAGAGGAGAGCTGCACTAACAGGTGTGACTGATGAGATCTGACCTGCAAGGATACTCATGTTTATGCATATCAGGACAAGCAGGGAAGACCTGGACATCAACTCTGTCAGGCTGCCCGAGTCCTCTCACCCACATCAGCTCAGAACTCTGCATTATCTACTGAGTCAGACTCAGAGGATCAGGGATCAGAAGTTCTACAAAGAGTAGAACCAGACTTCCTGTATAGAGGTGTGTGGGCCTACTGATCCACAGTGTCAGCACAACTTTCACATCTCAGCACAACTAAAACATGTGACTGACCTCAGAGTTTCAAATCGACATCCTGGACTCTCCAGGAAACCACACAGATGCTTCACTCCTGGATCCTGCAGGTTGTTATTGTTACTCAGGTCCAGCACTCTCAGATGGGAGGGGTTGGACTTCAGTGCTGCTGCCAGATAATCACAGCTGATCTCTGACAAATCACAGTCCTTCAATCTGAATAAAAAATGAAAGATGTAAGTTTATTAGACAAAGTGTGAGCTTGAAATCATTCAGTGTTTCATCATCTGTTCAGAGCTGAAGAAGGTTCAGAATGTAGAAGTTTAGAAAATGGAAACTCCAAACAGCTGAAGCCAACAGGAAGCAGCTTCAAACAAACAAGAGAAAAAAATGAATTTTTCACATTGAAGTCGTACATTTATCATAAAGTTGTCAAGTTTTGCTGTGTGAAATAAAAAACTGAACAGGACTCCTCAGAGTTGAACCCTCTGCACAGAGGTTCAGGTTTCTATTCAGGTCCCAAAGTGCAGAACAACAAGGTTTCAAACAGCTTCGTTCCAGCAGCATCAGCCACAGAAATGCAGAGATAATTCTTTGGATCTCTTGGTTGTGTTGTATGATGCTGTGTTTGCATATGTGGTGTCTGTGTTGCTTTGTGAGGATGGATCACCCATTTACTGCAGCCCCAGATAAACAGAGCTGGACCTGAACCTGGTAGCTTCACTTAGAAGACACTTGTGACGGGAACGTGTGAGAAGTTTTGAGCAGACAAGTGTTGATTTTGAGTCTGGGACGAGGTCTCCACAGTCTTTGTGGAGATCCACATTCTGCGTACTGCCTGTGAGAAGCTGCAGACATTTCTCCTCCAAATCCACTGAGCAGCTGCTCGTGGTGGTATTAGCTTCATGTGTGCGTGTTAGCATTAAGCCTCGGTGACACTCTGCTGTGGACACGGTCACAGCTGGACGCGTGATGGATGAGTCGTCCTTCCTGTTAAACTTCTTTGAGGTGAGCTTGAAGCTGCTGCTTGGGGCGCATGCACAGCTGGTTATTGTACTGGAAATGTTCTGCAGACGAGTCCACGTGCTCACAACAAAGCTCAGTGTGGACGACGCTGTGCACGCTCCAATGCTGATTGGTTAGAAAGTGGGCGGGAACAGGGAAGAGAGCGACAGCAGTGTTCAGCACAAACACAAAGGATCAAAGAAGAAGAACATGACAAGCTCAGATGGAGGCTGCAGTGGACACTTTTCATTGTTTTAACATTCGCTTTCACTTCAGCTTCACCAACAACAGCACAAGCAGAGCAGCCCACTGACTGCGTGGCCGTGACGGCGCCCCCTGGTGACTGTAAACCACTACAACATGTAGACGGCCGTCTGCTGCTCATTTCTTTGCCACCATCACAGGAGCTCTTTATCATGTTCTACACTCTCATTGGTTCTTTGTGTGCTTGTTTTTTAGAACAGTAGTCATTGTGATTGTTCAAAGAAGACAGTCAGCTGTGACTAAATGTAGCTCCTACAGCAGTGATTGGAATAACTACTGAAGCTAATCCAGTATCAAAGCTCAGGAATCAGCAGCTCCCACCTCGTTTTCTTTGAACAACTATTTTTAGCTGCTGTGTTTTTGTGTTTCTGCGGACCTCAGACATCCTGCTGCTCTGGAGAACTGAAGCTCTAAAGGCTTCAGCCTTTATCTCCAAGAAACAAAGCTGATCATGGAGACCCAGCAGGTCAGCTGATCTGTGGACAGCACCAGCATCTTTAAGTAAGTCTGAGAGGTGAGCAGTCTTTGGAAGCCTTTACTGTCTGATAGTCTCAGAGCAGGATTTGGATCATTATTTGGCTTTTCTTCTATTATTATGTTTAGTTTCTGCTTCACAGATATTCTCTGAGATGTTCTCTGAAATGTTTCCCACTGTTGGACAAACTTTCACAGTTTCTTCATAAAGGAGATCTCCTGTGCAGTCCATCTGTGATAATATGTTAAACACTGAATTATGATTCATATCTGAATGTACTGACTGTTAATTATTGATGAGAACATAATCAGTAAATATAAATATGTTTGAGTTTGGCTTTGATGAATCAGAATAAAAGTAATAAAATAAGGATTTTAGAGACAGGCCGAACTCAGGCCAGCTGACAGCCTGTGTACAAACAGACTTCAGCCATATGAGAGTGAGTGTGAGTGAATGAGAGCACACACAGGACACTCTGATCTCTGAATGTGTGTGACGCAGTGAAAAAGAGGATTGTACTGGATATACTGTGACTGACAAACAGAGTTTAAAGAGAAAGGTGTTTGGATTAAAATGGATTATGCTAAAGTGAACGTGCTAATGAAATCTGAACTGACTGAAATGTAAAGTGAAGATTATTCATTATTTACTGAGTCAGACTCAGAGGATCAGGGATCAGAAGTTCTACAAAGAGTAGAACCAAACTTCCTGTATAGAGGTGTGTGGGCCTACTGATCCACAGTGTCAGCACAACTTTCACATCATATTCATCTCAGCACAACTAGAACATGTGACTGACCTCAGAGTTTCAAGTCCACATCCTGGACTCTCCAGGAAACCACACAGATGCTTCACTCCTGAATCCTGCAGGTTGTTATTGTTACTCAGGTCCAGCTCTCTCAGATGGGAGGGGTTGGACTTCAGTGCTGCTGCCAGATAATCACAGCTGATCTCTGACAAACCACAGTCCATCAATCTGTATAAAGAATGAAAGATGTAAGTTTACTAGACAAAGTGTGAGCTTGAAATCATTCAGTGTTTCATCATCTGTTCAGAGCTGAAGAAGGTTCAGAATGTAGAAGTTTAGAAAATGGAAACTCCAAACAGCTGAAGCCAACAGGAAGCAGCTTCAAGCTTTTTGCTCACGGTGCACCATGTAAAACCGGTTAAAACCAATAAATAAATGTTTAAAAAAAAAAAGGAAGCAGCTTCAAACAAACACAACAAGAGAAAAAACTGAATGTTTCACATTAAAACCCCTGGGGAGCCCTGTGCTCATTTTTGTACATGTTAGTTTTACAGTTACAAGCCATTTGCACTGTGTTGAATGGAATATAGCCAAATTCTCTAAAAAAAAGTTTGGTATAATTTCATTTCAAAATTCAAGTCTGACTTCCTTAAATTAGCTTCAGTGGCTAAGCTAACAATAAACTAGCTCTTAAGGCCCTAGTGGCCGTTTTGGGCACATTGAAACCCATTATAAACGCTATTTTTCACTGCAAATTAATTACCCTTAATGTGTTCGTGATGTCTGCACTTCCGGTTTCATTTTGAACTAGAGGCCTTAGAATTGTAATTTTTTTATTTGGCCACCGGGTGGCGCCCTTGCTCCACATTTGACGCCTGCTCGAACATACACCTTTTCCAGCGGGCGGCTCGAGACAGACACCCGGGAGAGGCAGACTGATTCCCCGCGTGCAGCAGCAGCTTGGCCGGCTGCTCGTTCGGGACCATTTTCTGCCCTTAGGGCCGTTAGAGGGTGCATTTTTTTTAATCAACAGGAAATGACATATTTGTTGTCACGTGGTATCGGACGTATGCGCTGGAGACACGGAGACCCAAGCAAGAATGCCCCGGGGCTGCTCGACACGTACCCGCGAGAGAGGCACTCCTCCCGGGGAGCCTCAGCAGCTTGGCCGGCTGGAGACCATTTTCTGGTCCTGAAAAAAAAATTAAAAGTGGATCGAAATGATTGTTGGTGCCAATCTTTGGTCCATCTAAAGGCCTAATTATAATAACAATCAAATATTACTTCAAATGTTTTTTTTTGAAAATATTTAGTTTTTGTTTTTTGGGGCTAAAAAACAGGGCGCTCATGTAATACAACTGGGATTTAAAGGGTTAAAACAACGAAAATATAATTAAAACTTTATATGAATATTTCAGGGAGAAGTAGTTTTAAAAGACTGACCAATTTAAAGTGGAAAAAAATATGAATATAAAGTTTTTATAGCACCTTTTGGGGAATGTACATTTTTGGTCCCTAGGGCCTTTAAAGGGTGCATTTTTTTAGGGCCACACAAGGGTTTAAAGTCGTACATTTCTCATAAAAACAGGAAAAAGACTTGAAAAAGTCGTGTTTTTACTTCCAGGAACAACAAGGCTTCACTTTTAAAGGTGAAGTGTGAAAGAAATGGACATATTTGAAGTCCAACACCTTTTTCCAGTCACATTATTAAAGCAGACAAACTACAAGCTCATTTTCATTCCAACAAGTCATCTTCTGACCTGGACTAACAACACTGGTCTCTATGTGCAGCTGGCTGTGAGACCAGTGCTCAGGGAGCGTCTACAAAGGGCAACACTGAAAGAACATCACACACTCATTTGAGGAAATATGATGAAATGTTGTGTATTAGCAGCAAGTTATTGAATCATTTTCCTCAGAAACCAAACAAAATGATTGACAAACATGTTTTTACAAACTCAGTGTTGGACTTGGATCAGCAGGATAAGCTGATGTTTAAAGGCATTTGAGTCTCGCTGTATGAGAGTCCAGTTATTACTCAATATTTATGGATGATGTTCTTTCAGTGTTGCACTTTGTAGACGCTCCCTGAGCCTCACAGCCAGCTGCACATGGACCAGCTGACATTACCCAGCATTAGAGGCGGGTGTAAAAAAATGGATTTTCCTATTTAAATGGTTTTAATTTGAATAAAACGATGTTGATTCATTCAAGCCTGAATCGATGTTTAATATAAATGTATTTTGCCAGAATCTCAGGTTAAAGCTCCCAAAAGTATTTCAACAACAAGCAAACAGATAAAACAGTAAATGAGAGCAGTAAATGAGAGCTTCTCCTCTGCTCTTCTCCCTGTACACCAACTGCTGCACCTCCACCCACCAGTCTGTCAAGCTAATCAAGTTCGCAGATGACACCACCGTCATTGGGCTCATCTCTGACGGGGATGAGTCTGCCTACAGGAGGGAGGTTGAACGTCTGGTGTCCTGGTGCAGCCACAACAACCTGGTGCTGAATGCCCAGAAGACAGTGGAGATTATTGTGGACTTCAGGAAGCACACAGCCCCACTCCCCCCCATCATCCTGACTGACACCCCCATCACCTCTGTGGACTCATTCCGCTTCCTGGGTACCACCATCACCCAGGACCTGAAGTGGGAGCCCACCATCACCTCCGTCATCAAGAAAGCCCAGCAGAGGATGTACTTCCTGAGGCAGCTGAAGAAATTCAACCTGCCAACACGGACGATGATGCAGTTCTACACTGCAATCATCGAGTCCATCCTCACCTTCTCCATCACCGTGTGGTACGCTGGAGCCACTATCAGGGACAAACAGAGACTGCAGCGTGTTGTGCGCTCTGCTGAGAAGGTGATTGGCTGCAGACTCCCATCTCTGCAGGACCTGTACACCTCCAGGACACTGCGGCGTGCAGCCCGGATCTCAGCTGACCCTTCTCACCCTGGACACAGTCTGTTTGACCTGCTCCCCTCAGGCAGGAGGCTCCGGTCCATTCGCACCAGAACCTCTCGCCACAAGAACAGTTTCTTCCCCTCTGCTGTTGGACACATGAACAATAACCACATGACTGTCCCCGCCACTCACACATGACCCTACGCTGTGTCACTGCATCATTTCATGTCTGGCACTGATCACCACCTGCACTCATGTATATATCCTTCTACGTAGCACTCTTAATTCTTATTCTCATGTATATATCTCATGTATATCTCATGCACATATCTTTCTTTCTACATAGCACTTTAATTCTTATTGTTTGCACTGAAGCACCGCAGCAAATTCCTAATGTTGTAAACCTCAACATCTGGCAATAAACCCATTCTGATTCTGATTCTGATTCTGATTCTAAACACACAAAGATGGAAACACAGAGCGTGGATCGTTCACTCGACGGCACGTACACGGACACGCCGTCGGGGCTGAAAGTGGACAGCTCACAGATCCTGAAGCTGCAGGTTTCATCTGTCTCCAACCAAAACTGACTGAACCAGCAGCAGAAGAAGATCCAAACTACGCTTTACGTTTGATGAACATCGTCATGAATTCTCTCTGACTTTGACGTTTACTTCCTGCACAGCTCTCTCTCTCTCAGTGTACTTCAAGAACAGTTTACCTTCAAAAATCTGTTTCCTGCATTATTCACTGCTTATTACGCACCAGTCTGCTGTTGTGTTCACTGCTGTCGGCCTCTGAAAACAAAGCCTCATTTCTGCTGTTCAATACTGAAGAAATTTAGACCTTTTAAAATGATGACAGATTACAAACTCTCAGCTGTGTCTGTAATCAAACCTCTGTAACTTTGCTTCACTTCAGCAGCATCAGGTCATGTTCACATGTTGATTCATGGTTTGCTTCAGGTTTTGATCGACTGCAGAAGATTTTGAAGGTTATCTGCTATAAAAAGCCAGAAGAGGAAAATCTGCTTCATGTGTTTCTGTTTGATCCTCAGTGACTTTGACACAAAGGCCTCTGCTGTGATGATCACACCTCTGATCAAGTCTCACAGTGTCAGCTTTGTTTTTATACATATGGATATGTGCTGATAAATGATCAGAATTATAATATTTCCCACTGTCTGCTGTGTGCCGTGACCTTTGACCTGCTAAAGACAGTCAGCTGTGGATTATTCATTGTTGTGTCTGATACTTAGAACTGTGAGGAAGAAGCTACACAGTTAATCAGGGTCCCCTCTCTCTGAATCAGGAAAGGTGTGGACCGCGGGCCATACGTTGAGTATCACTGTTTGAAATGCAAACATTGTTCTGCTGCAGTCAATGGACTAAACCAGAGAAGAAGAAAACAGACTTTACCATGAAGATCCTCAGTGTGGATCAGTATAATATCAGCCTGATGTCTGCAGTTTAGTGTCAGCACAACTTTCACATCATATTCATCTCAGCACAACTAAAACATGCTGACTGACCTCAGAGTTTCAAGTCCACATCCTGGACTCTCCAGGAAACCACACAGATGCTTCACTCCTGAATCCTGCAGGCTGTTATTGTTACTCAGGTCCAGCTCTCTCAGATGGGAGGGGTTGGACTTCAGTGCTGCTGCCAGATAATCACAGCTGATCTTTGACAAACCACAGCCCCACAATCTGTATAAAGAATGAAAGATGTAAGTGTATTAGACAAAGTGTGAGCTTAAAATCATTCAGTGTTTCATCATCTGTTCAGAGCTGAAGAAGGTTCAGAATGTAGAAGTTTAGAAAATGGAAACTCCAAACAGCTGAAGCCAACAGGAAGCAGCTTCAAACAAACACAACAAGAGAAAAAACTGAACATTTCACATTAAAGTCGTACATTTATCATAAAAACATGAAAAAGTCGTGTTTTTCCTTCCAGGAACAACAAGGCTTCACTTTTAAAGGTGAAGTGTGAAAGAAATGGACATATTTGAAGTCCAACACCTTTTTCCAGTCACATTATTAAAGCAGACAAACTACAAGCTCATTTTCATTTCAACAAGTCATCTTCTGACCCTTTATTATTATTGTTATTATTCAATATTCATGGAGGATATTTTTAAATTAGGCTCAAATATGTGACAGACATTTCATCCCATGTCAGGTTGGCCTCATCCTGGTCCGGATTATCCAGCACACACTCTGACCACAGGCCCAGGGGCCACGCACAGCTGGGCTCCATCCAAGAGACAGGAAACAAACCAACACAATAATAAAAAGCACCATGTGATCTTCTTACATCTTCAAGACAAACATAGTAAAAACATGAGCATATTTGTTTCCTGATAAAATGATGTGACAGGTAGAAGTAAAGTAAAGTGGTGGTGTTACAGCCTTTCTCCCCTCTGCTGCCGAGGCTGTTAGTCTCTCCCAAACTCAGCTACAGGACTTCCAAATGAATGAAAGCAGCAGAAGTGGCTTTACAAATGAAACCACAGTGACAGACAGCAATTAAGAATCTCCTAAACAATCCAAAGATAAGAAAAGTTCACCTGCCAATTCTATAAAGCTTGGTTGTTTATACAATAATATCATTTAATGATCAGCAGTGGGGATGTTTGGATCCTGACCTGACAGTTTCCAGTGTACAATGTGGACTCTGCAGTGCAGCAGACAGAAGCTTCACCCCTGAATCCCACAGGTCATTGTTACTCAGGTCCAGCTCTTTCAGACTAGAGGACTGGGAGTTGAGAACTGAGGACAGAGCATCACAGCTTCTCTCTGAGAGGTTACAGCCACTCAGTCTGGAAGAAAACAAACAAACAAATTAATTAAATCAGTCAAATGAAAGATTTTTTTAACGCCAGCATGCAATACAATTATTGGTTAACTAAATAGCTTCATTAAAACACAACTCTTCTTCTATAGCAGCACTTACTCCTTGTAAGCTCCACCTGCTCCACCTTCTGAGTCAGTTGTTCACACCAAAGAAAGCCACCATCAGCTCATGCGGCTAACATACCGGCGCCAGCTGTGGTCTCAAGGCTGGAGCTGAACATAACAAATCTCACCCTGATAATAGACGGTGTTTAGACTGTTCCTTCCCATCCTAAGCATGCTTATCCCCTCCCGGTGCAGACGGTGGGTCGAGGGGACCAGCGCAAATGCTGCAGGCCCAGATGCACTGTCTACACCGGCTGTCTCTCACCTTTTACCCATCCCTGCTGCTTGTCATGTGTTTCTATGGCGCATTGGGTGGCTGTAGCTTAGGTGGTAGAGCAGGTCATCTACTGATCGGAAGGTTGGTGGTTCGATTCCCGGCTTCCCCTAGTCTGCATGCCAAATATCCTTGGGCAAGATACTAACCCGAAATTGCTCTCCGATGCATTCATCGGAGTATGAATGTGTGTGAATGTCAGTTGTGCTTGTGCGAATGGGTGTGAATGGGTGAATGCACAAGTTGTGTAAAGCGCTTTGAGTGCTCAGAAGAGTGGAAAAGCGCTATATAAGAACTAGTCCATTTACCATTTACCATTTAAGAGTTTTCATGTGCTCTGCGCTAAGGTCATATTTTTCTGTTCTCAAACTGATCTCCCTGCTGGAGCTCAGTCTGGGAGGAGTTCTTTTTTCTCCTCATCTTTCCTGCTGTTGAGCATTTTCCGCTGTTCGGTTCCGGGTCGCTGCTCTAGCGGCTGACCGGCCAGCTACCTAGCCTGACCTGTCTCCCCAATGTGATGTTTGTGTATTGTATGTACGGTTGGAAAGCTCAGTATCCTAATTGCCCCTTGAAAATAAATACAGTGTTCTGAATCTGAACTTTACATGAGAGAGATGGAAGATGATGAAGGGGAAGAGTTTTCAGAACTCGAGGCCTTTTGTCTTCACTGTATAGGACAAAGAAGACAGGAAGGGAGGGAGAAGTGAGGAGAATAACACATAGGAAATGGTCTTGGGCAGACTCAAACCAGGCCCTGAAGTCACGACTCTAACCTTCAGTGCATGGGTCACCTGCTCAGCCAGGTAAGCTACAGCAGTCAGCAGTGTGTGAGTTAATTTGAAGACAATGATGACCATAAGTCAGGTAAAAAAAATACTATTATCAACCAACAAGGGGAAAACAGTGAGCTTGAATGGCCAAGCTTTGACCAAGGGTGGCTCACTCCTCGGTCTTCTTGCACAAGGAGTGAACCACCCTGCATGGCTATCAATGTGGTGCAACCAAGGCCATCATACAGTACAGGCCATCCAAGCTGATTTTAACTTTTCCTCCCAGATACCACCTTAGAAATCATCTAGATTAGGATATGTTGGCTGTTCTAGATCCAATCACAACAAACAGAGAGCTGCTGTGTGTCCAAGGTGAACAGGAAGAATATATACATGCATAAAGTCAATAAAGTCAGAAGGTTTGCTTTAGACTGTGCTGCAGTTTATCATCAAACAGGCACCATGCTGCCAACAAATGGCATCAAGTCTGACTTGAGGTTTTTGTTCTTTTTTTTAAATCAAGATTAAATTTTATAGCAACCACAGCAGAGATGACCAGGGAAGGTGTGCTTGAGGGGATATAGCTACAACAGCTGGTTTCAGACTGAAGATGAACTGAGGTGCTGCACCCAAGTCTGCAGGTTCAGGGAGGGACAAACATCTGCTGCAACCAGATTGGAGTGAGAGGAGAGAGCAGGCCAACAACAACAAAGAAACAACAAACACACTGTGGAAGACCAAAGCAGAGTTTAGTTTAAAGTGGAACTAAGGATGTTTCTCTGGCTGCCAGGATTCACTGAGTAATTCAAATGCTTTCTTTAATGCAGGACCCACCATGCATGTAAAAGCAAGTGTTTCACCAACATTTGTGACTAAACATAGACCTGCAGTAGAAATGTATCTAGGAGCATACATGTGAATATAAAGTATCACAACATCAGGCACATGCAGCCTAAGTGTTTAAACAAAGACTGATAACATAACAGCAGCGGTGATGATCAGAGTTTATGGTGAATCCAGCGTCTCGAGTACACCGAGTTCTGGAGGCATCAAAGAGGTCACAGTTGTATTGGAGAAATCCCCAAACTTTACAAATTCATACAAAGACAGAAAACCTGGTGAAATAAATTACTGACACAGTTGGATGTTAAAAGTAAAGACATGAGTACAAATGTACTTACAGAGCTTTGTTGGAGGCTTTGACCACTGGCAGCAGCCTCAGAAGAGCCTCCTCTGAAGCAGAGTATTTCTTCAGGTCAAACACATCCAGATCTTCTTCTGATGACAGTAAGATGAAGACCAGAGCTGACCACTGAGCAGGAGACAGTTCATCTGTGGAGAGACTTCCTGATCTCAGGGACTGTTGGATCTCCTCCACTAGAGAACGATCATTCAGTTCATTCAGACAGTGGAACAGATTGATGCTTTTCTCTGCAGACAGATTCTCACTGAGCTTCTTCTTGATGTACTGGACTGTTTTCTTATTGGTCTGTGAGCTACTTCCTGTCTGTGTCAGCAGACCTCGTAGGAGAGTCTGATTGGTCTGCAGTGAAAGACCCAGGAGGAAGCGGAGGAACAAGTCCAGGTGTCCATTTGGACTCTCTAAGGCCTTGTTCACAGCACTCTGGTGGAGAGATTGAAGTTTTGGTTTGTTAAATAGTTTAGACCATGTAGAGGTTGTTTGTTGTTCTTCCAGCAGATTGAGTCCAGAGTTGATGAAGGTCAGATGGACATGAAGAGCAGCCAGAAACTCCTGAACACTCAGATGGATGAAGCAGAACACCTTGTCCTGGTACAGTCCTCTCTCCTCTTTAAAGATCTGTGTGAACACTCCTGAGTACACTGAGGCTGCTCTGATATCGATGCCACACTCTGTCAGGTCTGATTCATAGAAGATCAGGTTTCCTTTCTGTAGCTGATCAAAAGCCAGTTTTCCCAGAGACTCCATCATCTTCCTGCTCTCTGGACTCCAGTGTGGATCTGTCTCAGCTCCTCCATCATACTTGAACTTCTTCACTTTGGCCTGAACCACCAGGAAGTGGATGTACATCTCAGTCAGGGTCTTGGGCAGCTGTCCTCCCTCTCTGGTTTCCAGCACATCCTCCAGAACTGTAGCAGTGATCCAGCAGAAGACTGGGATATGGCACATGATGTGGAGGCTTCGTGATGTCTTGATGTGGGAGATGATGCTGCTGGCCTGCTCCTCATCTCTGAATCTCTTCCTGAAGTACTCCTCCTTCTGTGGGTCAGTGAACCCTCTGACCTCTGTCACCATGCCGACACAGTCAGGAGGGATCTGATTGGCTGCTGCAGGTCGTGTGGTTATCCAGAGGCGAGCAGAGGGAAGCAGTTTCCCCCTGATGAGGTTTATCAGCAGCACATCCACTGAGGTGGACTTTCTAGGGTCAGTTAGGATTGTAGTTTTGTGGAAGTCCAGAGGAAGTCGACACTCATCCAGACCATCAAAGATGAACACAACCTGAAAGTCTTCAAAGCTGCAGATTCCTGCTTCTTTGGTTTCAGTAAAGAAGTGATGAACAAGTCCCACCAAGCTGAACTTTTCCTCTTTCAGCACATTCAGCTCTCTGAAAGTGAATGGAAATATGAACTGGATGTCCTGGTTGGCTTTGTCTTCAGCCCAGTCCAGGCTGTATTTCTGTGTTAAGACTGTTTTCCCAATGCCAGCCACTCCCTTTGTCAGCACTGTTCTGATTGGTTCATCTCTTCCAGGTGAGGCTTTAAAGATGTCTTCTTGTCTGATTGTTGTTTCTGGTCTGTCTGGTTTCCTGGATGCTGTTTCAATCTGTCTGACCTCATGTTCATCATTGACCTCTGCAGTCCCTCCCTCTGTGATGTAGAGCTCTGTGTAGATCTGATTCAGGAGGGTTGGGTTTCCTGCTTTAGCGATGCCCTCAAACACACACTGGAACTTCTTCTTCAGGGTGGATTTAAGGTTACGCTGACAAACTGCAGCTTGAAGTTCTGAATGAGAAGAAAAATAAACACTCAATTCCAAAAAGAACTAATCTTTAAAACATGTTGCTCCATCTTCCATCTCTGGAAAATGTTCATTTATCCAGCAGCTTAAATCTTTAGATAAATCCTCTTACTGCTCTGCAGACGGTCAGCCAGCTCCTCCTGCTTCATTCTCCTCAGGAAGTCCACTGTGATCTTCACAAATGCCTCTCTGCTGCTGCTCCTCTGACTCTCTAAGCATTCTGGGTAATCTGGACTCAGAACCTTCTGGATCTTCTTCAGCTCGTTCTTCACAAAAGTGATGATGTTGTCCTCCAGCAGCTGGAACAGAATATTTATGAATGAGCCAATCAGACTGAAATCATGGAGCCAAACATCAGATCCATGTTGGACACACTGACGATCCACTGGTCTACAAAGAGCAGCGTGGAGATGACTGTGAACAGAACAGATGTAACAGTAGTTGTTGTACATGTACAGACCATAAATATGGAGTCCAGCTGTGTTTGATGCTGCTGGGCAGACTGACCACTGGGAACCTCTGAGCTCTGCTGGTCCACTCTGTGGAGGAACCATGAAGGATTAGATCAACACAGGATAAAGATCCAGGAGTTTCTGCTCAAATAACTTCATCTGAATCAAGTCTGTCAAGTTTTAAACTCTCAGATTGTGAACATATCAGTAATTTTCAGTCTGTTTTCATGGACGTCCTTTCAGTGGTGATGTCAGGGATGATTTTGAAGAAGCTCATCAAACTGAACCATCAGCAGATCACTGCTCCAAAACCAGAACATGATCCGAGTCTCCCTCCACCACCAGAACACCAGCTTTACTAACGTGGTAGATCAGTGTAGTACAGATCAATAACTGATGAGTCATTTGATCAAAATCACTGAGTGCTTCACGTCTGACCCTCTGATGCTTCTGTAGACATTTTGCATATTTAATGAATGTCTGACAGTTTTACATTCATTCTATGAACACAGTGGAAATGTTGTGTTATAGTCTCCATGTTGTTTCCAGCATCATAAATTCTTAAGTTCAGAAAATTAGATTCTTTCTTCACAGCTGAAAAACAACAACATTTATTCTCTATTGAAATCTGCATCGTCCACTCCAAAGGTCACAATCTGAAGGTAACATCTGGTTTTGTTCCCTGTGGTTAACTCTGAGCATCAGTATGGTGGGATTTATCCACTACATCCACACCACTGTGGTTCAGTGTTGTCCTGATGGAGTAACAGCAGCCAGTATGATCCAGGCTTTAGCTGCTGGGACTCTGTGTGACCTCTCAGACTGTTTAACAGATCAGACACAAAGAGAATCAGAGCAGCTCTGTTCTTTAAAGACAAACATGAACCCACTCAGGTCACACTTTCCCCACAGATATGAGCATCACTGTCCTCAAACAGCAAATGACCAAGTCGAACATTTGGATCTTTTCTCTTTCATTGTTTTCTTTTTAATGAATCTTTGTAACAATCTGAGGATGTTTCAGGTCATATTTATCCAGGAAACACAAACATGTAAAGGAGTCATCACAGCTCTCTGACCTCGTTGCTCCAGGTTCACCACTGAAGTTTGGAACGTCACCTTTGGACCGGTCACTCCTCACAGACGGACAGCTGGACCCTGCAGACTGTGACCTCTGACCTCTGCAGACACAAACATGATTGAAGCAGCTGTGATCACACAGACTGCAGATAATGCAGCTGTTTCCTGTCAGTAACATCCTCTTAGATTAGAGTTCAGCTTTTTACAGGAAAACTGGACAAAACTGATTTTTGTTACAAACTCATTTTCATTTCCTCTCAGCTCACAAACACAGTCAGACAATCAACCAGAGTCAACACTGATTATAATGTCAGTGCAGAATTATTTCTGTTACTCAGTGAGTTCAGCTCTCTGACCTCGTTGCTCCAGGTTCACCACTGAACTCTGGATTTGGATCTTTGGACCGGTCACTCCTCACAGACGGACAGCTGGACCCTGCAGACTCTGCTCTGTCCTCCTCTTCCTCCATCATCATCTTCAGTCAGTCTGAGAGGTAAACCACAAACACTCAGTGAGTTCACATTAACAGGAGGAACTGAGTTACAGTCGCTGACCTCTGACCCGTCATGTGACCTAGAAACGAGGTCAATATGTCTGTAGGTTCAGTCATCCAGGTCATGTGATCTAAGGAGCTTGGAGAGAAAAGAGACGTCTTTAAGTTTCTGGAAGACGTTTCATCTGAGAAGCTTCTTCAGCTCTAAAACCAAACGGTGGAGAGTCCCAGATATTTAAACCTGAGAGGGAAAGAAAGCATGTCGCTGACCCACCACTGATGTTATTTCAAGGAGGAAACTGAGAGCCTTTGCACCAGGAGCACAAACATCAGCTCCAGCAATGATCCACTGATGTGTTTTTATTCCATGTATGAATGTTGTTATTGACAGAGATGACGTTTGTGTGTCAGTGATGCAGTGACTGTTGTTGTTACCTGTACAGGCTGGTTAGACTCTATGAAACAGATCATACAGATCTCTGCATGTTAGAAGAGACTATTAAAGGTCATGAATGAGACAAAGGCAGGGAGGCGTCCTTTACAGCTAAACAGCAGAGTGAGAGAACAGCCAGCACCTCTACATTTATCACATTATACAGCACATGTATGATACTGACAGGGATGAGAAGAATTTAGTGATTCTGATCCCATCATTGATATTACTTATTGATTCTCAGTAGCTCTGCTCTGACAGTCACCACCATCACTGAGCAGCATATCAAAGACATTTGTGCACATTAACTGCATGTTGTGGCTCAAATGTTTGTGCATGTTGGAGGCATTTCCTCTTTGTTGTGATCAGTGTTGGTCATTACTCAAAACAGTCATTATTACACATATTACACAGAACACTTTGATTAAAAGTAATGGAGTACGTTACTTCATTACTCCTCATAACATTACTTTGATGTTACTGTGTAAAATGCTCATTTTATCACGGTGCTGGTCTGGGGTCAGTGTTTACTCAGCTTTAACGTCACTCTGGGTTCTTGGCTAGCCTAGCTTTAGCTTAGTGTTAGCATGCTGTGTGCTAGCTCAGCGTCAGAGCTCTGCAGGTGTCTCGTGTGTAAACATTAATCACAGTGACAGTAAAGGAGGTAAAGGGCTGTGACGTCATCACGTACGCTGCGTCCTCTGTGGGCTCTGAGTGAACTCAAAGTACAAACTACAAGTACACAAACACGAACGTAGCTCAGAGTGGCGGACACACTCGGCCTCGTTGGTCCAGCTGTGAGTCCGTTACCGTGAACTATGGAGCGGCAGATTTGTGCTGAACTAAGCTGCACACAGCTGATGTTAGCCAGGAAACATTACACACTGACTTTAATGGAGAGACCGGAAATACAAACACACACAGTTTGTTGTGTGAAGAAATCAAACACGAGCTGAACAAACAGTAAAGTTCCTAAAGACAAACTGTTAAAGGAGGAAACAAAGCAAACTTACAGTTTCTTCACACACCAACAACAAGCTCCACTCCACACCTGGACACTAAACACGGACACACAGGTGAGCTGCTTCCTGGAAGGAGGCGGGACTCCACCTGAAACTCAGCACAGGTGGGAGGGGCTCAGCTCTGTGTGTGCTGATGTGTTAACTTTAAAAATATGCCGTCTGACTGCTCAGACTGAGTCAGAGTAAAGTTCACATGCTGACGTGTGGAGACATGAAACCTTGTTGTAGCTGCAGGTGTGAACACACTGATCCCAGATCAGCTCTGCTGTATTTGTAACATGAACATTTCTGCTGCAAAGCTTCAAATGTTCAGCATGTTTCTCTGTTTCCAGTCTATAGATCCAGTCACACTTTCTACCTTCACCTGTGCAGTAAAGACTGAGAGCAGAGCTGAAACCAAGCGTCCAATCAGTGAGCAGCATCAACACCGGAGCTTCATTCAGACTCTGTTATTGAAGATGTTGTTGGTACAAAGTTCATCTGCTGCTCACATGAATCCATGAAAGATTTATTTCACTGAATGTTTCTTCAAAGCTCATTTCAACCTGTTGAAGTCATGAATGAAAGTGCAGACTGAGAGTGGATCACATGATGTTTGAGGTGTGTCATGTGACATGTTCAGTATTGTCACACATGTCTAGATTGTCCCTGATATCATAACTGCTCAAACACTGATGATTATATTTGAAGAATTATTCCTGATGGCAGCAAAGTTTGAATGGAGCTCTCTGTCTGTGCTGATTTGTCGCCCTCTGGAGGTCAAAGCACAAACTGCATGATGTCACTGTAACCACCACAGTGACAGGAAGTGTTTTTATGACTGAAACACTGAAATGATGCTAACGGCTGTCGTTAGGCTCACTGACAGCAGTGCTGATGTGTTCATGTCAAACACTGGCTCAGGTCAGACTCCTTCATCCTTCTCCAGCGTGAGGCCGCCCTCAGACCCACAGGAGCTCTGACCTTTGACCTCCTGACCCTAACCATTTTAGTCTTGTTGCATCTTTAAATGCAAATCCATCCAAACTGTAGCCGAGCAAAAGAAGCTGGAAGCTGTTCTATGAATGATGTTGTTGAAGGAGCTTGGAAAGAAAAGCGTCTGGACTTCTTTAAGTTGCTTGAAGACGTTTCACCTTCATCCGAGAAGCTTTTTCAGTTCGAAGGTCAAATGGTGGAGAGTCCCAGATTTTAAGCCCTATGGGAGTGTCACCAAAGAGGGACATGGACACCTTAATGCCCACTTACATCCTGGGACATTTGATCACAGGAAATCACATGATAGCGTGGGGCTAGATCTCACAATGGCTTCACCCAAAACCTTGGCTGATTGTGACCCACACCCGTTCTCACACCGTGGCTCGTGTGATTCGGTAGAGGATCAACAGGGGCTCCGTGTCCCTGAATTTAAACTGAATTTAAACACAACTGCTGAGTTCATGTGTTCTGCTCTGACAGCTGCCATGTGTCACAGCCTGGATAATAAACCCATCAAACTTCACTCAGCTCCAATAACACCATCAGTGTTTGATCTTCAGAGGATTCATCAGCTTTAACCACGATAGAAGCAGGAAGTTAAGATGAAGATGCACCAGGTTGTGACTGAAGGACAAAGCTGAAACATACAGATGTGAACAGATTCAAGATTCAAAGCGTTTATTGTCATATGTACAGAAGAAAGAGCATGCTCAATGCCAAGTTAGATAAGGGTTAAAAGAACAAGATAAGAATAATAAAAACATAAAAATGAGGATAAAAAATAATATAAAAAAATAAAATAAAAAGATAAATAACTGCAAATAAGTACAAATAAGTAATTGAAGACACGTGTGGGAGGAGGTATAGCCCCCCTGAGAGGGGCAACGTGTGAAAGTTTGTGGATGTTCTTTGTCTGTGTGTCTGTATATAAGATGTAAGGGCGGTGGCCACAGAGATGATCCTGGTGTTTCACTGGGATGCTGTCTCCACATTGCAATGTGTTTATTAAACCCACTTCAAATCAAGCTCACTGGGTGTGTTCCAGACTATATAGTTAGTGTAGTTGTTGTTTTGTTTTGTGTGTCAGTTCTACTACTAAGTGTCTGTAACGTCGGGTTGTGTTTAGTGGTTGAGAGGAGGCGGCAAAAACACTTAGCAGGATAGTCAAAAGAATACACACTCACACTGGGAATTCCACAGTGTGTCCTTTAATGCACCATATAATGGATTGCATTTATATAGCGCTTTTCGAGACCCTCAAAGCACTTTTACAATTCCATTATTCATTCATTCACACACTGGTGGAGGTAGCTACAGGTGTAGCCACAGCTGCCCTGGGACAGACTGACAGAAGCCAGGCTGCCACATCGCGCCATCGGCCCCTCTGGCCACCACCAGTAGGCAGTAGGTGACGTGTCTTGCCCAAGGACACAACAACCGAGACTGTCCGAGCCGGGGCTCGAACCGGCAACCTTCCGATTACAAGACGAACTGCCAACTCTTGAGCCACGATCGACCTTCTCTTCGTCTACCATATAAGCCCGGCTGAACGGCTGCAGCTTAACAAACATAGTGTTTACAAACATAGCACAGTGTTCGTACAACCCATAACGTTGCAAAAGAAAGGTGTCTGGAGAGGTAAAACATAAAATCCGTCCCTCCTCGTGCACTAGCGTGCAAGCACATGTCCACACATTCACAGAGAGGGCAGTGGAGCATACCGATGACAACATTAACCCTCAACTTGGGTTGTCTTAAAGAGACACTATGGCTGTGTCCCAATTCAGGGTCTGCACGCTTGAAGTACGCGCACTACGCGTACTACGTACTATAAGTACGAGAAGTGCGGAAGTGAGAGGCTTGTAAAATGGGACGGTATATGCTTCGTCGCGCTGTTCGGGTTGCCTAGCAACCATGATACTAACCGCGAGACACGTTACATACAGCTTTGTTTGACAGAAATGAAGGAGAAAAATGTTTTGTTGGTCATTCATTTTTGTCATGACATCACTTTAGTTGAGTATCTGAGGCTGAGACCACGGGACTGTAAACATGATTGTTGGGCTTCATTTCTGTGCTGAACAGTCGTTTAAGATTAGTTAGTAAATAACAATTAGTTAATGTTGTTCACCAGACTAAAGTCATCTCACTGTGGTAATGTAAATATAATATGGCCAATATTATAGTATTGTCAGATTATTAAGATATATATATATATATATATATATATATATATATATATATATATATATATATATATATATATATATATATATATATATATATATATACACACACACATATACATACAGTGGGGCAAAAAAGTATTTAGTCAGCCACCGATTGTGCAAGTTCCCCCACCTAAAATGATGACAGAGGTCAGTAATTTGCACCAGAGGTACACTTCAACTGTGAGAGACAGAATGTGAAAAAAAATCCATGAATTCACATGGTAGGATTTGTAAAGAATTTATTCGTAAATCAGGGTGGAAAATAAGTATTTGGTCAATAACAAAAATACAACTCAATACTTTGTAACATAACCTTTGTTGGCAATAACAGAGGTCAAACGTTTACTATAGGTCTTTACCAGGTTTGCACACACAGTAGCTGGTATTTTGGCCCATTCCTCCATGCAGATCTTCTCGAGAGCAGTGATGTTTTGGGGCTGTCGCCGAGCAACACGGACTTTCAACTCCCGCCACAGATTTTCTATGGGGTTGAGGTCTGGAGACTGGCTAGGCCACTCCAGGACTTTCAAATGCTTCTTACGGAGCCACTCCTTTGTTGCCCGGGCGGTGTGTTTTGGATCATTGTCATGTTGGAAGACCCAGCCTCGTTTCATCTTCAAAGTTCTCACTGATGGAAGGAGGTTTTGGCTCAAAATCTCACGATACATGGCCCCATTCATTCTGTCCTTAACACGGATCAGTCGTCCTGTCCCCTTGGCAGAAAAACAGCCCCATAGCATGATGTTTCCACCCCCATGCTTCACAGTAGGTATGGTGTTCTTGGTATGCAACTCAGTATTCTTCGTCCTCCAAACACGACGAGTTGAGTTTATACCAAAAAGTTCTACTTTGGTTTCATCTGACCACATGACATTCTCCCAATCCTCTGCTGTATCATCCATGTGCTCTCTGGCAAACTTCAGACGGGCCTGGACATGCACTGGCTTCAGCAGCGGAACACGTCTGGCACTGCGGGATTTGATTCCCTGCCGTTGTAGTGTGTTACTGATGGTGACCTTTGTTACTTTGGTCCCAGCTCTCTGCAGGTCATTCACCAGGTCCCCCCGTGTGGTTCTGGGATCTTTGCTCACCGTTCTCATGATCATTTTGACCCCACGGGATGAGATCTTGCGTGGAGCCCCAGATCGTGGGAGATTATCAGTGGTCTTGTATGTCTTCCATTTTCTGATGATTGCTCCCACAGTTGATTTTTTCACACCAAGCTGCTTGCCTATTGTAGATTCACTCTTCCCAGTCTGGTGCAGGTCTACGATACTTTTCCTGGTGTCCTTCGAAAGCTCTTTGGTCTTGGCCATGGCGGAGTTTGGAGTCTGACTGTTTGAGGCTGTGGACAGGTATCTTTTATACAGATGATGAGTTCAAACAGGTGCCATTCATACAGGTAACGAGTGGGGGACAGAAAAGCTTCTTACAGAAGACGTTACAGGTCTGTGAGAGCCAGAGATTTTCCATGTTTGAGGTGACCAAATACTTATTTGCCACCCTGATTTACGGATAAATTCTTTACAAATCCTACCATGTGAATTCATGGACTTTTTTTTTTTCACATTCTGTCTCTCACAGTTGAAGTGTACCTCTGGTGCAAATTACTGACCTCTGTCATCATTTTAAGTGGGGGAACTGCACAATCGGTGGCTGACAAAATACTTTTTTGCCCCACTGTATATGTCCATCCATCCATCCATCCATCCATCCATCTTCATCCGCTTTATCCGAGGCCGGGTCGCGGGGGCAGCAGCCTAAGAAAAGAGGCCCAGACCTCCCTCTCCCCAGCCACCTCCTCCAGCTTATCCGGGGGAATACCAAGGCGTTCCCAGGCCAGCCGAGAGATATAATCTCTCCAGCGTGTCCTGGGTCTTCCCCGGGGCCTCCTCCCGGTGGGACATGCCTGGAACACCTCACCCAGGAGGCGCCCAGGGGGCATCCTTGTCAGATGCCCGAACCACCTCAGCTGGCTCCTTTCGATGTGGAGCAGCAGCTGCTCTACTCTGAGCCCCTCCCGGATGGCCGAACTTCTCACCCTATCTCTAAGGGAGAGGCCAGCCACCCTTCAGAGGAAGCTCATTTCTGCCGCTTGTATCCGCGATCTCGTTCTTTCGGTCACTACCCACAGCTCGTGGCCATAGGTGAGGGTAGGGACGTAGATCGACCGGTAAATTGAGAGCTTCGCTTTTACACTCAGCTCCCTCTTCACCACGACGGACCGGTGCAGCGTCCGCATTACTGCAGCCGCAGCCCCAGTCCGTCTGTCGATCTCCGGCTCCCTTCTCCCATCACTCGCGAACAAGACCCCGAGATACTTGAACTCCTCCACTTGGGGCAGGAACTCATCCCCGACCCGGAGTGGGCACTCCACCCTTTTCCGGCTGAGAACCATGGCCTCAGATTTGGAGGTGCTGATCCTCATTCCCGCTGCTTCACACTCGGCTGCGAACCGTTCCAGTGCGAGCTGGAGGCCCTCACCCGAAGAGGGCCTCCAGTCCAGGCCTTAGTCCATGGGGCCCGGCCGGGCACAACCCGAAGAGGAGACATGGGCACATCCTCCCGCAGGCCCACCACCCACAGGACGCGCCATAGGGGTCGGGTGCATTGAGTGCCGGGTGGCGGCCAGGAGCGGAAGTCCTGGCGGACTGACCCCCGGCTGCCAAGACTGGCAATAGGGATTATATATGTATATGTATTATATTAGTATCATATATATCAGGTGCTGCTGCTTTCAGTCATTGTGCAAATGTGCTGTTTGTAAGCTTGTAAAGCTGCAGTCAGCTGAGACTGAAGAAGTCACCTGATCAGTGAGCAAACGTTTCTGAAAACGTCCAGATGAACAGAATCAACCTTTTGGGATCAGCCAGCAATGCAGCATCATTGTTGTTCAGCTTCAGAGGTTTGCAGGAATGAACTGATGACCAGAAACAGCTGCAAAGTCCAAGAAAATACCAGCTGGAGTTCAGCTGCATTTGAAGAAGTCAAAGAAAAGTAAGGATGGCAAAGGGCGACGTTTTCTTCCAAAGAGCTGCAAACATGGTCGACGCCTCATTAGAAGAATCATCTGGACATTTGTGAGGAACTCTAACCAAGAAAGCAACGTCACACAGATCCAACAGACAGTTTCCATGACTGCAAGTGTTGAGTGGAAAAATGCTACATTGCATTATTGCATCCTCTCACCACAGGAGGCGCTGTTGGCACCACTGATTGCTGATCAGCTGTTCTCTGATGATCTGATTGATACTGTGAATAACGGGACTCACTGAACTCTGTGACACAGTGAAGATTACAGAGTTTAACTTCACCCTTTAAGACTGACCACAGAACCAAGTCCGCCAGAGCTTTTGTTATATTTTTACATGCTGTGGAGCCATTTGTGGGAGCATTTCAAGTTGCTATACATCAATACAACTGTTATAGCCCTAATTTTAATAATATGTATGCATTAAGTCCATAGTAACTACATAAACTGCAAAAAAAACCTCTGCTCATCCATCTCTGTGTGTATCAGGATACATTTGGTTCATAATACACAGAAAAATCAGAGTTATTACCTGTAATAAATGTGAAAGATTCCTGCAGTGATAACCAGGCAGGACTGAAACACATCCAAGCTGTCACCACGGTAACAGCACCGTCCATCCACAGGTGAGGGGAGGAGCAAAAAGAGGGACTTTGACCATTTTATACTAAAAACACTCAACTAATGTTTCTAATATGAAACAAATAAGCCCACATTAATGTGAGCGTTTATTAAATAATAATAATGATGATTTCCTCCTGATCTCATTTCCACAGCAGAGAAAACTGTGGTGTATATTGAGGTGGAGGGTGTGGTCTGTGGCTCAGGTGTAGAGTGAGGGTGGGGTGCACCACAGCAGCATGCTGGGACTGCTGAGGGTGGAGGAGGGAGTGATGATGACATCAGAGCTGCAGCACAGAGACCAGTGAACACACAGTCTGTTCATCTTTGCATAGATACAATATACAGCACAATATTGAATGACAGACACGCTGTGGGAGCTTCCACAGATACACTGACGTCAGCATCCAGAGTCCTCCTGCTGCTCCCCCCTCAGAGCCCCGTGATCAGCACCAACACATTCAGTTAGATGACAGAGTCCAGCTGCAGCTAGAATCAGCTCCCCTCTGTGAACAACAGCACAGCGTCAGTGTTTCACACTCAGTGAAAGGAGGAAACAGCAGAAGAACACCATGTGTGCTACGTTTCCCAGGACACACTACAAACTGCACAAATACAGAGCAGCACGTGGAAGGACCTGGAGCTGCATTTACAGAGCTGCAGACAGCGTGATGTCCTGTATGGACAGGTGGAAGGAACCAAGTCCTCAGCTGGAACACTCGTGTTTGTCCACAGACAGGAAACACAGCAGGAAACTTCCTCACAGAAGTGCAGCTCATGGATAACACACTTCCTGTCAGTCAGAATGAGGCTGCAGCCAAACACAGAAAGGTGTTTTTGTCCAGATGAGCCCAGAGAAGAAACACGAGTGTTCACAGACATCAGAAGCTCAGAGAGGTGAAACATGAGGTTGGAGTCCTCGTCAGCATCCAGAAGAGCTGCTGTGAAACCCTGAGTACTCATGACAGACTCTGATGGCACAAACACATCATGATTCAAACAGAAAGACAAACATGGAGCTCCTGATCCTCCTGCATGAGAACAAGCTGACATGAGCGCTGTGTCTGAGAGTGTCTCCCTGTCACAGTGACAATAACACAGCTGCTGCTCACAGTCATTAAACTGACCTGAGGTCAGCTGTGCTCCTTACATATGAACCATGTGACCTCACATCAGTGCTGTGGATGACTGTAGTCATAGAAGAGTAGAGCTGTAGCAGGTGGTGTGAGGAGGAGGTGGTGTATTCTAGTTAACGCAGTACTGAAACACTCCAGCAGAGGGCGCTGTTAAGTCCTTATTGTAACACAGTTACTGTGTGCAGTTAGACTTCATACATAATCTGCACTTATTTCCATCAGACATGCTGTCAGTAAATGATTGGTTTCTATTGATTCTACTTCCTGTTGACTCGTTTGATGACAGTGAAACAATCACAGCTGATTGTGTGATGATGTAAACTGTCACTGTTACATTCAGTGTGTGTGACATAATGTTAGTGCAGGCTGATAACAGCCTGGTTCTGTTAGAAACACATGAACGTGTCCATAGATCAGTGTGTGTTTAACATGAGAGCTTCAGCCCTGCTGATGTGTTAAATAAAGACATGCAGGAAAACTGATGAGACTCTGAAATAACTCTTTATATTTATAATGTAACTCTGCATCAAAAGAACAACAAAGGATCCCAGACAGGTTTCTGTGAACAAAGACCATTCTGATGTTTCTGTGTTTCTAACACTTTGACATTATTAGTAAACAGACTGCAGTGAGCAGCATTTATAAAGAGCTTCTATATAAAGATATGACAGCTGTTTGACAAGTTTATCACTCTGTGTTTGGACCTGATCAGTCCAGCTGTTTACTTGAAACATGTTCATTTACCTGTTCTGTTATATTCATGTTCTTGTCTCTGTTGAAAACACATTTTAATGTCCCTCAGATTTTTCTCCCAGATGAATAAATATAAAAATGACACAAACTGACTGCAGCTACTTTTTGTCCTTTCTGTCAAAAACCTTCATGTGACTCATGAGAGACACGTTTCAGCTGTTTGTGACAGATCAGAGGCCAACAAGTCATTTATAACACTTTCCATCATTGTTTAAAGTTCTCAGTGTTTCTGTGTTGCTGCGTATAGGATCTCCCAGCATCATCACTGTGCTGTCCAATCATTGTGTGCGAGGTTACCTTATAGTGTGATGTGTGTTTGCACAAAGAGAAGCATGTGTGTCAAATATAAATAAGCACAGAACAGAAACAGCTGCTCGTTTCTTCTGTTTAGAGTCAAGTTAGTGTTTTGTGTCTTTGTTTGAGGCCTAATGTCGAGCAGAGGTGTGTGTAACTGCACTGGTCTGTTATATGTGTGAAGTGTGTGCTTCTCTTCAGCATCATCTTTGTCACTGCTGATTCCTTTGTGTCATCATGTGTTGAGAAGAGAGAACAGTTATAACGGAGGAGCAAAAGGAAGCCCTGAAATCTGCATCAACAAGGAAGTGTTGGCTCACCAGTGATCCCAGCAGAGCCACTGGTTTGGCTCCAGTTGTTACAGATTCAATGATGTTGTTGCTACAGATACATGTCAGCATCTTTATTGAATTTAATATGAAGCAGAAATGGTGTCATTAGGAGAAGAAGAGGAGAACAAGTCCGGCGAGGAGGCAGCAGCTCTTAAAGATGAAACAGCAGCTCAGCCCTGAGCTCAGAGAGCTGCACATGAAAAAGCTCCTCAAGCAGATCCTGTCAGAGGTTTGTCATCAACAGGAGGAACTGTTCACATCATAGGATGAAGATGCTGTCAGCTGGATGAAGAAGGTTATTTAATGCAAACGTTCACACTGAAGTCAAATTGTTGTCGTGTTGAACAGATTCATGTACTGATCGTCTCCAGAATGTTAGAAGAGCTTCAATGAATCATTAGAAACAACTTACAGCTGCACAGCTGTGTCAAACACATCTGTGTGTCATTGTGGGATTGTTGTGTTTCTACATGTGACACACGTCTAAAACATGCACACAATCTGAACACAAACAGGGACTCATGTGTTCCCACAGCCAGATGCTGAGAGCCATTTCCTTGTAGTCCTGTGTCTACATACATGAACCATTAGATGTTATTGGAATGATTGTCAGCTCTGATAGTTTCATGTGTGTTTAGCTGGACGCTGTTTGATCCTCGACATGTTTAAAGGTGTCCAGTCCTGAGACACTGGGGCTGGAAACAGCTGTGATGTCATTGGACTGTCACACAGACAGAAGTGCATGAAGCGAGCAGCCGAGGAGCCGCTGATGTTTTGGATTCAACAGCATTTGAAAGGTCGACACAGACACATTTGCACACAGAAAGCTGAATCTGTCATATGCCACAGTGAACTCACTGTTCAGTGTTTTTCAGGAAGCTTCTTAACTGCCTCTGCTGCCAAACAAGCAGCTGATGTCCTTGAGAAGAAGCTGAAGAAGTCTTCAACAACAAATACAGGAAGTGGACTTTCAAATACTAGATTCACTTTAGACTCACAGAGAAATGACTCAACCAGCTGTGTTTGACTATATGAAAGGTCAGTGTGTGTCTGCACACAGACTGTTGTGTTGGACTGTTATTCAGTTGTCTGCTGAATGTTTTCAAATGTCTGCATCTCAGCTGTGATGAGGCTGGGGGTCATGGGAGGCCACCGTAGCAGCCTCTTCAACATCATGACATCATCATAAATGCTGCTGGACTGTCTGATGGGCTGACGGTGAAAAAGCCGTCGGGAAGGAAACAGAAGACATTTCAGAGGCTGCAGCAGATTTCTTTGATTCGGGGCCTTTTTCAGCTTTATTGGACAGAGCAGTGAAGATAAGTGACAGCAAAGCAGAGAGAAAGGGGGCGTGGCCCGGGTCAAAGCCAGGCCAGCTGCTCTCCACCTCGTGGTCACCTGCTCATCCTAGTGAGCTCCACCAGCAGCCCTTTCACACACTTTACACTGTCAAACACTGTGTGTGGACCTCAGCTAACAACAGGCTACATTTAAGTCTGGACTACATGCTTTTATATTGTTTTTATTCCATCAGCAGCTCAACATCATGAGCAGCTTTGACATAAAGACATCAAACTCAAGCTGACTTTAAGCTACTTTTAATACAGGGGCTCAAAAACAACAACATCTTTATTATATATCAGGACACAAAGTCATTTCATCTCAAAGGGAAACAGCTTTATTTGGAATAACCAGCACTATCAACTGGTTTGGGATCTCCACCAGTTTCATGTCTTTGCAGCTTCTCCAACAAAGTTCCTGTAAAATCAGCATGTTTGTCTTTATTGGTTTGATAGTGATTGATTATTCAGTCCCAATCTGCTGTCATCTAAAGAACAAAATGATGTTTCTATGAGTCACAAAGCTCCAGATGTTGTCGGCTTCACAAAGAAAACAAAGAACTTAAACACAAAGTGTTTGGAGCCAAAATGTTCCCAAGCTGCTCTTTTTGAAATGGCAGAGGTACAGTGGTGTCTAACAGCACACTGTGGAAGGCAAACATGTTATTGTTGGATGAAACTTCATGAATCCTTTGTAGATTTGAGCTGTTGGAGCCTTTCTTTTCTCTTCAGGTGTACAGATGCTGAGGAGGCAGGTGGAGCAGGTGGAGCTGTTGTGATGCTGGCAGAGGGTGTGTCTTAGTAACTCTGTGAGGCAGAACTGGATCCAACATTGTGGATGTGTTGATGTTGGAGCCATTAAGAGTCTCTGGCCACACTGTAGGATTTCCCTTTGATCCACTGTGGGGGCATTTTGGAGTCTGTCAGTGAAACTCTTCATGTTTGTGTTTGACTCCAGTTTATAGAAACAGAGAAATGTGTCATGCTTTTGTTCGGCCTCCACAAATACACACATTTGTTCATTGGTTGGACTTTTTGGAAGGAGACACATTGAAAACCATGTTAATAAGATCTTGTTGTTTCCTGTGGATCCGACACAGAGAGTGGACTTCAGACAGAAAGCGTGGAAGAGATTTTAGAGGCCGTGTGTGGCAACAGGAAGTTTCTGTGTGTTTGCTGATCTTACATGTGGAAAACAACACGTGATGTTTGTGAAGTTCTACAATGATCATTGTTCTCACAGCATTTTGAGTGGGAACAGTTCAAACTGGGAGTAGTGGGAGTTATTTACTGATTGAAACAAGCTGAATGTTTCTGTGACGATGAAGATCAGCAGCTCAGCTGATCAATGAACTGACATCTATCAGTCGTTTCATGAGATGAAGTCATCAGCAGACATTTGTTCTGACTGTGTGATGAATGTCAGAACGTCAGGGCTCTGCTTTAGTCACTGCTTGATGATCATTGGCTCATTGTTGAATCCAGGGGCCCAGTCTGACCTCTGACCTTTGCTGCAGGTCTTCTGTGTTATCTCCACTTTCATGTCTGATCTTCTACTTGTAGTCCTGTGTCTACATATACAGTGGCTTTCAAAAGTATTCGGCCCCCTTGAACTTTCCCACATTTTGTCACATTACAGCCACAAACATGAATCAATGTTATTGGACTTCCAGGTGAAAGACCAACACAAAGTGGTGCACACGTGAGAAGTGGAACGAAAATCATACATGATTCCAAACATTTTTTACAAATAAATAACTGCAAAGTGGGGTGTGCGTAATTATTCAGCCCCTGAGTCAACACTTTGTAGAACCACCTTTTGCTGCAGTTCCAGCTGCCAGTCTTTTAGGGTCTGTCTCTGCCAGCTTTGCACATCTACAGCTCCAGCTCAGTCAGATTAGATGGACAGCGTTTGTGAACAGCAGAAATTGAAATTGAAATTGCAGTGAAGTCAGCTAGAAACTTACAGTGACGTGGACATCATGCAAAGACTGCCAGACTCTGTAATACTGCAAATGATCAGTGACTCAGGTTAACACTAAACTTTAAACGGCACCTCTGTGTCTCTGTGTGCTGAACATCTAGGATTGAGTCAGGCTGCATCAGCTGAAGCTGTTATTTGTATATATCAGTATTTTTTTATTCAGGTGTGGGGAAAATACGTAAGACTGCAGTGAAGCGATGCACCAGATGAATCCCTGGCCAAAGGTATCGTACTCAAATCAGACTACTGATCCAGCCACATCAGCCTTTTGTGAGGTCTGTTTAAAGTAGACTAAAAGTGAACTGCAGGTTCCTGAGAGGTGGACTGTGAGCACAGAAACACATGTTCATACATACAGCTGCAGCAAACTTACATTAATTTTAAATAGATTTGTTACTCTGATGTCTGTCTCTGTGTTAGTCCTCTGACAGACTGGTGACCTGTCCAGGTGTGCTCTACCTACTACTGGGACAGGTTCCAGCCTCTGTAATAGAAATGTTCTGTTATTCTCATTTAAAGTGTTTAAGTGCTTATGCATATGCTTAGTTGTGACACTGTTACTGTTCAGTGAAAGTTGCTAAAACTAGATGAACTTACTTCAGCAGTTTGAGAAAACAACTCCCTTTACAGGTGCTGATAAGGCCAAGGGCACAAAACAGCACAACCATTGATGCGTTAGGTTTCATAGCGAGACACGTGAAGTGTGGTAGGATCAGTTTGTAACTTCCTCCCTCTTCCTTGGAAGGCGTAAAGGAGGAGGAGCACGACCTCTGTGGCAGCGCTGACATGACTGAACTGTGATGTTTGATGTGTGTTGGCGCAGTAATAAATAGCTTGATCACAGCTCTTTCTGTGTTGCAGACTTTATTTAAAAAATTCCACGACACCCCCCCCCCCCCCACTGTGAACCTGAATTGAATATTCAGAAGACATTTGTTTAAATAGTTCTACAAATCTGAGCTGTTGGTGTGTCCTTGGATTGTGTGGTAATAATATTAGAGCCTGCAATCTTTCTTACTGGATCTCTACTATGAGTCATGTTACCTGAGATTAGTTCTATGTTTACCTGTCAGCCTGGACGAATGTGCTGTGTGAAGAATGTAAATGACATCAGATCTGAACTGCTTACATCTAAGGAGCCTGTTCATATTTAATTGTAATATGAACCAATGATTTTCTGATTGATTGCTGATATATACAGTGGGGCAAAAAAGTATTTAGTCAGCCACCGATTGTCATCATTTTAGGTGGGGGAACTTGCACAGAGGTCAGTAATTTGCACCAGAGGTACACGTCAACTGTGAGAGACAGAATGTGAAAAAAAAAATCCATGAATCCACATGGTAGGATTTGTAAAGAATTTATTGGTAAATCAGGGTGGAAAATAAGTATTTGGTCAATAACAAAAATACAACTCAATACTTTGTAACATAACCTTTGTTGGCAATAACAGAGGTCAAACGTTTACTATAGGTCTTTACCAGGTTTGCACACACAGTAGCTGGTATTTTGGCCCATTCCTCCATGCAGATCTTCTCGAGAGCAGTGATGTTTTGGGGCTGTCGCCGAGCAACACGGACTTTCAACTCCCGCCACAGATTTTCTATGGGGTTGAGGTCTGGAGACTGGCTAGGCCACTCCAGGACTTTCAAATGCTTCTTACGGAGCCACTCCTTTGTTGCCCGGGCGGTGTGTTTTGGATCATTGTCATGTTGGAAGACCCAGCCTCGTTTCATCTTCAAAGTTCTCACTGATGGAAGGAGGTTTTGGCTCAAAATCTCACGATACATGGCCCCATTCATTCTGTCCTTAACACGGATCAGTCGTCCTGTCCCCTTGGCAGAAAAACAGCCCCATAGCATGATGTTTCCACCCCCATGCTTCACAGTAGGTATGGTGTTCTTGGGATGCAACTCAGTATTCTTCTTCCTCCAAACACCACGAGTTGAGTTTATACCAAAAAGTTCTACTTTGGTTTCATCTGACCACATGACATTCTCCCAATCCTCTGCTGTATCATCCATGTGCTCTCTGGCAAACTTCAGACGGGCCTGGACATGCACTGGCTTCAGCAGCGGAACACGTCTGGCACTGCGGGATTTGGTTCCCTGCCGTTGTAGTGTGTTACTGATGGTGACCTTTGTTACTTTGGTCCCAGCTCTCTGCAGGTCATTCACCAGGTCCCCCCGTGTGGTTCTGGGATCTTTGCTCACCGTTCTCATGATCATTTTGACCCCACGGGATGAGATCTTGCGTGGAGCCCCAGATCGAGGGAGATTATCAGTGGTCTTGTATGTCTTCCATTTTCTGATGATTGCTCCCACAGTTGATTTTTTCACACCAAGCTGCTTGCCTATTGTAGATTCACTCTTCCCAGTCTGGTGCAGGTCTACAATACTTTTCCTGGTGTCCTTCGAAAGCTCTTTGGTCTTGGCCATGGCGGAGTTTGGAGTCTGACTGTTTGAGGCTGTGGACAGGTGTCTTTTATACAGATGATGAGTTCAAACAGGTGCCATTCATACAGGTAACGAGTGGGGGACAGAAAAGCTTCTTACAGAAGACGTTACAGGTCTGTGAGAGCCAGAGATTTTCCTTGTTTGAGGTGACCAAATACTTATTTTCCACCCTGATTTACAAATAAATTCTTTACAAATCCTACCATGTGAATTCATGGATTTTTTTTTTCACATTCTGTCTCTCACAGTTGAAGTGTACCTCTGGTGCAAATTACTGACCTCTGTCATCATTTTAAGTGGGGGAACTTGCACAATCGGTGGCTGACTAAATACTTTTTTGCCCCACTGTATGTATGTATGTATATATATATATATATATATATATATATATATATATATATATATATATATATATATATATTTTTTTTTTTTTTTTTTTTTTTTTTTTTTTTTACATACATAGTTTTTTGTTGCCTTATGGTTCCAAGCGCTGTCACCAATCTTTGCATTTTGTTATTATCTCATGACACTTGTTTAATCAGCTACCATCTCTCCTGTGGACTTTTTAATGTCTACAGTCTCAGACCAACACAGCCCTGCCCTTCCCATATTAGATTCTTGATGAATGTGTGTTGTTGTTATTCAGCCTGGTTCAATGTGCCCCTTTTTAACTTTGAGCACCCGCCCCTTTAAACCTCTCTGCACAGCCCTGCACTGAACTCACTATCTTCTCCCTCTAACAGCCTCCACATGTTCTCACTGTAATTTCCCCTCATGAATGAATTTATGCTGCACTAATGTGAATGTTTGCAGGGAAATCAAACGCATTTCACACGCAGTACTCGAGCTGACTTACCTTTGTTTGAATGACGACTTGTACGCGCTGACTCCACAGATAAGGTACGAAAATATATCAGGCTACGTCTTCAGGGTTTCTACTCCACGGCCGTATTTCATACGGGTCCACATTTCCACTGCACGCTATTTTCTGCAAGTACCGCCGCTTCGCCTCTGGACGCAATCGGTCTCTATACAGTCCATTCTCTTTTGAGCTGCTTTTAAGCATCTTGTAATCGTCGTTCCAACACAGTGTGTTTGTTTTGATTCGTAGACCTCGAAAATGGTGCCGCGCTCCCACAATGCATTGCGGCGTGACGTCAACTCCAAAGCCCTATAGAACATGTTCTTTTTCATTGTCAAAATTATCAGGAATAAAGAAGAAAACTGATTCAAAACCTGTGGAACCTGCCAAAAAACAAGTTTTACTGCAAAGGATTTCTAGATGTGAAGGTTTTGTGGCTTTTTTCAGTTTCTAAAACAAACTCATTTGTACAGAAGGATATGAGGATGTATATGTCCGGTGGTGGGTTTTTTTCTTCTTGATTTAATGTATTCATTTATCTCTTCACTTAATCTTTCTTTATGTTTTTTTTTTTTTTGATTTGGCATGAGCGATTTCCGGTCCTCACTCCAAGCCAGTTGGTGGCGGTAATGCACCACATGTTCTATCACAGCTGCGTCCGAGAGGACAGGAAACGTCTGTATGCGTCTGCAAACCAGGTAACTACACTCAGCTGAGCCTCTCTGCTAGTCGTTATTAGTTGGAGGGTTTTGCGTCACTTTCTCTCGGCTTGATAAAGGGCTGTATAGAAATCTCTGGTACGTAACACGTAACGTCATTTTTAGGGAGCGTCGCAGAGAAGTGAGGCTGTTTCTTTGTTTTTGTCGAGTTTTGATTGAAGACATGTTTCCAGTCCGTTTTTTACTCGTTTGTTTTTTCATTAATAACTTTACATTATCACAGAGAACAAGAAGGCGCTTTGTTTGTCACATTCACCTTATGTCTGTGAAGGTTCTCAGTCATCCAGGTCATCGTAGTCAAAGGAGCTTGCAAAGAAAAGCGTCTGGACTCCTTTAAGTTACTGAAGACGTTTCACCTCTCATCCGAGAAGCTTCTTCAGTTCTAAGGTCAAATGGTGGAGAGTCCCAGATATAAGCCTATTGGGAGTTTCCCCCCACAGAGGGACAAAGGACCCCCTGATGATCCTCTAATCACCTGAGCCAAGGTGGGAAACTGGGTGTGGGCCCCAATCAGCCAGTTTCGGGTGAGTTCATTGTGAAACCTGGCCCCACCTTATCATGCGAATTCCTGAGGTCAGATGGCCCAGGATGTGAGTGGGCGTTAAGGCGTCTGGGAAGGGATCTCAAAACTGGATTATAGATGGCAGAGAGTTGGTGTCGTAAACCCCGCCTCTGTTCAAAGATGGTCGCTCACAGTGGACATAGATGCTTCTTTCACTCCTCTTTCAAACCATCTGTCCTCTCTGCCCAAAATGTGAACATTAGCATCCTCGAAAGAGTGTCCTTTATCCTTAAGATGCAGATGGACTGCTGAGTCTTGTCCTGTGGAGGTGGC
Organism: Copadichromis virginalis; assembly: GCF_057382275.1. Classification (NCBI taxonomy): domain Eukaryota; kingdom Metazoa; phylum Chordata; class Actinopteri; order Cichliformes; family Cichlidae; genus Copadichromis; species Copadichromis virginalis. Next base: position 10,856,898 of record NW_028188589.1, read on the forward strand.
TCTTCTGTGTTGTGCCATGCGCTTGTGAAGTGGCAGCCACTTGGCAGCCACAGTGATAAATGGCTGAGATGGCTGCAGCTGTACGTGTGAGGTACCTACATGTTTCAAGATGAATTTGCAGAGATGTCATGTTTGGTGCTTACAGACATCACACTGCATTTTGTGATTTCGTAGCTATTGTTGTGATATTTTGGAGCTTCCCATGATCACCGTGACAGTCATTCATTTTAACATAACCTTTCTATTCCTTTCAGGGATCCTCATTTTTTTTTTTGGTGAGGAAGATGAGCAGCTGTGTCGACAGGCAACAGGTAACGGCATGCTTTTCTGTTAGTACTGTAGACCTTGGTCTGGTGCTCTTTTTTAGTTTAACACAGTATTTTCATTTGCCGAAGTGTAGAAAGCTTGTTCCAGGAGAAACAAACTTTAGTGAGTTCTGCAAAATGATTCCCACCATTGCACACTCTGTCAGCCTCCAGTGTGCCCTTTTTTTGTCCTTTAACTGAAGAAAGTCGGTAGTCAGAACATATGAGATAAGTGAGATCCTCATTTTGCCTGCTTATTTCAAGATACAACATTTTCACAAACTGCTGTAGGATAACCTTGCTATTTGTCTTTTCCAACACTTCTACATTCATCCATATTTCCTTGTCTGCTTCTTTCCAGGTGAAAAGTACCTGAAATGGGTGAAAGATTTTGTTTCCAAAAACAAAAGCATGTGCGTTCACCTGAAGAAGCCAAGTGGTGCTGACCTGTGGATAGAAGAGCTTGAGAACACCAAATACAACGGGGATGATGATGAAGTTAACGCCTGGGGAAAATTCTACCTTCCCGAGATTGTAAAAATGCAGGTTATTGGTGTGGTAAAGGGCACCTCATGTCCATGTGACGAGCTTGTGCTGATGACGTGTGAGGACAAAAAGCTGTACGGCTATGACGGAGAGGAGCTGCATCTGGTGGCTTCCAGTTTCCTGGAACTATGTGACAAAACGATAGAGTATCCAGCATCCAAGCGCTACTACAATGGAGAGGCCTTCAAAGATATGGTGAGAAGTTAGACTGCTAAGAATAAGACTGGGGATGCCTAGTGTTAGAGATCAATCACCTGAGCTTTTCTTTGTATTGTTGTGTGTTCTGTTTAGACTGAGGAGGACTGGAAAAAAGTTAAGATGAGTGATGTGGGGAGGAAACTGCAGGAAGAACATAAAAAGCTGGTAAATGAAACCCAGTCAGCGTTCGTAAGCCTCATATCATAGGTGGGTATTGGAGCTGAGTATCATCACTGATTTCTAGAACCTGTTCAATTCCAATTCACAAGGTCCCAATTAGATTCCATTTAATTCTTACTCAGAGAGTCAGAAACATTATAATTCTGATCATTTATCAGTACTGACACTTGTGAAACTTCATCAGAGGTGTGAGCATCACAGCAGATGCTTTTGTGTCAAAGTAACTGAGGATAAAACACAAAACCATGAAGCAGATTTTCCTGGCCTAGCTTTTTACAGTAGATAACCTTAAAAATATTATTCTGCAGTAGAACAAAAGCAGACGAGAACCACGACTCAACAAATGTACATTGGCTGATGCTGCTGAAGTGATTCAGAGGTTTTAATAAGAGGTTTTAATAGAGACACAGCAGAGCATTTTGCAGTTTCACTTAATTTGAAATAAATAAATAAAATTTGGTATTGAACAGCAGAAATGAGGCTGTCTTGTCGGAAGTCATTAAAAAAAAATGGCTGTAAACAACGGTAGACTGCTTCATAACAAGCAAGCGAATAATGCCAAAAACAGAGATTTGAGATGGGAAACGGTGTTCTTAAAGTACACTGAGAGAGGCAGAGAGCTGTGCTGTGTTCTTTTTCTGTGTGTGTTTTAATGGTGGTGGAAGCAAACCAGCAAAAGTAAGAGGGAATTCATGACAATGTTTATGTCAAGCGAAATGTGTCTTCTTTTGCTGCTGGTTTGGTTAGAGAGAGACAAAACGTGCAGCTTCAGGATCTGAGCAGCTTTCAGCACCAACGGCATCACAGCTCAGACTTGGATTCAGGATTAAGCCCTTTATGTTTGACTGTAGTGATTGTAGCTCTGTCCTTGTTATTAATCGCTTTAGTCAAACACAGCTATTGTTTGCTGGGATGTGTATATCCTTGACAGTTTGTATCTCAGAGTTATCAAAGACACTGTGGATAATCATCAAGAGATTGTTGTCCTCTTAATAATGACCTATTTGATTGTTTGTTTTTTCTTCTTCTTACAGATTCTGGTATTTGGCCAAAAGAGAGCTTCACAATTCTTGGCTTCACCTGTGGTAGAAAAATGACTAAAGTTATGCAACACTCTCTAAAATTAAAGCTATGCAACGCTTTAACATGAATGGCGAAGGAGTGCATCTCTTTCACTGTCTCTTCCTGTCCTCTTCTCAGTCTTTGTTGTGGCACCTCTGCTATGTGTTATAGAAAGCACTTGGAATCATGTTCAATACAAAAACACCAAACTCGTGGGATTGCCCTAGCAAGCAGTTGGTAAAAACTAATTAAAACTGATATATATCAGCTTCACTTTCTAGCTGCAAAAGCACGTTTCTGCAAAAGCATGCAGTTTCCTGTCAGCACTTTTTGGCACAGAGTGTACTCAGAGTTAGGCCTTTCTTATATAAAGCAATATAATCAGCATATAAACATTTAAGATGATAAATTTAAAGCTCCACAGTAACTGCTATAAATATTATAACTACACATGTAGTGCTTTTGCTTAAGTAAATTATAGTTGGGATCATAATAAGAAAACATGTGTTTTTATTTTCTGTGTACCCTGGGTACAGACCAGTATAAATATGGGATTCTTCCCAATAAATGCTGTCTAATAATGCTTCACATTGCATTAAACACTAGATATGTAAGCAAACAAACAAAAACCCATAGAAGCCAGTTTTAATTATTAAATGTGACAATTACATGGAGATGGAAAGTAAACATGCTTATACACGTCTCTGTGATTACAGAAAATCCACACAGATGCTGTCAGAGCAGAGAATCTTTGATTTATCAGAATGATGAATGCAAATGATTTCATGAAATCTCACTCTTGTTCTGGGTTGTAAAATTCACCTGTCCAGTTAAACCGAATCCTTTGCAACACAGTTCTAAGAACCCTACCAACCTCATCCTCAGCTCTCTGCCTGTTGTCCTTTTCAGCTGAGTATTCATCCACATGTGTTTCAACTTCTCTCTCATTTTCAAGCAAATTGCTCAGGCTCTCAGCTTCAGCACAGTTACCATATGGCCACTCTCTGAGGTCTTCTGTGTTCAAGCCAAACAAATTCTTACATGATCTGCAAGGCTTCATTCTGGCACCATCACGGAGACAAAAAGCCTCACACCTGATATTTCCAGGTACTTCAATTGTTCCATCAAAGTAATCTTTCTGGACTGTGTTTGGATAATAGGTCATCACCGCACCAGATACATATTTATGCCATTTGCTAAGACAGGAGGCAGCAATCATAATTTTCCCAGCGTTAGGACCTTTGGTGGACATGGAGACTCCGCAGTACCTTTCTGATTTGTTGGTTTGGGATTTTTGAGAAATGCAGATGGTGGACGAGACGAAAGCTGTTTTTTTATTATTCTCTTCTAAGTCCAAGTCTGTGAGGAGATCTTGCAGACTCTGCTTTATTTGCTCTTCATTCTCTGAGTTATTTTGCAGGACGATCTGAAAACAGTTACAGATCTGGTCAAAGTGTTGCACCTGATTATATAGTTGTTTTTCATAGAAAGTTGATCAACATGTTTGTTTCGCTGCTTGACTTATTTAACTATGCAGGACCATTGGATGCTTTTGATTTAGACATTTTAAGATAGGGGGTGAAACATGTCACAAAAATCTATTTAATTTTAAATCAATAAGCAAAAATCCATCTTTGTTCTCACTAATTTATAATTAAATTTGCTAATTGACCTTTTTTTTTCTATTTTGCTATGCCGGGCTGTCAAAACACGCTGAATTTAGAGTCTTTGAGCTTAACAGATCCAGCAGCTACACAGTGACAGCATCATATACGCCTTGAAGACTGTAAGCATCTCCAATAATGAGTCTGTTAGACATTATTTAGAACTAACAAATTCTGAAGCAAGTCTCCAGCTCTCCTGCAGTCTCTGTGTTTGGTGGAGAAGTATAGCTAGAAGCATATGTTGAAGTATAAGGTACAGTATGGATTTTCTTTGGATTTCTCAGTAAAAAAGCACTTTGCATTATACTTTCCTAAAAACTGGAAGTTTGTCAGATTGACTGAAAATGTGAGAAGAGTTATCTTACCATGTCGAGCACACAGGAGAAGGGACTTCGCCTGGGAAGCTGAGTCGAATACAACTTTAAAGGCCTGGGATATCTTCTCATTAAAGAACCCAACACAAAAGGATTAGGGAAGATTTCTTCTGGAGAAAAGGGGATGTTGTTGATTTTGCCCAGAAACAATATGCTGTGAAGGATCTGTTGAGTGAAAACATATTTGCTTATTGTTAGTAGTGATAAACAGGACTGTCTTAAAAGTGTCAAAGGTAACACACCTCATCCACCAAGTGTTGACTTCCCGGAGTCATGTAAGAGCCCCGAACCATCCTCTTGGTAATCTTGTAGGCATTAGTTTTGAACCTCCTTTGAGAAATTGTTGTCTTCTAAAATGATAATGATCGAGCAGTTAGGGATTTAAAAACACAGGAGATCTGATAACTTTGGCTACAGCAGAGTCTGCAGACATACCTATTTTGCTCTTTGCCTATTTTAAACATGAGAGCAAACATATTTAGTGAAATGTTGATAACATACAATGACTATCATTGGTGGCTGAAAAGATGCCAGGTAACAAGTGAAAAGCTGCTACTTACCATCGCCACAGTCTAAGAATGAAACAGGAAACACTGAGCGAGTTGCCTCCATCTTAAAGCTGTTGATCATGTGATTTAAAGGAAAGCCACACCCAGCTCTTTCCTGGAATTTTACTCGACTGTAGAAAACTGCTCCATTTGCCCCGCCCACCCATGATCTTTAATATCTACCAAAAACAACCTTTTGGTTGTCAGTAACCAGCCGATCGTTTTCGCGATTAAAAAGTGGCTTTTTGCGGCGGCGTTCCCACCGCGAGCAGAACTCCGGCTCAAAAACCGCTGTTTTTGAACACTTTTATTTACTTAAGCATTTTAATGGGCTTACTTTGAAACAAAGTGCGATTGAATGATTATTGTTATGTGTTGCCTTGAATTCGGCTATGCTGTCTGTTAGACAGCTGTTTTTCTTTATTGTTGTTTTTGTATTGTTTGTAGCGAACGCTACTGGAATGTATAGATTAAGCTACGTAGCCAAGATAATTAATGATTTAACTGTTGTACATTGGTTGATGATGATTTGCATTGTTACATAGGCTTGCAGAAAAATATATTTGTTTACCGGTAAACTGAATCGAACTTGATGTGCTAATGGACGTTTTTCTGACCTACAGGTCAGGTTTTGTTCCCTCCCTTTGAATTAATCTTCTTCATATTGAAGTGGCGAGCCGGTAGGACCATTCTTTGTTTCCCCTCTTTCCCCCACTTAGCCGTCTTTGGATTACGGACATATTTCCCCATTTGTATGAAGCTGGACTCTAAGGAGGAATACCTTAAAAGTGAACTTTAAAAAGAAGAGCATTGATTTATTATTTAATTGTGGGCATTTATGTTGTGTGTTGTGTTAATTATTTTGTTCCATTTCCCCTTTCCTCCATTTATTCAATATATTTTTGGTACAAGATATTGCAGTCTTTGGTCTCATCATTCACACCATCTAGGCTCCATAAAGAACTATTTCTTCTGCGCGTCAGTCAGTAAACTCATCCATTGAAATAAACTAGTCCTTAAATAACTTTGAGTTACACAGTGGCAAATGTAATAGAGAAAGACACAGGGCCACCTGAAATCTGTCGTCCTATCTGATTCAAAACCAACATGTAGGAGAATCTGGAATCTTTGATTTTGAGTTCAAAATAAAATATGGGTAAAATGCAGAAATGTTTTTACTAACATGTACTAACAGAGACTTGGAGGAGAGAGACCTAATGTTTAATAATCCACATTTCACTGTTTTACTCTTTGGTTCAGATGTGGATACTGTATTGTTCTTTCTTTGTGACTGTTTATGTTTAAGTTGTTTGTTGCTGGTTTTTAGTTTGTTTTTTGTCTGTTTGGGAGCTGACACAGTCTCTATGGAGATGGGTTTTTGGGGGGTAGCAGGAGGAGAGAAGCTGCAGAGAGGCGTGTAAGACTGCAACTCTGCTTCCTGGTCCCAACTCTGGATAGTCATATTTTGGGGGGTTTAATAAACTACTACTGCATGATGTAAAGCTGAAGTATGACACAGCTTTATGAACCTCCTGTTATCCTGGTAGACGAGTACAGCAATAAATCTTTTACTTGAACATCTTCTGGCTCCAATAAGCTTTGAAATGTGACCATGAAGTTAGAGACACACTGACTGAAACCCACAGCTGTGACTGTGGATCACATCCACACACAGTGTAGCTGCTGTCTCTGTGTGAGGTCTGTGTATATATGTACATATTTATGCTTATATTCATATTCTCTTATTCCCCTTTATTTGATATCCTAATTCTGTGCTGTGTAAAGATTTGTCGGTGTTCTGCTGCTACAAACTGGATTTCCTGGAGGATAAACATGAGGGATTCATAAAGTTCTATCTCTCTGTTAAAATCCCCCAAAATAAATGAAATGTGAATTTCAGGCAGACGTGTTTTTAAAAGAGTCTCTTTAATGGAAAAATGTGTTTTTAAAACCAGCCAATAGGAGCGTCTGTGGATATCAGCTGAGGCTGAACTCAGGAACACCATCACATATAAATACACAGAATTAAATCACTAGATAAAAGACGTCATTAAATAAGGATCGAATCAACATGTCAGAGGTCAAAGGTCAGTCAGAAGAGGTGTGGTTAAACACTGGCAGTGCAGTGACCTAATGCAGTTTGGTTACCGCCACGGGAAAAGCCCCGCCCCCTCTGAGCCTCCGCTGTGTCCTCAGCACATCCAGGAGCAGCAGGTCAGAGGGGGCGGGGCCATGTCAGGACTTATTTTAAGTAAAATTTAAAGTGGAGCGACGGCAGGAGTCACACAGCAGTAACCAGCTCTGTCTGCCAGGGTCAAAGGTCAAACAAGTCCTGCAGCTGACCCACACACAGACTTACACTGATCCACAGAGAGTGATGAATCCACACATTACTCGGCTGGAGGAAGCTGGGTTTTGTTAGATTATAATATTATTTTATGCCATGCTATACCCCTAATTAAAGATTGTGAATTATTATGTAGTTTTAGTTTGCATTATTCTCCTGAATTAGAAGAAGCTGATAACTATTGCATTAGTTAAACTGATGTGCATTATATTAAACTGCTGATTTATTGTGAATGAATGATATTGTTTTATGATGCATTATACTGCTGAGTTATAAGAAATACTGTTTGCAGAAAGTCATCGCCTTATTTGTCTGATTAGAAGAGAACATGCTGGAGTTTTCTGCCCCATCTCAGCAGGAGCAGATAAACAGGGAGCCAAGGTCGTAGCTTAGGCGCTGTGTGAGAGAAAGCATGTGAATGTTTAGGCTTTTATGATAAGGTGGAGGCACCAGAGGCTATAAGAGTTTGAGCAATGCTCCACCATTTTGAGATCAGAGGCTGTCTGCATCAGTGTCCATCTCCCACGTGTGTGATCATTAAAATCATCGTTTGACTCAACCCGGCCGGACCAGTGTTGTTATTGTGGTTTTTCTCTTGTCTCCATCCCCAATATTTTGAACTCGTAACATTTTCCACACCGTCCAATCAGAAACTAGTGTTGACGCTGAGACCCGTCTCTGTAACAGGAAGTCCATGAACAGGCAGACCCTCTGCAGCAGGCTGACCTGTGACCTCTGAGACAGAGGGAGGAGTTTGTGTCAGCAGGGGGCGCTGCAGCATCGCCTGAGAGCTTTAAGAACAACAGCAATAAACAGGAAGTGAAAGTCACACTTCTGTTGGTGTGCGTTATCAGCAGACCCCACCCTCTGCAGGAAGCTGAGATAAGAAGCAGCCAATCACAGAGCAGAGAGCATGTGACTTCCTGTTCCTGCTGTTACTGTGACAACAGCTCCTGGGACAGAGAGCAGCTTTCTAAAGAGGAAAGATGCTGCTGTCACCCCCGGGTGTCATGTGACCCGCCTGATGTACCGATTTAAGACTGTAAGAACAATAATAACAACATGTTTTAGTCAGGTGATCCATGCAGAGCAGATCCATGTGACCAAACACAGCTGGATCACATGTTTCCTCTCCTGGAAACAGAAAGCCTTCATGTATAAAGGCTCATGTACCCACTGAGCCCTGCTCTCAGATCTGTGAGGCTTTAACAAACAACAGTTTAAAGTCATGTTTAGCATCTTCTGTCAGTGTGGAAGGTCACACACTTTCCTGAGTGTTGAACCCTGAACTACTAGCTGTTCATGTCAGCCTGGACATAAATACAGACCTGCCTGCTGTCATAGACCCCAGCACTCACATGTTACTTATAAGTGACTCATATGTATGCATGTATATATTGTGTATGTTGTGCTATTTCTTACTGAGTGTGTTGTGTCTTTGTTCCTGTTTGTGCTGCAGCACTGTAACCTAAATAATTTCCCCTGGGGATCAAAAAAGTATTCTGATTGTGATTAAATGAAAGCAGTCAGAGCAGAGGACGGTGATGTAAGGAATGGGATTTTAATCAGCCAGTCTCCTTTAACTCTCAGCATCACAAAGTAATGTGGTAACATCTGGACTGATGTGTTTACTGTCAGCTAGTTTAAATGCTGTAGGCTGCAGCCGCTGCTCTAACACTATAACTGTAACAGGGCTCAGTGCTGCTTCTAACAGTCTGAGCTGCTTCAGGCTTTATTTGTGAGGAGCACAGCAGCTTACAAACACGTGGCTGGGCCTGGACCCAAAGGAGTGTTTGTTAAAGCCTGCAGTGAATCCAGCAGCAGAATGATGGAAATGCAACACAGCAATGATGAAGAGGAGCAGCATTAAAGCCAAAGTCCAGTTCATACAGTTAGGTCCATAAATCAAATAAGGGAAAATAAAATGTTGTTGGATGCACCTGTCTGCACCCTTAATGCTCTCTGGTCGCTATGGTAACGCGTAAACATTTCTTTCAAAATAAGACACACGACTACAACACGGGAAAAGACCCAGGGAAACGAAGTTAAGGATAAAAACCCTGAAAACCATTGTTGGATTTATATTTTATCATTGTCATTGTTATTGGGGAATATCTAACCATATATGCTCAGAGGTGTAGAACCAATTGTGTAATGATAGTAGTCTTTAAAGACTTTGTGTGACTCCAGAGTGTTCTGGCATTCACACCCACGTCCTGGGATCATGGGAGAGGTGCTACCTTCTTATTGTTTTGTGGTAGGATGTCTGTTTTAGTCTAAGTGCCTTTTGTTTAGATGAACTGCTGGACTTCCAGACCAGCAGGTTTAGGGAAGTCGTTTATGGGGTCACACTCTGACTCCACACACACACACACACACACACACACACACACACACACACACACACACACACACACACACACCTACATAACATACAGACTGGTACCTTTGTTCACGTGTATGTTAATGAACCTATGTATGTTCATGTAACCTCAATAAAAGAACAGTGTTACGAGGGAACGGACGAGAGCGACTGTGGTCAAGCGAAGGAACGGCATTGGTCCAGTTCTCTCCCGTGCACGAGAAACATAAAGAACTACTCGTGTCTTGGGTGAACCCATTGTGAGATCTAGCCCCACGCTATCATGTGATTTCCTGTGATCAAATGTCCCAGGATGTGAGTGGGCGTTAAGACGTCCATGTCCCTCTTCAAGCAACTTAAAGAAGTCCAGACGCTTTTCTTTCCAAGCTCCTTCAACAACATCATTCATAGAACAGCTTCCAGCTTCTTTTGCTCGGCTACAGTTTGGATGGATTTGCATTTAAAGATGCAACAAGACTAAAATGGTTAGGGTCAGGAGGTCAAAGGTCAGAGCTCCTGTGGGTCTGAGGGCGGCCTCACGCTGGAGAAGGATGAAGGAGCCTGACCTGAGCCAGTGTTTGACATGAACACATCAGCACTGCTGTCAGTGAGCCTAACGACAGCCGTTAGCATCATTTCAGTGTTTCAGTCATAAAAACACTTCCTGTCTCTGTGGTGGTTACAGTGACATCATGCAGTTTGTGCTTTGACCTCCAGAGGGCGACAAATCAGCACAGACAGAGAGCTCCATTCAAACTTTGCTGCCATCAGGAATAATTCTTCAAATATAATCATCAGTGTTTGAGCAGTTATGATATCAGGGACAATCTAGACATGTGTGACAATACTGAACATGTCACATGACACACCTCAAACATCATGTGATCCACTCTCAGTCTGCACTTTCATTCATGACTTCAACAGGTTGAAATGAGCTTTGAAGAAACATTCAGTGAAATAAATCTTTCATGGATTCATGTGAGCAGCAGATGAACTTTGTACCAACAACATCTTCAATAACAGAGTCTGAATGAAGCTCAGGTGTTGATGCTGCTCACTGATTGGACGCTTGCTTTCAGCTCTGCTCTCAGTCTTTACTGCACAGGTGAAGGTAGAAAGTGTGACTGGATCTATAGACTGGAAACAGAGAAACATGCTGAACATTTGAAGCTTTGCAGCAGAAATGTTCATGTTACAAATACAGCAGAGCTGATCTGGGATCAGTGTGTTCACACCTGCAGCTACAACAAGGTTTCATGTCTCCACACGTCAGCATGTGAACTTTACTCTGACTCAGTCTGAGCAGTCAGACGGCATATTTTTAAAGTTAACACATCAGCACACACAGAGCTGAGCCCCTCCCACCTGTGCTGAGTTTCAGGTGGAGTCCCGCCTCCTTCCAGGAAGCAGCTCACCTGTGTGTCCGTGTTTAGTGTCCAGGTGTGGAGTGGAGCTTGTTGTTGGTGTGTGAAGAAACTGTAAGTTTGCTTTGTTTCCTCCTTTAACAGTTTGTCTTTAGGAACTTTACTGTTTGTTCAGCTCGTGTTTGATTTCTTCACACAACAAACTGTGTGTGTTTGTATTTCCGGTCTCTCCATTAAAGTCAGTGTGTAATGTTTCCTGGCTAACATCAGCTGTGTGCAGCTTAGTTCAGCACAAATCTGCCGCTCCATAGTTCACGGTAACGGACTCACAGCTGGACCAAGGAGGCCGAGTGTGTCCGCCACTCTGAGCTACGTTCGTGTTTGTGTACTTGTAGTTTGTACTTTGAGTTCAGTCAGAGCCCACAGAGGACGCAGCGTACGTGATGACGTCACAGCCCTTTACCTCCTTTACTGTCACTGTGATTAATATTTACACACGAGACACCTGCAGAGCTCTGACGCTGAGCTAGCACACAGCATGCTAACACTAAGCTAACGTTCAGCTAACACTAAGCTAACACTAAGCTAACCTAGAACCCAGAGTGAGGTTAAAGCTGAGTAAACACTGACCCCAGACCAGCACCGTGATAAAGTGAGCTGCTGCTGCTGAACTTGAACAGGTAACAAAGTGATGAGCAGTCAGGCTGCAGGTTTCTACCTGTTCATGTTTCTACAGTAGAATCACTTTGAAGTGTCTTTGTGCTGTTTCATCTTTGATTTGTGTTCATAAACACTCAGAGAAACATCACGTGACCTCATCAGGATCTGTGTTGGTGTGTGGGGCTGTACCTCAGCTTTATGTTGTTACATGCTCATTTGTTCATTTTACACAGTAACATCAAAGTAATGTTATGAGGAGTAATGAAGTAACGTACTCCATTACTTTTAATTAAAGTGTTCTGTGTAATATGTGTAATAATGACTGTTTTGAGTAATGACCAACACTGATCACAACAAAGAGGAAATGCCTCCAACATGCACAAACATTTGAGCCACAACATGCAGTTAATGTGCACAAATGTCTTTGATATGCTGCTCAGTGATGGTGGTGACTGTCAGAGCAGAGCTACTGAGAATCAATAAGTAATATCAATGATGGGATCAGAATCACTAAATTCTTCTCATCCCTGTCAGTATCATACATGTGCTGTATAATGTGATAAATGTAGAGGTGCTGGCTGTTCTCTCACTCTGCTGTTTAGCTGTAAAGGACGCCTCCCTGCCTTTGTCTCATTCATGACCTTTAATAGTCTCTTCTAACATGCAGAGATCTGTATGATCTGTTTCATAGAGTCTAACCAGCCTGTACAGGTAACAACAACAGTCACTGCATCACTGACACACAAACGTCATCTCTGTCAATAACAACATTCATACATGGAATAAAAACACATCAGTGGATCATTGCTGGAGCTGATGTTTGTGCTCCTGGTGCAAAGGCTCTCAGTTTCCTCCTTGAAATAACATCAGTGGTGGGTCAGCGACATGCTTTCTTTCCCTCTCAGGTTTAAATATCTGGGACTCTCCACCGTTTGGTTTTAGAGCTGAAGAAGCTTCTCAGATGAAACGTCTTCCAGAAACTTAAAGACGTCTCTTTTCTCTCCAAGCTCCTTAGATCACATGACCTGGATGACTGAACCTACAGACATATTGACCTGGTTTCATGGTCACATGACAGGTCAGAGGTCAGTTCCTCCTGTTAATGTGAACTCACTGAGTGTTTGTGGTTTACCTCTCAGACTGACTGAAGATGATGATGGAGGAAGAGGAGGACAGAGCAGAGTCTGCAGGGTCCAGCTGTCCGTCTGTGAGGAGTGACCGGTCCAAACCTCTAAATCCTCCAGACTTCAGTGGTGAACCTGGAGCAACGAGGTCAGAGAGCTGAACTCACTGAGTAACAGAAATAATTCTGCACTGACATTATAATCAGTGTTGACTCTGGTTGATTGTCTGACTGTGTTTGTGAGCTGAGAGGAAATGAAAATGAGTTTGTAACAAAAATCAGTTTTGTCCAGTTTTCCTGTAAAAAGCTGAACTCTAATCTAAGAGGATGTTACTGACAGGAAACAGCTGCATTATCTGCAGTCTGTGTGATCACAGCTGCTTCAATCATGTTTGTGTCTGCAGAGGTCAGAGGTCACAGTCTGCAGGGTCCAGCTGTCCGTCTGTGAGGAGTGACTGGTCCAAAGGTCTACCTCCACTCTTCAGTGGTGAACCTGGAGCAACGAGGTCAGAGAGCTGTGATGACTCCTTTACATGTTTGTGTTTCCTGGATAAATATGACCTGAAACATCCTCAGATTGTTACAAAGATTCATTAAAAAGAAAACAATGAAAGAGAAAAGATCCAAATGTTCGACTTGGTCATTTGCTGTTTGAGGACAGTGATGCTCATATCTGTGGGGAAAGTGTGACCTGAGTGGGTTCATGTTTGTCTTTAAAGAACAGAGCTGCTCTGATTCTCTTTGTGTCTGATCTGTTAAACAGTCTGAGAGGTCACACAGAGACCCAGCAGCTAAAGCCTGGATCATACTGGCTGCTGTTACTCCATCAGGACAACACTGAACCACAGTGGTGTGGATGTAGTGGATAAATCCCACCATACTGATGCTCAGAGTTAACCACAGGGAACAAAACCAGATGTTACCTTCAGATTGTGACCTTTGGAGTGGACGATGCAGATTTCAATAGAGAATAAATGTTGTTGTTTTTCAGCTGTGAAGAAAGAATCTAATTTTCTGAACTTAAGAATTTATGATGCTGGAAACAACATGGAGACTATAACACAACATTTCCACTGTGTTCATAGAATGAATGTAAAACTGTCAGACATTCATTAAATATGCAAAATGTCTACAGAAGCATCAGAGGGTCAGACGTGAAGCACTCAGTGATTTTGATCAAATGACTCATCAGTTATTGATCTGTACTACACTGATCTACCACGTTAGTAAAGCTGGTGTTCTGGTGGTGGAGGGAGACTCGGATCATGTTCTGGTTTTGGAGCAGTGATCTGCTGATGGTTCAGTTTGATGAGCTTCTTCAAAATCATCCCTGACATCACCACTGAAAGGACGTCCATGAAAACAGACTGAAAATTACTGATATGTTCACAATCTGAGAGTTTAAAACTTGACAGACTTGATTCAGATGAAGTTATTTGAGCAGAAACTCCTGGATCTTTATCCTGTGTTGATCTAATCCTTCATGGTTCCTCCACAGAGTGGAGCAGCAGAGCTCAGAGGTTCCCAGTGGTCAGTCTGCCCAGCAGCATCAAACACAGCTGGACTCCATATTTATGGTCTGTACATGTACAACAACTACTGTTACATCTGTTCTGTTCACAGTCATCTCCATGCTGCTCTTTGTAGACCAGTGGATCGTCAGTGTGTCCAACATGGATCTGATGTTTGGCTCCATGATTTCAGTCTGATTGGCTCATTCATAAATATTCTGTTCCAGCTGCTGGAGGACAACATCATCACTTTTGTGAAGAACGAGCTGAAGAAGATCCAGAAGGTTCTGAGTCCAGATTACCCAGAATGCTTAGAGAGTCAGAGGAGCAGCAGCAGAGAGGCATTTGTGAAGATCACAGTGGACTTCCTGAGGAGAATGAAGCAGGAGGAGCTGGCTGACCGTCTGCAGAGACGTAAGAGGATTTATCTAAAGATTTAAGCTGCTGGATAAATGAACATTTTCCAGAGATGGAAGATGGAGCAACATGTTTTAAAGATTAGTTCTTTTTGGAATTGAGTGTTTATTTTTCTTCTCATTCAGAACTTCAAGCTGCAGTTTGTCACCGTAACCTTAAATCCACCCTGAAGAAGAAGTTCCAGTGTGTGTTTGAGGGCATCGCTAAAGCAGGAAACCCAACCCTCCTGAATCAGATCTACACAGAGCTCTACATCACAGAGGGAGGGACTGCAGAGGTCAATGATGAACATGAGGTCAGACAGATTGAAACAGCATCCAGGAAACCAGACAGACCAGAAACAACCATCAGACAAGAAGACATATTTAAAGCCTCACCTGGAAGAGATGAACCAATCAGAACAGTGCTGACAAAGGGAGTGGCTGGCATTGGGAAAACAGTCTTAACACAGAAATACAGCCTGGACTGGGCTGAAGACAAAGCCAACCAGGACATCCAGTTCATATTTCCATTCACTTTCAGAGAGCTGAATGTGCTGAAAGAGGAAAAGCTCAGCTTGGTGGGACTTGTTCATCACTTCTTTACTGAAACCAAAGAAGCAGGAATCTGCAGCTTTGAAGACTTCCAGGTTGTGTTCATCTTTGATGGTCTGGATGAGTGTCGACTTCCTCTGGACTTCCACAAAACTACAATCCTAACTGACCCTAGAAAGTCCACCTCAGTGGATGTGCTGCTGATAAACCTCATCAGGGGGAAACTGCTTCCCTCTGCTCGCCTCTGGATAACCACACGACCTGCAGCAGCCAATCAGATCCCTCCTGTCTGTGTTGGCATGGTGACAGAGGTCAGAGGGTTCACTGACCCACAGAAGGAGGAGTACTTCAGGAAGAGATTCAGAGATGAGGAGCAGGGCAGCAGGATCATCTCCCACATCAAGACATCACGAAGCCTCCACATCATGTGCCACATCCCAGTCTTCTGCTGGATCACTGCTACAGTTCTGGAGGATGTGCTGGAAACCAGAGAGGGAGGACAGCTGCCCAAGACCCTGACTGAGATGTACATCCACTTCCTGGTGGTTCAGGCCAAAGTGAAGAAGGTCAAGTATGATGGAGGAGCTGAGACAGATCCACACTGGAGTCCAGAGAGCAGGAAGATGATGGAGTCTCTGGGAAAACTGGCTTTTGATCAGCTGCAGAAAGGAAACCTGATCTTCTATGAATCAGACCTGACAGAGTGTGGCATCGATATCAGAGCAGCCTCAGTGTACTCAGGAGTGTTCACACAGATCTTTAAAGAGGAGAGAGGACTGTACCAGGACAAGGTGTTCTGCTTCATCCATCTGAGTGTTCAGGAGTTTCTGGCTGCTCTTCATGTCCATCTGACCTTCAGCAACGCTGGACTCAATCTGCTGGAAGAACAACAAACAAGAGGCTCTTGGTGGCCTTTCCAGTTTATGCTGTGGTTTAAACCATTTCCAGAGAAAATACATCTTTATCAGAGTGCTGTGAACAAGGCCTTACAGAGTCCAAATGGACACCTGGACTTGTTCCTCCGCTTCCTCCTGGGTCTTTCACTGCAGACCAATCAGACTCTCCTACGATGTCTGCTGACACAGACAGGAAGTAGCTCACAGACCAATCAGGAAACAGTCCAGTACATCAAGGAGAAGCTCAGTGAGAATCTGTCTGCAGAGAAAAGCATCAATCTGATCCACTGTCTGAATGAACTGAATGATCGTTCTCTAGTGGAGGAGATCCAACAGTCCCTGAGATCAGGACGTCTCTCCACAGATAAACTGTCTCCTGCTCAGTGGTCAGCTCTGGTCTTCATCTTACTGTCATCAGAAGAAGATCTGGATGTGTTTGACCTGAAGAAATACTCTGCTTCAGAGGAGGCTCTTCTGAGGCTGCTGCCAGTGGTCAAAGCCTCCAACAAAGCTCTGTGAGTAAATCTGTGATCATGTTTATTTTTAAAATGTTGATTAAAAGTGGTCATAGATTTCTTCCATGACAGATCCATGTCCTAAAACCATGAGACAGCGTAGTTGTATAGTATAAAAGAAAAAAGGAGAACTTTTGACTACAATATTGTAACTTGAATGAACTTTTGATACAGCCTTTAAACATAAAATTTATGAACAGAATCGGTGACAAAGGGCAGCCCTGGTGGAGCCCATCACCCACCGGACTTATTACTATCCAACGTATTGCCGGCTATGCCAACCAAGCTCTTGCAATGGTTGTAAAAGGATCGAATGGCCATAAAATGTTTCTCAGTTTTATTATTTTCAGTCACATCTGTTTTTGATTATTAACTGAATATTTTAAAATTCAGGCTTTTTATGTTATACAAAACATCATATTTTCTTATGATGTCTTGTATTGATTCTGAAGGAATAGTTTTCATCAGTATCGCAGATACCAGCCTGAATTTTACTTTGTATTGGATCAGGAAGGAAATCAGTGGCATCACACATCACTTACAGCAACTTCAGTACCTCTTCATTTTAATAAACTGGGGGGAGTTGCACCAAGATTCAGTATGAGATAAAGAATTATTTTTAACTGTAAGGTTGGAGAAATCTGTTGTTGGAAATTGGAAGAACAGGTCATCTTAAAAATCACTGCATTGTAGTTTTATTCAGGCCCCTTCAATCTGTGATCGCTGTTGCTTTGCATTGTAAATGCTACTATTACAAAAGTCACAAATATTAGTGTATGTGTGTGTTGTTGGGTAATAAACCAAAAGAACAGAATCTACCAGCACCTCACTGATTTCTGCTTAAAAACAATAAAAAAGCAATAAAGCTCTGATTTGTTTGGTTGATCTTGTCTCCCTTCCACCTTGATTTCAGACTGAGTGGCTGTAACCTGTCAGACAGAAGCTGTGAAGCTCTGTCCTCAGTCCTGAGCTCCCAGTCCTCCCGTCTGACAGAGCTGGACCTGGGTAACAATAACCTGCAGGATTCAGGACTGAAGCTTCTGTCTGCTGGGATGAAGAGTCAATACTGCAAACTGGAAACGCTGAGGTCAGATCAAGCAATATCGATTTTTTTTCATCAATTAACATCATTTAATCAATTTCATTTGGAAAAAATTAACATTGTGTGTATGTTTTGTTTTTTTTAATGAATCCATGCAAGTCACAGTAAACTGCCACATTTGTCTTTTGTAACATGAGGCAATAAGGATTCCAGCATGTCCTGAAACAGTGTTGAAATATTGTAAATGTAGTAGCTCCTCATGGCACCATGAATATACTTTAACACAAGTGTTTCATGTCTTCTTGTCATCCTTTCTTCAGACTGAGTGGCTGTAACCTGTCAGACAGAAGCTGTGAAGCTCTGTCCTCAGTCCTGAGCTCCCAGTCCTCCCATCTGACAGAGCTGGATCTGGGTAACAACAACCTGCAGGATTCAGGACTGAAGCTTCTGTTTTCTGCAGTGGAGAGTCCAAAGTGTACAATTCTCAGGTCAGGATTCAGTCTTTTCTGATGATGATTTAAAACCTGAGTCAGGTCGATAAATGGCTTACTCATTTACAACAGACATGATTTGTCAAATCACCTTATATCTAACCCAAAGGTCCTGTGTTTTACTACTTTGATTTTTTAGTAAAACACAGGACCTCTTAATATTTATCTAAGAGACCATATATAATTTTTTTCCCTGGATCATGTGTGTACCCTCCTGGTTGGAGCTCCAGCAGCCTGTATCAGTGAATGGGACTTTAAATGAAATTGCTGCCCCTGTCAGGAAGAGGTCTGAGTGACACACAAAACAGAAAATATGAGCACTGCATGTGTCTGAGGCTACTCAGATACAGACCTGAATGAGACACTAACTTTGTCTCTGAGAGATAACTTTTATTATTAAATACACTTCATTTCTCATCTGTGTAGAGAATGTAGAGTTTGACATGCTAATATTACAAAATGAAAAATCACACTGAGTCACAAAGAAATTGTTTTGGAGTATTTATGGTTCAGCTGATGAAATTGTTCAAACAAACCAGTAATTTACACCGAAACAGCACAAGTGAAACTTTTTCGAGGGACTTACACTAAGCTTGTCCTGGTACACCTGTAGAGCCCAGCTTCTATGGACCATGAGCTTAAGTTCTGTGCTGCTCTGATTTATTGCCCGTGCTGTCTTTCAGTTCAGCTTTGTCGAGTCTCTGGTAGGATTTCTTTTACATGACCTGTGTAAAAACAAAACAGGAAACACATTAAGCTGAAGTAAGATGCACAATTTGAAAAATGGGGCACAAAAAATGTTGCTGCTTTCTGGAAAGTGCGTCTAAGAAGACCCAATGGAGAAAGTGAAGAGAAAAATCAAAGATTAAGAAGAAGAAAATGGCAGAGGCAGTTTCTCTTGGACTGCCTGCAGATGGGGTGAGACTCTAGAAACAGGGATGATTGGAGAAAATGCAAAGAGGCCATAGGATAAACCAG
This sequence comes from Copadichromis virginalis, assembly GCF_057382275.1. Classification (NCBI taxonomy): domain Eukaryota; kingdom Metazoa; phylum Chordata; class Actinopteri; order Cichliformes; family Cichlidae; genus Copadichromis; species Copadichromis virginalis. The sequence continues at coordinate 10,876,014 of NW_028188589.1, forward strand.
GAGATGAATACTCTGGTGTTCTGGGGATAGTGGGAGTGAGAGGGAGAGATGCCAGTAAATGATTTCAAGGATAAATTTGAGAGAATCAGAGCTAAGAAACCAAAGCAAGTGGGGAACTACAAACATGTGGACAGACTCATAATTAGGCCAAAGACACATTAAAGCAATTATTACAGGTTTAGAAACAGGGATGGATATGAAGGAGCTTAGCATGAATTTGCATTGAGGAAAGAATAGCAACGAGCATCAGAGGAAACAGTTAGGAAAACTAAAAGGATGTACTGGCAGGAATACTGCAGTAGTTTAGGAAGAACTACCGTATTTCCCGGACTACAGAGCGCACCTGAATATTAGCCGCACAAGCTAAAATCAGGGGAAAATCCTGTTTTGTACATACATTAGCCGCACCTGACTAAAAGCCGCAGGTGTTTCAATGTTGACTTATCATATGTAAGAGAATATGCACAAAGCGAATTGTCAGGAAAGAGATGGCTGTTTGGAGACACACCCCTTTTATTAATATTTTGAAAAACAAGTTATGGGTACATATTTGCATAACTTTTTAGGTATATGTACAAGTAGCGGTAATTACAAGTACAAAACATGTACTGTGCTTCATAAATGAGTAACAAATGTAGTACATAACAATAACCTACAGCACACCAGAACAATTGATTCGGACTACCTTTTAGGCTCAGGTGCAGTGACACGGCTTTAACAAGAAGAAAAGTCAGTCATTCACCACCATCTTCCTGCGCACTAAAACCACCAAAGTCCTCTCCTCCAGTGTCGGAAACAAACAGGCTCAGGGTGGCTTCGTCATCCACTCTCAGCTTCTTTCCTTCGTTGTCACTTTCAAAACCAAAGAAATCCTCGTTGTCAGTGTCAGAGTCGAACACCCTCAGAAGGGCCGTGGCGGTGTCCTCCTCTCCATCATGCAGCATTCAGCCCTTCGAAATCTGTTGGTGATCGTGGATGTTTTCACACTTTTCCACGCTGTCAGAATCCAATGGTGGAGTTGGGCATAACTTGCTTTTTGCAAGTTTATCGCCGCTCATCATCCAGGCCTCCAGCTGAACGGGTAGCGCTACTTTGAAGTTTGTTTTTCGCGCTACCCCGTACTGCACTACGTTGCCTGACGGATGGACATGTGACCAACATACCACTCTTGAACCCCGATCCTTCCGCCAGGCAACGTAGTGCCGTACAACAGCGGAACAAACAAAACAAATCCGCTCATGGACAATCCATAGAAAAGCCGCACCTGACTAAAAGCCGCAGGGCTCAAAGCTTGTGCAAAAAGTAGCGGCTTATAGCCCGACAATTACGGTACACCAGTTCAGAATGTGTGGAGTACAGTTAAGAACATGAATGCAGACAGGAAACAACAGCAGCTGTTGTAAAGTAAATTCAAACTCCTTCATTAAATGCAGCTGGTTGAGTTGAAAACAATGGAGACTGATTGTGTTACGTTGTTTATTCTCTATAGAAATGGAGCAGGAGTGCATGCAGAGCTGGACGTGGGCTGTATATACATGCGTGTATCTGTTTTGTCTGTGAGCAGAGAAAACAAAGCGCTGGAAATGTCATATTGAAATGTTAAATCAGGAAAATCCTGGAGAAGAGGATAGTTCTAATGTTCAGTTTGTAATGTTGAATTCAACACAGCTCTTAAATGCATAAAAATGACTTCACCTGACGTCAGACTGAGCAATCGGATTAGCTACTGATATTGATTTAACCCTTTAAGACCTACCATAGAACCAAGTCCGCCAGAGCTTATATTATATGTTTACATGCTGTAGAGCCATTTTTGGGAGCATTTCAAGTTGCTATACATCAATACAACCATTACAGCCTAAATTTTAATAATATGTATGTATTAAGTGCATAGTAATTACATAAATTGCAAAAAAGTGCAATAAACTACAAAAAAATTGAAAATCGTTTTTGTTTTTTTAACATATATTTCTAGTTAGAGAAATTTAAGAGGCTTATCCCTCAAAACTGTAAATACAAAAAAGTTGCACAAAATAGTTTCCCACCTCAGGAAATTTATTTTGAGTGCCTTCATAGTTTTATTTTTGAAATACACCAATTTTTATATACTGCAGGAAAAACGAAAATAAATATTATACTGCAAATTTGCAAAACAACAGCATATGCATCAAAATAAACTATTTCCAGCAGAGCAATATGAGTCCTAAGCATATGTGGAAGGAAACTGTAACCTAGGACAAGCTGATGGCATAAGATGTAAATACAACTCCTCAGGTTTCATATGCAAAAAAAATTATTGTGCTAGCTCACGTGATTACAGTGCTACCGGGATTTAAAAATAGTTGCGCAAAACGGAGTGTGCCCACTCTGACCAGTTTTAAAGGGTTAAAGCAAGAAAATATGGTATTAGCATTAGCTGCCAATTCCTATTAACCTTAAATTAGCATTACCTGATAATGGCAGTCTACTTAGCATTAACTCCTCACATTGTTATAATGCAAATGATGCTAACTTGCATTAAATTAGACTGCTGTTATTAGCTAATGCTATTTAGCAGTAGCTGCTCACATTGCTATAAAGCAAAGGAAAACGATATGAGCATTAGGTTCTAATGCGTATTTGCCTTAAATTAGACGTAGGTGGGCAGCACGGTGGCACGATGGTTAGCACTGTTGCCGCACAGCAAGAAGGTCCTGAGTTCAATTCCACCATCAGGCCGGGGTCTTTCTGTGTGGAGTTTGCATGTTCTCCCCGTGTTTGCGTGGGTTCCCTCCGGGTACTCCGGCTTCCTCCCACCGTCCAAAGACATGCAGCTTGTGGGGATAGGTTAATTGGATAATCCAAATTGCCACTAGGTGTGAATGTGAGTGTGAATGGTTGTCTGTCCCTGTGTGTTAGCCCTGCGACAGACTGGCGACCTGTCCAGGGTGTACCCCACCTTTCGCCCTATGACAGCTGGGATAGGCTCCAGCGCCCCCCGCGACCCTGAAAAGGATAAGCGGAAGCGAATGGATGGATGGATGGATAGACGTAGGTGCTAATGGCGGCCTACTTAGCATTAGCAGCTCAGATGTTGTAATGCTAGGGAAAAGAGTGTTAGCATTAGCCGTTCACAATGTTATAAAGTTAAGGGAAATAGTGTTAGCATTAGCTACTCACATTGTTAAAAAGTGTTAGCATTAGTGCATAATGCTAATTCACATCAAATTAGCATTAGTTAATAACGGCAGCCTATTTAGCATTAGCAGATAATGTTGACCTTGGCCCACTGGAAAAGTTCAGAACTAAAGATTTAGGAGTGTTTCTCGATAGCTCTTTCTCGTTTGAGAAACAAATGAATTCTGTTATTAAAACCAGCTGTAAGGTTTATATTGTTGATTGTCATTTATGCTTAGAAATATTTACTCATATATGCTTAGAGTTGTATAATCGATTGCATGATGATAGAGGTTTGATCCTTAGTAGTCTGTAAAGACTCTGTGTGCCTTCCAGAGTGCTCTGGCATGCACACACCACTTGGGGCCGTGAGAGAGGTCGTACCCTCTCTTACTGATTTATGGTGTAGGACAGGGGTCTCAAACTCAATTTAGCTGGGGGCCGCTGCAGGCAGAGTCTGGGTGAGGCTGGGCCGCATTAGGTTTTCCACAAGAAAGGCATGGTTAAAAAAATTCCAATCCTCTCAAATCTCTTTATTTTTATTTTTTAATACAAAATATGAAAAATAAATAAACAAATTAAGAATTAATAAGAAAATAAATCAATCTGTAATACATAAATAAAATAATAATAAGATGTTTTTAGTCAGTGAACTTGTGTTTTTCTTTCAGTCTTCTATATCTGCTGTGTTTAGATTGAAATGTCTGTATTAACAGTTCTATAACCTTCTTCTGAACATGAGTGGAACACTGTAGAAAATGAACTGTTCTTCTGAACATGGCTTCTCTTGCCTACTCCTTGCTGCTAGAGACCTGGCAGCGTTTCCTCTCGCATAGCCGAGCCAGATTTGGCCTGAAGGAGGAAGCAGTTGCGACCCTCAGTATGTCTTGAAGATGATCATCCGTAAGTCTGGACCTGTACTTGGACTTATTGAAGTTCAAAGTGGAGAAGAGCTTTTGGCACAAGTATGTGCTACCAAAAAGGCACATGGTCCGCTTGAACATTCGGGAAAGCCGAGGGAAACTAGGGCTCAAGTCTCTCAAAAATTGTCCAAGCTTGTCTGCTTTTCCACTCACCTCCCTGAACTTTGCTTTGAGTTCAGAGTTGCACTGCAGCTCAATGAGCTCCATTTGAAGCACAGAAGGGGCATCTTGCACATCAAAGGAGAAGGGGTCCGCAAAAATGTGAAAGGTGGCTCTGTGTGTCTTGAAGTCAGCAAATCTGTGATCAAATTCCTCCTGTAGCCTCAAAATGACATCAACATACTCGTCAGCACTGAATGGTGTGCCTGCATCCACGAGTGCCTTGCATGCTGGGAAATGGCAAAGGTTTGTCTGAGAGAGCTGAGCTTTCCAGAGCGCCAGTTTTGTGGAGAATGCTCTCACGTTGTCATAGGCAGCACTGACAAGTTGCCCCTGGCCTTGTAACGTCTTGTTCAGTACATTAAGCTCATGTGTCATATCAACAAGAAAAGCTGAGTCCATGAGCCATTTGGGATCAGTTAGCACAGGAACACTAACTCCATCCTTCTCCATGAAGGCTTCACTTCTGCTCTCAACTCAAAAAGTCTCTTTAATACATTTCCCCTGCTGAGCCAACGTACCTCAGTGAAGTCGAGCACATCCCCATATTCTGACTCCATTTCCTCTAGAAAAGCACAGAACCTTCGGTGCTTTAAGCCCCTGGATCTGATTTGGTTGATGCATTTCACAACAATAGACATCACATCGTCAAACTTCAGGCATTTGCTGCAAAGGACCTGCTGATGGATGATGCAGTGCAGAGCAATGGCCTCCTCCACGCCTTCCTCTTCCAGTTTGTTTTGTGCCACCAGTCCATGTTTCCTCCCTGTCATTGATGGCGCTCCATCTGTTGTTATTCCAATAAACCTCTTCCATGGCAAACCAACATTCTCAATGGCATCACACAGCTTGTAAATATCTGCTGAGCGGTGGTCTGGCCATGCATTGGAATTACTGTGAGCAGCTCCTCCATCACTTCAAAACTGTCATCAACACCACGGACATACATTGGGAGCTGGGCAGTGTCGGTGATGTCTGTGGTCTCATCAAGAGCGACTGAGTATACACTGAAACATTTGGCTTTCTCACACAGTTGGTCATAAATGTCACTTGACAGGTCAGAAATGCGATCTGCTGCGGTGTTGGCAGAAAGGCTGATGTTGCTAAACTGACCTTTCTTTCCCGGACAGACTATATTTGCAGCCTGCAATATGCACTTTTAGACAAATGCACCTTCTGTGAATGGCTTCCCTGCTTTAGCAATCATCTCACTAACCACGTGGCTCCGACTGCTGCATTATTCTCTTTGGTTGCTTTCTTGGAGAAATCTTGCTGCCTCAGTAGATCTGTTTTAAGACTGGCAACCCGGTTCGCTCTCTCGTCTCCCTGGTATTTTGCATCCAGCTCAGCATGTCTAGTTGTGTAATGACGTTTCAAATTGTATTCCTTGTGCAGCGCAACTTTCTGTGTGCAAATAAGACAGGTCGGGGTGTCCCTGTGCTCAACAAAGAAATATTGCATTTCCCACTTTTCCTGAAATTGTCGGTGCTCATCACCAACCTTTCTCTTCACCGCAGGCTTTGAAAAAGACATGTTTGGGGCTATGTGACATTTATAATTCTACTTGGTGTCACTGTCGCATTGAAGTTTCAATCAAGCGTTTAGCCGACGGACGGGGAACGTCTCAACGCGTAGAGAACGTCATTTCTGCTTCTTTTTCTTGCAACCGTAGCACGGCGATCGGCAGATAAAAAGCCGGTAGCAGTCTCCTTTGTTTTTACGCTCGATGTTCATGTCTTTCATGACGACACGAACACCGTGGCGTTTGCAGATGGTAGAAAGTGCAGGGATAGCGAGCGCAAAAAAGGCGACTGCTCACGGCGCCGGGCTGTTGTTACAGGAGAAAGAAGCGGAAATGACACCGTGACATATAACAAATAACATCAGCTGTTTCTGATGTTAGTTGTTTTGACTGCTTTTACATTATATTGAAATATATGTAATGTTCATGTTTGCTGCAATGCAAACGCAGTGATGCAAATAAAAACATGGAGCCACAAATTACGGTGCGACCCTATAATTAGTCCGGGTTACCGGGGACTGTTGTTGCCGATGAACAGGTGTCGCTATGTGACTGCAGACTAAATTGGGCTGCATTGAGTTCATGACTTTTCTTTTATCCCGCCGCCTACGCATCACTGTGAGAGTTAATATGAGATCTCTCTCTGTGGAAAAATAACTTTAAATCCCACTGACGTGTGTATAAATCTATATACGTATAATGTCCCGCTGGGCAGCAACTTAAAAAAACAACTTTTTTTGAAGTGTTGTGAACGCAGCGCGCTGGGGCGAATGTCGGCGTTTGCCCAATAGAAAGGAGGAAGCCAGCCAGGCACAGGAAAGAAAGAAACACTCCAGGGCAACGCTGCTGGAACTTTGACTCATTGAGAAATGTTTCCCTGCTTGCATCAAGCCCGGCTGGTGTCCCCTGAGATCCATATCCCACCCTGATTGGTGGGTTAATTCAGCTCCGCCCACAACACTGTAAAGTGTCATACATTATCAAACTAACATTACATTTTCATATTAAGGTGGGGCCAAAAACTATCGTCCTGCGGGCCGCAATTGGCCCGCGGGCCACGAGTTTGAGACCCCTGGTGTAGGAGGACACCTGCTCTGTGTCTGGTTAAGTATAAGAGCCCTTTGTTAGGGGGACCGCTGGACTCTTAGCACCAGCTTTGGGGTCACAGGGTCACATCTGGAACACACACACACACACACACACACGCACACACACACACGCACAGACACACACACACTCACACACACACACAGACACACACACACACACAGACACACACACACGCACAGACACACACAGACACACACAGACACACACACAGACACACACAGACACACACAGACACACACACAGACACACACACAGACACACACACAGACACACAGACACACACACACACACACACACACACACACACACACACACACACAGACTGGTACTCTTTGTTCATACCTGTGTAAGACGTCATAATGAACTTGTGCATATTCATGTAAGCTCAATAAAGAGCAGTGTTACGAGGGAGCAGACGAGAGCGACTGAGGTCAAGTGAAGGAACGGCGCTGTCACAGTTCTCTCCCTCATCAATTGTCTGGTTCCAGCGGTGGGTCTGTGCTAGACGACCCATCACCAGCTTTTTCCACTGGTTACCAGTACGTGGTAGAATCCACTTCCAGATCTGGTTGTCTTTAAATCTGTGAATGGATTGGCTCCATCTTATCTCTCTTTAACAAAAGAATCCAAGTGGAGCCCTCAGGTCTGCAGATAAGCAGCTTCTGACCAGAACTAGACGTAAAAACAGAGGTGAGCTTTATCGATGGCTGCAGCCAAACTCTGGAACAGTCGCCCTTCACATCAGGTCGTCACCAACACTGGACATTTTTAAAAGCCGGTTGGAAACACATTTGTACTCTGTAGCTTTCAATCCTGACCAGTCTTTATAGTCATTACTGTGTATGTTTCCTATTTTCTCTCTACTCTGTGCAGCACTTTGGCTCAAGCTGTTTTTAAATGTGCTGATAAATAAATGTAGATTTCTTTGAATAAAACAGTGGAGCCGAGCTTTGAGCTCAGTGTGTAACAGTGTGTGTGTGAGAGCCATGTAATGTCCATGTGTGCATGCTGACTGTGCTGCTCTGACCCCCCTCCTCCTTTCAGGGTGGAGCCTGCTGGAGTCCGATGGTTGAGACCAGGTCTGAGGAAGTGTAAGTGTGTTTTTAATGGGATTCATGAAAACAAAGCAGCACACATTCAACCATCTTCATCATGTCAGGAGTCATCATCAAAGTGTCAATCAATGAACAGATGATGGATCAATAACTGCAGCTGGATTGTGTTTGTTCTCTCCATCAGATTCCTGTCAACTCACAATCGACACAAACACAGTGAACACAAAGCTCCAACTGTCTGACAACAACAGGAAGGTGACACGTGTGGAGGAGGTTCAGTCATATCCTGATCATCCAGACAGATTTGATGATTATCAGCTGCTGTGTAGAAATGGTCTGACTGGTCGCTGTTACTGGGAGGTCGAGTGGAGAGGAGACGTTTATATATCAGTGAGTTACAGAAGCATCAGAAGGAAAGGAAACAGAATTGACTGGAAAGGAGGCAGTTATGACTGTTGGTTTGGATACAATGATCAGTCCTGGAGTCTGATCTGCTCTGATGATGGTCCTCAGTCTGTCAGGCACAATAAGATACAAACATCCATCTCCTCCTCCTCCTCCTCCTCTGTCTCTAACAGAGCAGCAGTGTATGTGGACTGTCCTGCTGGCACTCTGTCCTTCTACAGAGTCTCCTCTGACACTCTGATCCACCTCCACACCTTCAACACCACATTCACTCAAACTCTTTATCCTGGGTTTGGGTTTTATGGCTGGTATCCTGGTTCCTCAGTGTCCCTGTGCTGAGTGGAGTGTAAAGAGTGTCTCCTGTTACAGAAACACTCTGACTGTTGAACAGATAGTTCAGTCTGTACATGTCTGTCTCTTTCACTCACAAACACGTTTTCAGATTCATGGATTCAATCAGTTGATGTTTGAAACTCTTCTAAATGATTCCTTGTAAACTTCTTCAGTCACAAACAAACAGGAAGTGATGTCACATGTGTTCCTGTCCACACAGCAGAATGAGTCTATTGCTGACAGTGATGTACAAACAGAGTGAGCATTTCTGAGGCCCAAAATAAACTGAGTAGTTCACTGAATGAACAATGGACTGTGAGCTCAGTTCCTTCATCATTAGTATGGATTATATATGTATATGTATTATATTAGTATCATATATATCAGGTGCTGCTGCTTTCAGTCATTGTGCAAATGTGCTGTTTGTAAGCTTGTAAAGCTGCAGTCAGCTGAGACTGAAGAAGTCACCTGATCAGTGAGCAAACGTTTCTGAAAACGTCCAGATGAACAGAATCAACCTTTTGGGATCAGCCAGCAATGCAGCATCATTGTTGTTCAGCTTCAGAGGTTTGCAGGAATGAACTGATGACCAGAAACAGCTGCAAAGTCCAAGAAAATACCAGCTGGAGTTCAGCTGCATTTGAAGAAGTCAAAGAAAAGTAAGGATGGCAAAGGGCGACGTTTTCTTCCAAAGAGCTGCAAACATGGTCGACGCCTCATTAGAAGAATCATCTGGACATTTGTGAGGAACTCTAACCAAGAAAGCAACGTCACACAGATCCAACAGACAGTTTCCATGACTGCAAGTGTTGAGTGGAAAAATGCTACATTGCATTATTGCATCCTCTCACCACAGGAGGCGCTGTTGGCACCACTGATTGCTGATCAGCTGTTCTCTGATGATCTGATTGATACTGTGAATAACGGGACTCACTGAACTCTGTGACACAGTGAAGATTACAGAGTTTAACTTCACCCTTTAAGACTGACCACAGAACCAAGTCCGCCAGAGCTTTTGTTATATTTTTACATGCTGTGGAGCCATTTGTGGGAGCATTTCAAGTTGCTATACATCAATACAACTGTTATAGCCCTAATTTTAATAATATGTATGCATTAAGTCCATAGTAACTACATAAACTGCAAAAACAACCTCTGCTCATCCATCTCTGTGTGTATCAGGATACATTTGGTTCATAATACACAGAAAAATCAGAGTTATTACCTGTAATAAATGTGAAAGATTCCTGCAGTGATAACCAGGCAGGACTGAAACACATCCAAGCTGTCACCACGGTAACAGCACCGCCCATCCACAGGTGAGGGGAGGAGCAAAAAGAGGGACTTTGACCATTTTATACTAAAAACACTCAACTAATGTTTCTAACATGAAACAAATAAGCCCACATTAATGTGAGCGTTTATTAAATAATAATAATGATGATTTCCTCCTGATCTCATTTCCACAGCAGAGAAAACTGTGGTGTATATTGAGGTGGAGGGTGTGGTCTGTGGCTCAGGTGTAGAGTGAGGGTGGGGTGCACCACAGCAGCATGCTGGGACTGCTGAGGGTGGAGGAGGGAGTGATGATGACATCAGAGCTGCAGCACAGAGACCAGTGAACACACAGTCTGTTCATCTTTGCATAGATACAATATACAGCACAATATTGAATGACAGACACGCTGTGGGAGCTTCCACAGATACACTGACGTCAGCATCCAGAGTCCTCCTGCTGCTCCCCCCTCAGAGCCCCGTGATCAGCACCAACACATTCAGTTAGATGACAGAGTCCAGCTGCAGCTAGAATCAGCTCCCCTCTGTGAACAACAGCACAGCGTCAGTGTTTCACACTCAGTGAAAGGAGGAAACAGCAGAAGAACACCATGTGTGCTACGTTTCCCAGGACACACTACAAACTGCACAAATACAGAGCAGCACGTGGAAGGACCTGGAGCTGCATTTACAGAGCTGCAGACAGCGTGATGTCCTGTATGGACAGGTGGAAGGAACCAAGTCCTCAGCTGGAACACTCGTGTTTGTCCACAGACAGGAAACACAGCAGGAAACTTCCTCACAGAAGTGCAGCTCATGGATAACACACTTCCTGTCAGTCAGAATGAGGCTGCAGCCAAACACAGAAAGGTGTTTTTGTCCAGATGAGCCCAGAGAAGAAACACGAGTGTTCACAGACATCAGAAGCTCAGAGAGGTGAAACATGAGGTTGGAGTCCTCGTCAGCATCCAGAAGAGCTGCTGTGAAACCCTGAGTACTCATGACAGACTCTGATGGCACAAACACATCATGATTCAAACAGAAAGACAAACATGGAGCTCCTGATCCTCCTGCATGAGAACAAGCTGACATGAGCGCTGTGTCTGAGAGTGTCTCCCTGTCACAGTGACAATAACACAGCTGCTGCTCACAGTCATTAAACTGACCTGAGGTCAGCTGTGCTCCTTACATATGAACCATGTGACCTCACATCAGTGCTGTGGATGACTGTAGTCATAGAAGAGTAGAGCTGTAGCAGGTGGTGTGAGGAGGAGGTGGTGTATTCTAGTTAACGCAGTACTGAAACACTCCAGCAGAGGGCGCTGTTAAGTCCTTATTGTAACACAGTTACTGTGTGCAGTTAGACTTCATACATAATCTGCACTTATTTCCATCAGACATGCTGTCAGGAAATGATTGGTTTCTATTGATTCTACTTCCTGTTGACTCGTTTGATGACAGTGAAACAATCACAGCTGATTGTGTGATGATGTAAACTGTCACTGTTACATTCAGTGTGTGTGACATAATGTTAGTGCAGGCTGATAACAGCCTGGTTCTGTTAGAAACACATGAACGTGTCCATAGATCAGTGTGTGTTTAACATGAGAGCTTCAGCCCTGCTGATGTGTTAAATAAAGACATGCAGGAAAACTGATGAGACTCTGAAATAACTCTTTATATTTATAATGTAACTCTGCATCAAAAGAACAACAAAGGATCCCAGACAGGTTTCTGTGAACAAAGACCATTCTGATGTTTCTGTGTTTCTAACACTTTGACATTATTAGTAAACAGACTGCAGTGAGCAGCATTTATAAAGAGCTTCTATATAAAGATATGACAGCTGTTTGACAAGTTTATCACTCTGTGTTTGGACCTGATCAGTCCAGCTGTTTACTTGAAACATGTTCATTTACCTGTTCTGTTATATTCATGTTCTTGTCTCTGTTGAAAACACATTTTAATGTCCCTCAGATTTTTCTCCCAGATGAATAAATATAAAAATGACACAAACTGACTGCAGCTACTTTTTGTCCTTTCTGTCAAAAACCTTCATGTGACTCATGAGAGACACGTTTCAGCTGTTTGTGACAGATCAGAGGCCAACAAGTCATTTATAACACTTTCCATCATTGTTTAAAGTTCTCAGTGTTTCTGTGTTGCTGCGTATAGGATCTCCCAGCATCATCACTGTGCTGTCCAATCATTGTGTGCGAGGTTACCCTTATAGTGCGATGTGTGTTTGCACAAAGAGAAGCATGTGTGTCAAATATAAATAAGCACAGAACAGAAACAGCTGCTCGTTTCTTCTGTTTAGAGTCAAGTTAGTGTTTTGTGTCTTTGTTTGAGGCCTGATGTCGAGCAGAGGTGTGTGTAACTGCACTGCTCTGTTATATGTGTGAAGTGTGTGCTTCTCTTCAGCATCATCTTTGTCACTGCTGATTCCTTTGTGTCATCATGTGTTGAGAAGAGAGAACAGTTATAACGGAGGAGCAAAAGGAAGCCCTGAAATCTGCATCAACAAGGAAGTGTTGGCTCACCAGTGATCCCAGCAGAGCCACTGGTTTGGCTCCAGTTGTTCTAGATTCAATGATGTTGTTGCTACAGATACATGTCAGCATCTTTATTGAATTTTATATGAAGCAGAAATGGTGTCATTAGGAGAAGAAGAGGAGAACAAGTCCGGCGAGGAGGCAGCAGCTCTTAAAGATGAAACAGCAGCTCAGCCCTGAGCTCAGAGAGCTGCACATGAAAAAGCTCCTCAAGCAGATCCTGTCAGAGGTTTGTCATCAACAGGAGGAACTGTTCACATCATAGGATGAAGATGCTGTCAGCTGGATGAAGAAGGTTATTTAATGCAAACGTTCACACTGAAGTCAAATTGTTGTCGTGTTGAACAGATTCATGTACTGATCGTCTCCAGAATGTTAGAAGAGCTTCAATGAATCATTAGAAACAACTTACAGCTGCACAGCTGTGTCAAACACATCTGTGTGTCATTGTGGGATTGTTGTGTTTCTACATGTGACACACGTCTAAAACATGCACACAATCTGAACACAAACAGGGACTCATGTGTTCCCACAGCCAGATGCTGAGAGCCATTTCCTTGTAGTCCTGTGTCTACATACATGAACCATTAGATGTTATTGGAATGATTGTCAGCTCTGATAGTTTCATGTGTGTTTAGCTGGACGCTGTTTGATCCTCGACATGTTTAAAGGTGTCCAGTCCTGAGACACTGGGGCTGGAAACAGCTGTGATGTCATTGGACTGTCACACAGACAGAAGTGCATGAAGTGAGCAGCCGAGGAGCCGCTGATGTTTTGGATTCAACAGCATTTGAAAGGTCGACACAGACACATTTGCACACAGAAAGCTGAATCTGTCATATGCCACAGTGAACTCACTGTTCAGTGTTTTTCAGGAAGCTTCTTAACTGCCTCTGCTGCCAAACAAGCAGCTGATGTCCTTGAGAAGAAGCTGAAGAAGTCTTCAACAACAAATACAGGATACCAAAATACCAAAAAGTTCTACTTTGGTTTCATCTGACCACATGACATTCTCCCAATCCTCTGCTGTATCATCCATGTGCTCTCTGGCAAACTTCAGACGGGCCTGGACATGCACTGGCTTCAGCAGCGGAACACGTCTGGCACTGCGGGATTTGATTCCCTGCCGTTGTAGTGTGTTACTGATGGTGACCTTTGTTACTTTGGTCCCAGCTCTCTGCAGGTCATTCACCAGGTCCCCCCGTGTGGTTCTGGGATCTTTGCTCACCGTTCTCATCATCATTTTGACCCCACGGGATGAGATCTTGCGTGGAGCCCCAGATCGAGGGAGATTATCAGTGGTCTTGTATGTCTTCCATTTTCTGATGATTGCTCCCACAGTTGATTTCTTCACACCAAGCTGCTTGCCTATTGTAGATTCACTCTTCCCAGTCTGGTGCAGGTCTACAATACTTTTCCTGGTGTCCTTCGAGAGCTCTTTGGTCTTGGCCATGGCGGAGTTTGGAGTCTGACTGTTTGAGGCTGTGGACAGGTGTCTTTTATACAGATGATGAGTTCAAACAGGTGCCATTCATACAGGTAACGAGTGGGGGACAGAAAAGCTTCTTACAGAAGACGTTACAGGTCTGTGAGAGCCAGAGATTTTCCATGTTTGAGGTGACCAAATACTTATTTTCCACCCTGATTTACGAATAAATTCTTTACAAATCCTACCATGTGAATTCATGGATTTTTTTTTCACATTCTGTCTCTCACAGTTGAAGTGTACCTCTGGTGCAAATTACTGACCTCTGTCATCATTTTAAGTGGGGGAACTTGCACAATCGGTGGCTGACTAAATACTTTTTTGCCCCACTGTGTGTGTATATATATATATATATATATATATATATATATATATATATATATATATATATATATATATATATATATATTTTTTTTTTTTTTTTTTTTTTTTTTTTTTTACATACATAGTTTTTTGTTGCCTTATGGTTCCAAGCGCTGTCACCAATCTTTGCATTTTGTTATTATCTCATGACACTTGTTTAATCAGCTACCATCTCTCCTGTGGACTTTTTAATGTCTACAGTCTCAGACCAACACAGCCCTGCCCTTCCCATATTAGATTCTTGATGAATGTGTGTTGTTGTTATTCAGCCTGGTTCAATGTGCCCCTTTTTAACTTTGAGCACCCGCCCCTTTAAACCTCTCTGCACAGCCCTGCACTGAACTCACTATCTTCTCCCTCTAACAGCCTCCACATGTTCTCACTGTAATTTCCCCTCATGAATGAATTTATGCTGCACTAATGTGAATGTTTGCAGGGAAATCAAACGCATTTCACACGCAGTACTCGAGCTGACTTACCTTTGTTTGAATGACGACTTGTACGCGCTGACTCCACAGATAAGGTACGAAAATATATCAGGCTACGTCTTCAGGGTTTCTACTCCACGGCCGTATTTCATACGGGTCCACATTTCCACTGCATGCTATTTTCTGCAAGTACCGCCGCTTCGCCTCTGGACGCAATCGGTCTCTATACAGTCCATTCTCTTTTGAGCTGCTTTTAAGCAGCTTGTAATCGTCGTTCCAACACAGTGTGTTTGTTTTGATTCGTAGACCTCGAAAATGGTGCCGCGCTCCCACAATGCATTGCGGCGTGACGTCAACTCCAAAGCCCTATAGAACATGTTCTTTTTCATTGTCAAAATTATCAGGAATAAAGAAGAAAACTGATTCAAAACCTGTGGAACCTGCCAAAAAACAAGTTTTACTGCAAAGGATTTCTAGATGTGAAGGTTTTGTGGCTTTTTTCAGTTTCTAAAACAAACTCATTTGTACAGAAGGATATGAGGATGTATATGTCCGGTGGTGGGTTTTTTTCTTCTTGATTTAATGTATTCATTTATCTCTTCACTTCATTTTTCTTTATGTTTTTTTTTTTTTTTTTGATTTGGCATGAGCGATTTCCGGTCCTCACTCCAAGCCAGTTGGTGGCGGTAATGCACCACATGTTCTATCACAGCTGCGTCCGAGAGGACAGGAAACGTCTGTATGCGTCTGCAAACCAGGTAACTACACTCAGCTGAGCCTCTCTGCTAGTCGTTATTAGTTGGAGGGTTTTGCGTCACTTTCTCTCGGCTTGATAAAGGGCTGTATAGAAATCTCTGGTACGTAACACGTAACGTCATTTTTAGGGAGCGTTGCAGAGAAGTGAGGCTGTTTCTTTGTTTTTGTCGAGTTTTGATTGAAGACATGTTTCCAGTCCGTTTTTTACTCGTTTGTTTTTTCATTAATAACTTTACATTATCACAGAGAACAAGAAGGCGCTTTGTTTGTCACATTCACCTTATGTCTGTGAAGGTTCTCAGTCATCCAGGTCATCGTAGTCAAAGGAGCTTGCAAAGAAAAGCGTCTGGACTTCTTTAAGTTACTTGAAGACGTTTCACCTTCATCCGAGAAGCTTCTTCAGTTCTAAGGTCAAATGGTGGAGAGTCCCAGATATAAGCCTAGTGGGAGTTTCCCCCCACAGAGGGACAAAAGGACCCCCTGATGATCCTCTAATCGCCTGAGCCAAGGTGTGAAACTGGGTGTGGGTCCCAATCAGCCAGTTTCGGGTGGGTTCATTGTGAAACCTGGCCCCACCTTATCATGCGAATTCCTGAGGTCAGATGGCCCAGGATGTGAGTGGGCGTTAAGGCGTCTGGGAAGGGATCTCAAAACTGGATTATAGATGGCAGAGAGTTGGTGTCGTAAACCCCCGCCTCTGTTCAAAGATGGTCGTTCACAGTGGACATAGATGGCTTCTTTCACTCCTCTTTCAAACCATCTGTCCTCTCTGCCCAAAATGTGAACATTGGCATCCTCGAAAGAGTGTCCTTTATCCTTAAGATGCAGATGGACTGCTGAGTCTTGTCCTGTGGAGGTGGCTCTTCTATGTTGTGCCATGCGCTTGTGAAGTGGCAGCCACTTGGCAGCCACAGTGATAAATGGCTGAGATGGCTGCAGCTGTACGTGTGAGGTACCTACATATTTCAAGATGAATTTGCAGAGATGTCATGTTTGGTGCTTACAGACATCACACTGCATTTTGTGATTTCGTAGCTATTGTTGTGATATTTTGGAGCTTCCCATGATCACCGTGACAGTCATTCATTTTAACATAACCTTTCTATTCCTTTCAGGGATCCTCATTTTTTTGGTGAGGAAGATCAGCAGCTGTGTCGACAGGCAACAGGTAACGGCATGCTTTTCTGTTAGTACTGTAGACCTTGGTCTGGTGCTCTTTTTTAGTTTAACACAGTATTTTCATTTGCCGAAGTGTAAAAAGCTTGTTCCAGGAGAAACAAACTTTAGTGAGTTCTGCAAAATGATTCCCACCATTGCACACTCTGTCAGCCTCCAGTGTGCCCTTTTTTTGTCCTTTAACTGAAGAAAGTCGGTAGTCAGAACATATGAGATAAGTGAGATCCTCATTTTGCCTGCTTATTTCAAGATACAACATTTTCACAAACTGCTATAGGATAACCTTGCTATTTGTCTTTTCCAACACTTCTACATTCATCCATATTTCCTTGTCTGCTTCTTTCCAGGTGAAAAGTACCTGAAATGGGTGAAAGATTTTGTTTCCAAAAACAAAAGCATGTGCGTTCACCTGAAGAAGCCAAGTGGTGCTGACCTGTGGATAGAAGAGCTTGAGAACACCAAATACAACGGGGATGATGATGAAGTTAACGCCTGGGGAAAATTCTACCTTCCCGAGATTGTAAAAATGCAGGTTATTGGTGTGGTAAAGGGCACCTCATGTCCATGTGACGAGCTTGTGCTGATGACGCGTGAGGACAAAAAGCTGTACGGCTATGACGGAGAGGAGCTGCATCTGGTGGCTTCCAGTTTCCTGGAACTATGTGACAAAACGATAGAGTATCCAGCATCCAAGCGCTACTACAATGGAGAGGCCTTCAAAGATATGGTGAGAAGTTAGACTGCTAAGAATAAGACTGGGGATGCCTAGTGTTAGAGATCAATCACCTGAGCTTTTCTTTGTATTGTTGTGTGTTCTGTTTAGACTGAGGAGGACTGGAAAAAAGTTAAGATGAGTGATGTGGGGAGGAAACTGCAGGAAGAACATAAAAAGCTGGTAAATGAAACCCAGTCAGCGTTCGTCAGCCTAATATCATAGGTGGGTATTGGAGCTGAGTATCATCACTGATTTCTAGAACCTGTTCAATTCCAATTCACAAGGTCCCAATTAGATTCCATTTAATTCTTACTCAGAGAGTCAGAAACATTATAATTCTGATCATTTATCAGTACTGACACTTGTGAAACTTCATCAGAGGTGTGAGCATCACAGCAGATGCTTTTGTGTCAAAGTAACTGAGGATAAAACACAAAACCATGAAGCAGATTTTCCTGGCCTAGCTTTTTACAGTAGATAACCTTAAAAATATTATTCTGCAGTAGAACAAAAGCAGACGAGAACCACGACTCAACAAATGTACATTGGCTGATGCTGCTGAAGTGATTCAGAGGTTTTAATAAGAGGTTTTAATAGAGACACAGCAGAGCATTTTGCAGTTTCACTTAATTTGAAAAAAATAAATAAAATTTGGTATTGAACAGCAGAAATGAGGCTGTCTTGTCGGAAGTCATTAAAAAAAATGGCTGTAAACAACGGTAGACTGCTTCATAACAAGCAAGCGAATAATGCCAAAAACAGAGATTTGAGATGGGAAACGGTGTTCTTAAAGTACACTGAGAGAGGCAGAGAGCTGTGCTGTGTTGTTTTTCTGTGTGTGTTTTAATGGTGGTGGAAGCAAACCAGCAAAAGTAAGAGGGAATTCATGACAATGTTTATGTCAAGCGAAATGTGTCTTCTTTTGCTGCTGGTTTGGTTAGAGAGAGACAAAACGTGCAGCTTCAGGATCTGAGCAGCTTTCAGCACCAACGGCATCACAGCTCAGACTTGGATTCAGGATTAAGCCCTTTATGTTTGACTGTAGTGATTGTAGCTCTGTCCTTGTTATTAATCGCTTTAGTCAAACACAGCTATTGTTTGCTGGGATGTGTATATCCTTGACAGTTTGTATCTCAGAGTTATCAAAGACACTGTGGATAATCATCAAGAGATTGTTGTCCTCTTAATAATGACCTATTTGATTGTTTGTTTCTTCTTCTTCTTACAGATTCTGGTATTTGGCCAAAAGAGAGCTTCACAATTCTTGGCTTCACCTGTGGTAGAAAAATGACTAAAGTTATGCAACACTCTCTAAAATTAAAGCTATGCAACGCTTTAACATGAATGGCGAAGGAGTGCATCTCTTTCACTGTCTCTTCCTGTCCTCTTCTCAGTCTTTGTTGTGGCACCTCTGCTATGTGTTATAGAAAGCACTTGGAATCATGTTCAATACAAAAACACCAAACTCGTGGGATTGCCCTAGCAAGCAGTTGGTAAAAACTAATTAAAACTGATATATATCAGCTTCACTTTCTAGCTGCAAAAGCACGTTTCTGCAAAAGCATGCAGTTTCCTGTCAGCACTTTTTGGCACAGAGTGTACTCAGAGTTAGGCCTTTCTTATATAAAGCAATATAATCAGCATATAAACATTTAACATGATAAATTTAAAGCTCAACAGTAACTGCTATAAATATTATAACTACACATGTAGTGCTTTTGCTTAAGTAAATTATAGTTGGGATCATAATAAGAAAACATGTGTTTTTATTTTCTGTGTACCCTGGGTACAGACCAGTATAAACATGGGATTCTTCCCAATAAATGCTGTCTGATAATGCTTCATATTGCATTAAACACTAGATATGTAAGCAAACAAACAAAAACCCATAGAAGCCAGTTTTAATTATTAAATGTGACAATTACATGGAGATGGAAAGTAAACATGCTTATACACGTCTCTGTGATTACAGAAAATCCACACAGATGCTGTCAGAGCAGAGAATCTTTGATTTATCAGAATGATGAATGCAAATGATTTCATGAAATCTCACTCTTGTTCTGGGTTGTAAAATTCACCTGTCCAGTTAAACCGAATCCTTTGCAACACAGTTCTAAGAACCCTACCAACCTCATCCTCAGCTCTCTGCCTGTTATCCTTTTCAGCTGAGTATTCATCCACATGTGTTTCAACTTCTCTCTCATTTTCAAGCAAATTGCTCAGGCTCTCAGCTTCAGCACAGTTACCATATGGCCACTCTCTGAGGTCTTCTGTGTTCAAGCCAAACAAATTCTTACATGATCTGCAAGGCTTCATTCTGGCACCATCACGGAGACAAAAAGCCTCACACCTGATATTTCCAGGTACTTCAATTGTTCCATCAAAGTAATCTTTCTGGACTGTGTTTGGATAATAGGTCATCACCGCACCAGATACATATTTATGCCATTTGCTAAGACAGGAGGCAGCAATCATAATTTTCCCAGCGTTAGGACCTTTGGTGGACATGGAGACTCCGCAGTACCTTTCTGATTTGTTGGTTTGGGATTTTTGAGAAATGCAGATGGTGGACGAGACGAAAGCTGTTTTTTTATTATTCTCTTCTAAGTCCAAGTCTGTGAGGAGATCTTGCAGACTCTGCTTTATTTGCTCTTCATTCTCTGAGTTATTTTGCAGGACGATCTGAAAACAGTTACAGATCTGGTCAAAGTGTTGCACCTGATTATATAGTTGTTTTTCATAGAAAGTTGATCAACATGTTTGTTTCGCTGCTTGACTTGTTTAACTATGCAGGACCATTGGATGCTTTTGGTTTAGACATTTTAAGATAGGGGGTGAAACAAGTCACAAAAATCTATTTAATTTTAAATCAATAAGCAAAAATCCATCTTTGTTCTCACTAATTTATAATTAAATTTGCTAATTGACCTTTTTTTTTCTATTTTGCTATGCCGGGCTGTCAAAACACGCTGAATTTAGAGTCTTTGAGCTGACTTAACAGATCCAGCAGCTACACAGTGACAGCATCATATACGCCTTGAAGACTGTAAGCATCTCCAATAATGAGTCTGTTAGACATTATTTAGAACTAACAAATTCTGAAGCAAGTCTCCAGCTCTCCTGCAGTCTCTGTGTTTGGTGGAGAAGTATAGCTAGAAGCATATGTTGAAGTATAAGGTACAGTATGGATTTTCTTTGGATTTCTCAGTAAAAAAGCACTTTGCATTATACTTTCCTAAAAACTGGAAGTTTGTCAGATTGACTGAAAATGTGAGAAGAGTTATCTTACCATGTCGAGCACACAGGAGAAGGGACTTCGCCTGGGAAGCTGAGTCGAATACAACTTAAAAGGCCTGGGATATCTTCTCATTAAAGAACCCAACACAAAAGGATTAGGGAAGATTTCTTCTGGAGAAAAGGGGATGTTGTTGATTTTGCCCAGAAACAACATGCTGTGAAGGATCTGTTGAGTGAAAACATATTTGCTTATTGTTAGTAGTGATAAACAGGACTGTCTTAAAAGTGTCAAAGGTAACACACCTCATCCACCAAGTGTTGACTTCCCGGAGTCATGTAAGAGCCCCGAACCATCCTCTTGGTAATCTTGTAGGCATTAGTTTTGAACCTCCTTTGAGAAATTGTTGTCTTCTAAAATGATAATGATCGAGCAGTTAGGGATTTAAAGACACAGGAGATCTGATAACTTTGGCTACAGCAGAGTCTGCAGACATACCTATTTTGCTCTTGGTCGGCCTATTTTAAACATGAGAGAAAACATAGTTAGTGAAATGTTGATAACATACAATGACTATCATTGGTGGCTGAAAAGATGCCAGGTAACAAGTGAAAAGCTGCTACTTACCATCGCCACAGTCTAAGAATGAAACAGGAAACACTGAGCGAGTTGCCTCCATCTTAAAGCTGTTGATCATGTGATTTAAAGGAAAGCCACACCCAGCTCTTTCCTGGAATTTTACTCGACTGTAGAAAACTGCTCCATTTGCCCCGCCCACCCATGATCTTTAATATCTGCCAAAAACAACCTTTTGGTTGTCAGTAACCAGTCGATCGTTTTCGCGATTAAAAAGTGGCTTTTTGCGGCGGCGTTCCCACCGCGAGCAGAACTCCGGCTCAAAAACCGCTGTTTTTGAACACTTTTATTTACTTAAGCACTTTAATGGGCTTACTTTGAAACAAAGTGCGATTGAATGATTATTGTTATGTGTTGCCTTGAATTCGGCTATGCTGTCTGTTAGACAGCTGTTTTCCTTTATTGTTGTTTTTGTATTGTTTGTAGCGAACGCTACTGGACTGTATAGATTAAGCTACGTAGCCAAGATAATTAATAATTTAACTGTTGTACATTGGTTGATGATGATTTGCATTGTTACATAGGCTTGCAGAAAAATATATTTGTTTACCGGTAAACTGAATCGAACTTGATGTGCTAATGGACGTTTTTCTGACCTACAGGTCAGGTTTTGTTCCCTCCCTTTGAATTAATCTTCTTCATATTGAAGTGGCGAGCCGGTAGGACCATTCTTTGTTTCCCCTCTTTCCCCCACTTAGCCGTCTTTGGATTACGGACATATTTCCCCATTTGTATGAAGCTGGACTCTAAGGAGGAATACCTTAAAAGTGAACTTTAAAAAGAAGAGGACCAAAAAGGACTTTTGCACAGAAAGATCACAGCATTGATTTATTATTTAATTGTGGGCATTTATGTTGTGTGTTGTGTTAATTATTTTGTTCCATTTCCCCTTTCCTCCATTTATTCAATATATTTTTGGTACAAGATATTGCAGTCTTTGGTCTCATCATTCACACCATCTCGGCTCCATAAAGAACTATTTCTTCTGCGCGTCAGTCAGTAAACTCATCCATTGAAATAAACTAGTCCTTAAATAACTTTGAGTTACACAGTGGCAAATGTAATAGAGAAAGACACAGGGCCACCTGAAATCTGTCGTCCTATCTGATTCAAAACCAACATGTAGGAGAATCTGGAATCTTTGATTTTGAGTTAAAAATAAAATATGGGTAAAATGCAGAAATGTTTTTACTAACATGTACTAACAGAGACTTGGAGGAGAGAGACCTAATGTTTAATAATCCACATTTCACTGTTTTACTCTTTGGTTCAGATGTGGATACTGTATTGTTCTTTCTTTGTGATTGTTTATGTTTAAGTTGTTTGTTGCTGGTTTTTAGTTTGTTTTTTGTCTGTTTGGGAGCTGACACAGTCTCTATGGAGATGGGTTTTTGGGGGGTAGCAGGAGGAGAGAAGCTGCAGAGAGGCGTGTAAGACTGCAACTCTGCTTCCTGGTCCCAACTCTGGATAGTCATATTTTGGGGGGTTTAATAAACTACTACTGCATGATGTAAAGCTGAAGTATTACACAGCTTTATGAACCTCCTGTTATCCTGGTAGACGAGTACAGCAATAAATCTTTTACTTGAACATCTTCTGGCTCCAATAAGCTTTGAAATGTGACCATGAAGTTAGAGACACACTGACTGAAACCCACAGCTGTGACTGTGGATCACATCCACACACAGTGTAGCTGCTGTCTCTGTGTGAGGTCTGTGTATATATGTACATATTTATGCTTATATTCATATTCTCTTATTCCCCTTTATTTGATATCCTAATTCTGTGCTGTGTAAAAGTTTGTCGGTGTTCTGCTGCTACAAACTGGATTTCCTGGAGGATAAACATGAGGGATTCATAAAGTTCTATCTCTCTGTTAAAATCCCCCAAAATAAATGAAATGTGAATTTCAGGCAGACGTGTTTTTAAAAGAGTCTCTTTAATGGAAAAATGTGTTTTTAAAACCAGCCAATAGGAGCGTCTGTGGATATCAGCTGAGGCTGAACTCAGGAACACCATCACATATAAATACACAGAATTAAATCACTAGATAAAAGACGTCATTAAATAAGGATCAAATCAACATGTCAGAGGTCAAAGGTCAGTCAGAAGAGGTGTGGTTAAACACTGGCAGTGCAGCGACCTAATGCAGTTTGGTTACCGCCACGGGAAAAGCCCCGCCCCCTCTGAGCCTCCGCTGTGTCCTCAGCACATCCAGGAGCAGCAGGTCAGAGGGGGCGGGGTCATGTCAGGACTTATTTTAAGTAAAATTTAAAGTGGAGCGACGGCAGGAGTCACACAGCAGTAACCAGCTCTGTCTGCCAGGGTCAAAGGTCAAACAAGTCCTGCAGCTGACCCACACACAGACTTACACTGATCCACAGAGAGTGATGAATCCACACATCACTCGGCTGGAGGAAGCTGGGTTTCCACACCGTCCAATCAGAAACTAGTGTTGACGCTGAGACCCGTCTCTGTAACAGGAAGTCCATGAACAGGCAGACCCTCTGCAGCAGGCTGACCTGTGACCTCTGAGACAGAGGGAGGAGTTTGTGTCAGCAGGGGGCGCTGCAGCATCGCCTGAGAGCTTTAAGAACAACAGCAATAAACAGGAAGTGAAAGTCACACTTCTGTTGGTGTGCGTTATCAGCAGACCCCACCCTCTGCAGGAAGCTGAGATAAGAAGCAGCCAATCACAGAGCAGAGAGCATGTGACTTCCTGTTCCTGCTGTTACTGTGACAACAGCTCCTGGGACAGAGAGCAGCTTTCTAAAGAGGAAAGATGCTGCTGTCACCCCCGGGTGTCATGTGACCCGCCTGATGTACCGATTTAAGACTGTAAGAACAATAATAACAACATGTTTTAGTCAGGTGATCCATGCAGAGCAGATCCATGTGACCAAACACAGCTGGATCACATGTTTCCTCTCCTGGAAACAGAAAGCCTTCATGTATAAAGGCTCATGTACCCACTGAGCCCTGCTCTCAGATCTGTGAGGCTTTAACAAACAACAGTTTAAAGTCATGTTTAGCATCTTCTGTCAGTGTGGAAGGTCACACACTTTCCTGAGTGTTGAACCCTGAACTACTAGCTGTTCATGTCAGCCTGGACATAAATACAGACCTGCCTGCTGTCATAGACCCCAGCACTCACATGTTACTTATAAGTGACTCATATGTATATATATGCATGTATATATTGTGTATATTGTGCTATTTCTTACTTAGTGTGTTGTGTCTTTGTTCCTGTTTGTGCTGCAGCACTGTAACCTAAATAATTTCCCCTGGGGATCAAAAAAGTATTCTGATTGTGATTAAATGAAAGCAGTCAGAGCAGAGGACGGTGATGTAAGGAATGGGATTTTAATCAGCCAGTCTCCTTTAACTCTCAGCATCACAAAGTAATGTGGTAACATCTGGACTGATGTGTTTACTGTCAGCTAGTTTAAATGCTGTAGGCTGCAGCCGCTGCTCTAACACTATAACTGTAACAGGGCTCAGTGCTGCTTCTAACAGTCTGAGCTGCTTCAGGCTTTATTTGTGAGGAGCACAGCAGCTTACAAACACGTGGCTGGGCCTGGACCCAAAGGAGTGTTTGTTAAAGCCTGCAGTGAATCCAGCAGCAGAATGATGGAAATGCAACACAGCAATGATGAAGAGGAGCAGCATTAAAGCCAAAGTCCAGTTCATACAGTTAGGTCCATAAATCAAATAAGGGAAAATAAAATGTTGTTGGATGCACCTGTCTGCAGCCTTAATGCTCTCTGGTCGCTATGGTAACGCGTAAACATTTCTTTCAAAATAAGACACACGACTACAACACGGGAAAAGACCCAGGGAAACGAAGTTAACGATAAAAACCCTGAAAACCATTGTTGGATTTATATTTTATCATTGTCATTGTTATTGGGGAATATCTAACCATATATGCTCAGAGGTGTAGAACCAATTGTGTAATGATAGTAGTCTTTAAAGACTTTGTGTGACTCCAGAGTGTTCTGGCATTCACACCCACGTCCTGGGATCATGGGAGAGGTGCTACCTTCTTATTGTTTTGTGGTAGGATGTCTGTTTTAGTCTAAGTGCCTTTTGTTTAGATGAACTGCTGGACTTCCAGACCAGCAGGTTTAGGGAAGTCGTTTATGGGGTCACACTCTGACTCCACACACACACACACACACACACACACACACACACACACACACACACACACACCAGAGGTGTGGACTCGAGTCACATGACTTGGACTCGAGTCAGACTCGAGTCATTAATTTTATGACTTTAGACTTGACTTGAAAAAATGTTCTAAGACTTGTGACTTGACTTGGACTTTTATACCAATGACTTGGGACTTGAACCGGTTTACTTGAAAAGACTTGATATTTCACCTAGAGCTGGGCGATAGAACGATAATGATATGTATCGCGATATAACTTTTACTCGATAGAGAAATTAAGCTATCGCGATAGACCTCGCCGCTCTTGTCCTCAAAGAAAAAAAAAAAAAAAGGTCAGCCAATCCAAATTAAGTAGCGCAGAGCCGAACCAATCACAGCCGCAGCGTCACGTCGCGTGACTTGTTACGTACAGCACAAGTGCCAAGCCGCACGTGTGTTTGTTTGGGAAGCAGCCAGCGCGTAATGGAGGAAATGAGTGTGCCGACTAGAAAAATCAACCGAGCGTGACCGAAGAGAAAACAGATGATGGTTCCAACGCCGGAGAGATTGTCGAACGGAAGAGCCATAGAAGTTCCGTAGTGTGAAGGTATTTCGGCTATTTCAAGTCTGACAAAAAACAGAGTAGCGCTCACTGTAAATGTGCCGAAAGCAAGTCTGGAAATACAATAAACTGGTGCATGCGTCACACTGTGCGCCACGTTATTGTTTCGGTGAAATGAATTTCTACAATACTGTTAATTCTACTCTCTGCAGTGTTTAAATGCTTACATATACACACAGTTACTGTCCCTCCACGCATACGACTCGGTTCTGCTTCTATGCCCCAGCTTTGTTTACTTTTTCCCACCGAGGCTTCTAGACTTCTGATTGGCCAACATTTCTGCACGGTTAGGAATCTAGCGCCACCTGCTGCTTTGGCATGTTCATAGCAGCGTTTTCCTTCATTTCTGCCTTTATGTGTGAACGGGATTATTTTTTAAAACGAAAACGGAAAATCTCCGTTTTCAAAAATACCCGTGTACGTGTGGACGTAGCCTCAGTCTCTGACTGGAAGCGCTAATTCGTCATTCGGCTTTTGTCAGACTAAAGTAACTGTTAAAACTGTTTGAAAAGCTAAGCTATACAACAAGGAGAGATTGAGAATTTCCTTTTAGTTCTCAGTTTATTTGATATTGACAAAAGTTAGTCAATTTTGTCTGTTCTTCTGTAAAACAAACTAAGATTTATTTTTAGAATTAATATTTTGTTTCTAAGTGGAATTGACAATTTAGTCTGTTTCGTTTGTTCTATTTTGAAACTTAAACGCTTTAGCGGCTGCCTTTTGTGTAGTTTGCAATATTTGCCTTTATTTATCTGAAAAAGTCTCATGTTCCTTAAGTACATCTACCCTGTTGAACTTATTATAGGAAATAAATATTTAAATAAAAACAAGCTGCTGATTATTTCACATTTTACTTGTGAGCAACGGCACATTTAAATCTTACAAATATAGTTATTTGGCTTATATCGTGATAGATATCGTTATCGCCTGAAATGAAAAAAACATATCGTGATATGAAAAAATCTTATATCGCCCAGCTCTACTTCAGGGTCATACGTCACATGAAAACCAAAATAGTTCCAAAGCCCAGATCTGAATGAGGGTGGGGGAGGTTCAGTTTGCCATGTTGCAACGAGCTTAGCTTCTGTCTTGCTAGCTTGCGCTGCGCTCAGTGGATCTGTGCTCGACAGTGCAGCCTAGGCGGAGTAGTCGAACACAGATCCACTGAGCTCTCAACACAGACAGCATCGTCAGAAGGAAAGTTGATAAAATTAATTAAAAATTTTGTATTGTTCGATACATATGTGTACTGAACCGAAAGCACTGTATCGAACGGTTCAATATCGATACGAGTATCGTTGCACCCCTAATATATGTGTATATACATATATATGTGTGTGTGTGTGTTTCTGTGGTTCAGCATTATGATGCTGAACCACAGAAACACACACACACATATATATATGTATATACACATATATATATGTGTATATACATATATATATGTGTGTGTGTGTGTGTGTTTCTGTGGTTCAGCATTATGATGCTGAACCACATCATAATGAATAAATGGATAAATTTCCAAAATCCCGGAGCAATGCAAATTAGCCGGTGCGAGGTAAGGAGCTCTGTCATTGGTTAGACAGTCTTAGCTTTGCACCTATACCAAAGGCCATTCAGCCTCTGTGTTTACACTCTGCCTACACAGATGTTGGACATGAGACGACACAGGAAAAGGATTTTTGATGTGAGGTTTTTATTGAGATTTTATTTCTTTTTTTTCTGATTTGAAGTATTTATTAATGGAATAATTATTTATTTTCAAATACTGATTTATAAATATTTTTTTATTTTCAATTAAATTACTAGATAATAAATTACTTTTGTATTGAATAAATAAAATAACTTAAAAATGAATTTGTAAATTAATATTTTATCGCACAATTCATTGTTTAAGCAAAGAACTCTTTATTTCGATGCGCTGGATCTTCTGGTCCTCTGCACATAAGTGGATTTCCATTTAGACTTTATATAGACAACAACTCAAAGTGCTTTACAACAAGTCACATTCACCCATACGATCATCTAGTGCTGTACTTTAAACACTTTAAACACAAACACAGATACTGTGGGGAGAGGCCACAGAGGCACAGGGAGAAAACTCACACAGAAATCCAACAATTAAAGAGGAACCTTCTCGATGTAACACTACCATCCTGCAAGATGACCTGGTCCTGGGCCATCTTAATAAGCATGCTGTGCACAGTAGTTTCATATTCCTGCCAGAACAAACACCAGACAGTTTGTACACAAGGCTCAGATTCTCGCTTTGCCAGATACAGACAATAGTTTAAGATCCTAATGTCTCTGCACAGCTCTGTATGTACTGAAATATCCAACCTCAGATATTTCCTGCTCACTCTCTGCACCGCCTTAGACAACAAGTAGTTCATGCTATACATAGCATTGACTTTTCATTCCAGCCATGTGCACTCATCAGGGCATCAGTGCTGCCGTAGTAACCACACTAACACTTCCTTGCACCTGTTGAAATGGCCTCAGTCTGATCGTGCCCTGAACAAACTCACCTTTAACATCCCACACACGGACTAAATATGTGCGTGTCAATAACACGTGACAGGAGAACATGCTGGTTGTCTGTCATGGGGCTGAATTAGAAACAGAGCAGGAACTACAGTTTGTCAGATTAAGACTGATCAGGTCCAACATCCGCTCCCAGCACTGATTTACACGTTTGGTGTCACATTGAAGGAAACGCCTACTGGCACAACCTGCATGTGTTAAACTGCTCCTGCGTGTAAACAGCGTGTCACTTACGGCTTTTTGCATCAGAAGGACGCGCACTGGCGTCTCAGGGTGACTCAGATGTTTGCTGAATGAGGTGTAGACCGGACTAGGCGGGACTCATTTCAGCAAAACACGAACTTTTCCACCCACCAGTGTTTATCTGTGTGCTTATTTTAAAGAATTATTCCATCGTTATCAAATACGAAGCATTACACGCACGTCGAGCCGTTTCTGCTGAGTCAGACACCAGTGCTCCCGTGTGCTGATTCTCGGGTCCATCTTAAACTGGTGTGTTTGCGAATGAACTTCGGTAAAACGTTACAACGTTACCGGGCGCGCAGAGGGTCTCGGAGGCGTGTCTTACCTGTCGGGTGGTCGCGGGCTCCTCGTTCCCGGTGGGTGAAGGTGTTTCTCCTTCAAGCGATGCTGGGGTGACCGGAGAAGAAGCCATGTCCCCCCGACATCACCTCTCACTAAGCGCCGCTCCTACTGTGACTTTCCTCGGTGACCTCCAGCGTGCAATACGCTGCCTGGCGCAGTTTGCACGGACGGTGGACCGGTTGCGTCGCTCGTCTCCTGCGCGATCAAAGTGAGTCTTCGGCTGCACAGTGCAGCCACTGTCCCTCCTCCGGCCGGCGGACTAGTCCAGGCGAGGCGGATGACGTTGTCCCGGGTCTCGCTCGCTCTCGCACATGCAGGACTTGGCCCAGTCTGTCTTCTTCTGCCTCACTCTGCGCTCTGCTTTTCACTTCATGTCTTTTTGTTTTGTAAGGTGGCTAACACGATCACTCCTCTTCTGCCTGCAGGACTCTGTGACTGCTCTGTGCTGTGGCAGCACACTCCAGCCTGATAGTTCATTTTACAGCTTTTGGCACTGCGACGCTCTCCTCGGCTCGACAGACACAATCTCACCATGTCGGCACAATATACTGAGTGCAATCCATAACATGATTTTATCTCACTGTAACTTTTAAATCGACCAAATGTTGCGTAAATGACGTGTCACGTGACTTGAGCACATGCACACCCCCTGTCCTCACAGCAGACATTCATCTTAGCCCCCCCCCCCCGTGTTTTGAGATCATTGCTGCAACAAAAAGTTGCCACAGATATTTCTACATGAAACGTACTGAATCAGTTGGCACATATTTAATATATATTAAATATAATATAATGTTGTTTTGTTGAGTGGCTGAAATAAAGCTGAATCACATCACAGGAACGACACAGCCCTGTTCCTCCAGGCTGTTAACCTG
Source organism: Copadichromis virginalis (assembly GCF_057382275.1). Classification (NCBI taxonomy): domain Eukaryota; kingdom Metazoa; phylum Chordata; class Actinopteri; order Cichliformes; family Cichlidae; genus Copadichromis; species Copadichromis virginalis. The sequence goes on from NW_028188589.1 coordinate 10,906,084, forward strand.
TGAATCAGCAAACATGTATGATTTATTGTCATTCATTTGCTAAACAAACTTTCCTCTGAACTTTGACCCTGAAAATTCAATTCCATTTTATTTATATAGCGCCAAATCACAACAAAAGTCGCCTCAAGGCGCTTCATAGGTACAGAGAAGAACCCAACAATCATATGACCCCCTATGAGCAGCACCCTAACCATGGATTGGAGAAGAATGTGAGATGGTAACAATGAGAGCTCAGGAGATGGCAAATACACTAGAAGAGCTACCTTTATATCACGCTGAGCTGAGGGTTTGTCAAGCCCAGCTCAGATTTTCAGGAGAAAGGTGATCTGAACCAAAAGCAGGAGGAGGTCATCACTGCTGGACCGAAGGCTAAGAAGGAAGAGCTTCTGCTGTTTGCAGTGTATACTGCTGTGGATGCTGTATCGTGTGACATGCACAAGATGTTTTATTCAGACTGAACTCTTTCTTTGTAGTGTTTACCTGGAGAAGATCGGAGGGGCTGGCTAAAATGATGAAAGCTCGAAGCAGATTAGAACACCGCTTTGAAAACTTGTACGTGATGCTGTGGGGTTGATTCAGTGACCTTGTGGGGCCATAACAGAGAAATGACAGCAGTGTAGTGGATCAAATAAAGAGTGATGATGTTATATTTGTGACTGTAGCAGGACCAAGGCTCAAAAGGTTGCAGGCGTTGTTAATTGAGCAGAAGATGGACGGCATCAAGCCCTCTCCTCGACAGCTACAGGATCACAGTCTGCAGGTTCAGTTATGCAACGTTTTAGCATCGATGCGTGAAGTTAAGAGCAGACAGGGAGGTTATTTTTGCACTGGGCTGGAATGACTCAGTTTACCTGTCAAAGGCTATCACGGCTGGGAGAAAACCCTCAGCATTAGTAAAGAAGGACCACGGTGGCCTCTGGGTAGAAACACTGCAGAGTTCATGTGGATACGCTGCTGCATTAGGTCAGATAGAAATATCATAAAGCATCATTAAGTAAAAACGTTTATTAAGAACAAATGTTTAAATATTGTTAACGTGTTTCCCAGAAACATCTGTAGAGACAAAGAGCTTTCTGTTGTTGCTTCGAGGAAACAAGCTCTTCTTTTTAGTTTTGTCCTGGTATTTATTCCAGGACGGACTCATCCACTGAGCAGTGTTTGGGTTTCTTCGTTTTCCTCGTTCTGGATGCAAACTATTACAACTCGGGCTTTATTTCAGTGACAATGGCCTTAAGCTGCAATACAACAGGAAGTTACTCATATATAGTAATTTCCCAGACCATATTAAAAATCCATTAACAGGAAATACAAATGATGGGACAATGCCACAGCATGGACATTAGAACAGTTGGGAAAATTTACCTGGAAAAAGGTGAAAATGAGGCTTCATTGAACTGGAATTACAAAGACCAGGAATGTGAGATCCACCAGCCACGACTGAGGGTTTTTACACGTCATATCCTCAAAGTAGAACCACAGTGATCAAAAGAATCGACTTTAATGTTATTCTTTCTTTATTTATGTCAGATTTAACCCCCCAAAAAGCTTTAATCTTTAACTAGTCTTTGGACGTAGCTACAGTACGGTCAGGTTGACAGTTTATGGGTAACATGTGGCCACCAGGCACTGCGACACACTTCCATGTTATATTACCTTGGCGTCCCGTAGGAATACAGGAGAATCATGTGAGGAATCTAAGAGTTGTTTCTTAATTCAATTCAGTTTTATTTACACAGCACCAAATCACAACAGCAGTCATCTCAAGGTGCTTTATACTGTAAGGTAGCTCGTACAATAATACATACAGAGAAAAACCCAACAATATGACCCCCTATGAGCAGCACTTTGGTGACAGTGGGAAGGAAAAACTCCCTTTTAACAGGAAGAAACCTCCGGCAGAACCAGGCTCAGGGAGGGGCGGGGCCATCTGCTGTGATTGGTTGGGGTGAGAGAAGGAAGACAGGATAAAGACATGCTGTGGAAGAGAGACAGATGAACCGCTGAGTGTTGTCCCGTCGAGGTGGCTCTTCTATGTTGTGCATTTATGGCACCAAACCACAAATGCAAAGGAAGAAAGGGTCGAGGCACAGCACCCAGCTGCCTGACAATATTCAGGCAACGTCCAAAGCCCCACAAAGGACCTACCCACACCCCACTGGCCCCGCCCAGATCAAGGAGCTGTCACAGCAGACAAAAATGTGAAGTCCGCACATAGTCGCCATGGCACCCACCAACCCACCACACCATCCCCCATGGAGCTACCAGGAGAGGCATACTGGCCCACTGAGGATCACAGAGGAGCAGACCCAGGGGGGCTGACAGCACAGCCCCCACCCACCAGTCGTGCAGCTTATTTTATCTTGTCAGCGTGAGCCCCACCTAAAGGGGACAGAGGGATTAGTGAGTTGCATTAGTGGGGCAGGAGAGAGTGAAGCAGGGGAGCCAATGTCACTGCGATACGACTCCTCAACACCATCCAGCCTGCCCCACCACTCATAATGAGTCCTGCTGTGCTCTGTAGCAATGATGCATTTTATGTGTGTGTGCCAGGTTAGTGCTGTGGATTCAAAGGAGCACAGTTCCACTAAACAGGAGATCAGGATAAACCCCAGTAACCAACCCTGCCCCCGCCATCACATATTCTCAATCCCAACAGAGGCCAGCCCCACAATGACATGCCACACGTGATACACAGCCAACATTACTGTTATAATTACATGTTTCCTTTATTACTTTCCTTTCAACCTCTTTATTTTGCACCTTAAACTTTCTTCGGTTGCTACAAGCCACAAAGTCCTTTATGGTTTGTCTCTGTTGTGTGGAGGGCTGTTTTTAAGAGCTCAAAAATGGGTGTATCAGAGTCAAACAGGCAGCACAGTGGAAAAGTGGTTGGCACTGTTTCCTGACAGCAAGAAGGTTCTGGGTTCAAATCCAACATCTAAGCTGTTTGCATGCTCTCCCCATGTCTGGGTCCTCTCTGGGTTCTCTGGCTCCCACAGTCCAAAGACGAGCAGTTAGTGGGGTTAGGTTGATTGGTGTATGTGCCCATGAGTATGAGTGTACACGGGTGTTTCTCTGTGTTAGTGACAGTCTGACAGAAGGCTGCATCCCTCAGCCTCATGTGGGCTGTGTAGCCCCTTTACAACTGCAGTGAGAGCTCAGACCTGTTTCTGGTGGGTGGTGGACTCCTCCAGGGCTTCCCCTGATTCCCCTTCTGCCACAGAAGACTGTGGCCTCAGAAACTCATATCTGCTTTTTGCAAATGAAGCGAACCTGTTGGCTTCATCAGCAGGGGCGGATCTAGAAGGGTGGCATGGGGTGGCAAGTGCCACCCTAAAATGATCCCTTGCCACCCCAAGTGCCACCCCAGTTTTGCATATGACAGTGTTGTTTATTAAAATAAGATCGCATTAACAGTTTGAGCGTAGTTACAGTCAGCAGTGAATATAAATGCTAAAACTGGATATATTCCATAGTGTCCCCCCCTCCACATTAACAAATGGTTCAGCCCATAGCAGGACGGCTTTTTTCTTGTTTTCAGCAGCAAGCGATGCTTATGATTGTGCCAGAGCACATTTTGAACAACACCATGGGAATTTCGGATGTTACACTATGGAGTGCCAGGACTGCCATAATGCATTAATTAAATACACCATTAAATAATTAATTAAATGTGGCAATAATTAATTAAAATTGGAATTAATTAATTAAATAGTTATGACACATGTAATTAATTATTTATGTATTTCACATTTTAATTAATTATTGACACATTTAATTAATTATTGACACATTTTAATTAATTATTGACACATTTAATTAATTATTGACACATTTAATTAATTATTGACACATGTAATTAATTATTTATGTATTTCACATTTTAATTAATTATTGACACATTTAATTAATTATTTATGTATTTCACATTTTAATTATTGCCACATTTAATTAATTATTTAATGGTGTATTTAATTAATGCATTATGGCAGTCCTGGCACTCCATACTTCTCACCCGGCGGTGCCCAAAGAGTTAAATTACTTCTACTGGAGTCCTGGTCATGTGACAAGTATGGCCAATGTGATTGGCTGAGCCTGTCAGGGAGCTCTGTTTAGTTTCAGCAGCGGCAAGCCTGCGCTGCGAGGAGGAGAGGAGGACGGCAGCAAAGAGGAAGAAGCTGGATGTAAGAAAGTGTTTTTCAAAGAAACCTGTGAGTCACTTAGAGCCAAGTTCACTCATAAAATGTGTCACAATAACGTTACAGGTAGTGATGGCTAAATGAAGCTTTCTGAAGCTTGTATTGAAAAACGGTTCATTACTCGAAGCTTTTCAACACAGTCCTCTCTGGTGACATCTGGTGGCCAAAAATATGAAGAGCAGCTTGAATCCACAAAAGAAAACCAACTGCTTCATAATGACTGCTCACTCTACAGAGTGGAGTTCTGTCTGATATTGGGCCGCCGCTGTGTTGCTTTGAACGTGTATTTTTTGGTGGTTAAAAAATGTGTTTTATTTGTTTAATAAATAGTTTTGACCGGTAAACTCTCCTTGTTTAAACATGCACCATGGTGTGGTCTTTCTTTGCTTGTGACTTCTTGATGTTGGTAAATACAATAATTGAAAAATACCACGTTACATATATATACATGTAATAATGTACAACACATTATGGAGTATGCTTCTGCTGTGAGGTCCTGCCTCCATGCAGGTATGCATTTAATCGCCGGAGGGGTATATTTATAAATAATATTATCCATCCATCCATTCGCTTCCGCTTATCCTTTTCAGGGTCGCGGGGGGCGCTGGAGCCTATCCCAGCTGTCATAGGGCGAGAGGCGGGGTACACCCTGGACAGGTCGCCAGTCTGTCGCAGGGCCAACACACAGGGACAGACAACCATTCACACTCACACCTAGTGGCAATTTGGATTATCCAATTAACCTATCCCCACAAGCTGCATGTCTTTGGACGGTGGGAGGAAGCCGGAGTACCCGGAGTGAACCCACGCAAACACGGGGAGAACATGCAAACTCCACACAGAAAGACCCCGGCCTGATGGTGGAATTTAACTCAGGACCTTCTTGCTGTGCGGCAACAGTGCTAACCACTGTGCCACCGTGTTGGTATAAATATAATAAATAATATTATATTAGGGAAATTTTCCCAGACATATTTTTGACCTGGGGGTAGAATTGATTGTGAAATGGAAAATGCTTATGAACTTGCAAATGAAAAACATGATGCATTGACGGTAACCCTTTCTCATTTTTATTTAAGCAGAGAATTTGTTCCACTGTGCGATGGCCGAACCTGTTCCTTTTCGTGGAGATCATTTCTCCTGCCTTAAGGAAAATCCCTTCACATGGCACAGAGGAGGCTGGAGTGCAGAGAAACTGGTAGAGAGGCAGTTGTACAGTCTACCTGGGCCCCACAAACTATCAGCCAAAGAGAATAAATAAATTCAATTGCTGCACATTTGGCAGACTAACATTTTCAGATTAATTAAACAATAAAATATATATTTTTACAACATTACATGTAAAGAGTCAAGTGGAAGTTTTTCTAAAGTTATTTAATGATATTTATATTATGGAAGCAGATTTTTGACATTTTATCTTTTTCCCGTTTTCAGATATAATAAACACGCACAAAACAAAAGCAAACAGCCAGAACACAAAGCTGGAAAACCCACCGGATCGACCAAAATCAACTCAAAATTCTCCCACACAACAGAACCTCCTCTATTCCTCACTGGCTCCAAATCTCTCAGTGGAATGATCAGTGGTTCACTATCTGTCACCACCAAACACTCCACAAATCCCGCGAATGATTCACTTCCTTATAAACCATTGAATCAGACACCGAAGCAGTTAGGTTCTAAATGAAGCTTCGGACGTCACTGATCACTCTGGCCAAACGAATCAAGCTTCGACACAGAGCTTCTGAAGCAGTGTGTTGATTTTTTTTTTTTTTTGTGTCCCGTTTGGATCTATAGCATCAGAATTGTTGTCTTAAGGCCAAGAAAGATGCCAGGTGGATTTATTTTACCAAGTGGATCATCATGGCCTTGCCATATTGGTCCATTTGATTGACCTTTATTATAATTATGAATTTATTTTATTTTCAGTTGCAAACGGGACAGACATGACTGTGGGATAGGACAGGGGGAAAGAATGAAAGAAAGAGAGGGAGAGAAAGAAAGAAAACCAAAGGGGAGAAGAGACAGTGAGAAGGGGGGAAGAGAGAAAAAAACAAACAAATAAAAAAAACAAAACTCCTGGGTCACCTGTATGGAGAAAAAAACCCAGAGGAGACAGCAAACAGCAAAGAGCAACATAATAAAAAAAAACAGCACCATCACAATAAACTAGCTAGCAGTAGATATCAGTAGATACTAAATAATAAACGATATTGTGCAGCACGCAAGATAGACAGCGCACAATGTGCTTTGAGGCAGCAGCCAAGAAAGCTGTAGTCTGCGTCTGTGAATACACATGTGTACACCTGTGTGCATACCTGTGTGGATCAGCATGCTTGCATTCCAAAGGTTTCTCCATGTAACGATCTGCTAGAGGGTGTGGGGGGGCCACAGCCCCGTCCTTTATGGTATCAAACAGGTATGGAGGAGCTCAAAACTCCAGACATCCAGAGGCCCCCAGAACACAAGAGACCAAGGAAGACCCACAGAGGGGCAGCTACGCCACTGTCCCAGTAAGAGCTGAGGAGAGTCCCAGATGAGGGCTCACTCAGCAGCCGCGGAGCAGAAGCCAGGGGGAGTTGCAGTGACGCGCCCGTGAGCTCCGCCGGCAGCCAGCCGTGCCTGAGTGACCGAGCCCCAGGCCGAGAGGCCGGGGGCACCCCACCTCCGAAGTGGCCCGAGCGAGCCCCAATAAGCGGCCGCCAAGGAGTGAGCCGGTGTGTGTTGATTTTTTTGACACGCACCGGAGCTTCAGCTTCAAGCGGACCATCAGCACTGTTAGTTCTCTCAGTCTCAGAGCAGCGTTTCTAATTTTGATTGAAACTGTCAGAGAAAACGGCAGCCTCGAGCAGCCCGGATATTAGTTTACAGAGGCTGTTAGAATTATATGTCTAATGTTAAAATGTTGGTGACACAATAATTTCATCCTAATGGCACTGACGTATTCATAGGGTTCATTTTTGAGACAATATATCATGAGGTAGTCACGATTTTGCAAATTTTCCACCTTGTAGTGCAGTTTGCACAGTTTTAAAATGCACTCAGCCTACAAACATTACTGACGAGTCAGGATCTGCACAAAGTGACAGAAACACTGAAGCAGCTCCACATTTTATTCTTTTTGTCATGTTTGTCCTGTTTGTCAGGTGACAGAAGAACCAACACAGAGCTCAGAGAGCAATGGTGACACAAGGTCACAGGTGAAACTGGAGGATGACCTGATGGTTCATGACTGTATTTGAAGCACATGTGTGACTGCATGTATGTGGAGTGTCTCACTGTTATTGATCAGGTGACAGAGGCAGCTCTGCCATGTAGCTCAGAGGTGGAGAGGAGAGCTCACAGGTGACTGTAGATTAACTAGTATTTATCATGACAGTTGTCAGGCTGCTGATGTAAACTGATTCATTAGTGTATGTTTGACAAAGAATCTGAATTGACACGTCTCACTTTTTATATGACACGAATCCATGTGTTATTTTATCAGGTGACAGTATGTCCTAGTGCAGTCAGAGGGGAGGAGCCAGGGCCAAAGGTGAGGCACATCAAGCACAGAATAATAATTTAATCTGAGGATAAAACGCAGGTACTGAGGCTGAAAGAAGCTTCAGTGCTCTCAGAAGACTAAAAACATGCTAAGGTCAACAATGACTCAAACGAGATGAAACAATGCTGCTGTGTGTCCACCAGCAGAGACTGGACAGTATAGATGGAAACCAACATGCCAGCAGTTTGTCTCTGTTAGTGAGAGGAGCAGGCCTGTGTTTGGCTGCTTCACATAGTGGACACTGAGTTGTTGTGTGAGACACCAGTAGGATTAATGTCTGTTGCTGTAACAGCAGCTCATGTTTAGAATAAAAAGCTCACTGATCTGATCGGGGCAACAGTGCCTAAACTGTTGCATCATGTTGCTGAGAGATCTTTTACTTTGTGGTCATCTGAGATCATCATCAACTTTATTTATAAAGCACTTTAAAACAACCACAGCTGACACAAAGTGCTGTACACTGGAACTGTAAAATAAAATTACATGAGATATAAATAAAACACAAATAAAAGAAGAGTGAAATCATTAATTAAATAACTACTTCAATTAAAAGAGAAACTAAGTCTCACTGAGGTTAAAAGCCAAGGAATAAAAGTGGGTTTTAAGACGTGATTTAAAAGTGGACAGTGAAGGGGCCTCTCTAACATGCATGGGCAAATGATTCCATAACTTGGAGCCACAATAGAGAAGGCCCCGCCCCCTCTGAGCTTCCTCCTGGATCTCGGTACCTCCAGGAGCAGCTGGTCAGCTGACCTGAGAGACCGACAGGGTGTGTGGAGATGAAGAAGCTCAGAGAGGTAAGGCGGGGCAAGACTGTGAAGGCATATATATATATATATATAATATATATATATATATATATATATATATATATATATATATATATATATATATATATATATATATATATATACTATATATGTGTATATATCACTGCTGCCTGTAACTACGCTCAAACTGTTAATGCGATCTTATTTTAATAAACAACACTGTCAAATGCAAAACTGGGGTGGCACTTGGGGTGGCAAGGGATCATTTTAGGGTGGCACATGCATGCCACCCTTCTAGATCCGCCCCTGAAGACATCACATGTTTGCAAAAGTGCTCTAATGTTTTCGGAGACAACCCCTTGGCTTCCGTACTTGCGCATCGCTGTTCCACTGATGTATTGTTGTTCTAGTTAGAGTATTGTTGTTAGCCTATAGCCTATCATTCAGCATCGCCTCACTCAAAACGCGCAATGGGTGCTTCGACTTACGAAAATGTTCCACTTACGAAAGACCTTCGGAAACGAATTAATTTGGTAAGTCGGGGTTCCACTGTACCTTACAGTGTAAACAAGTATGACTAGGTGTCTGTTGAGTCTCAAGTAAGTTGCCTGCAATGATATTTAAAGTCCAGCAGGTGTCAGTATGGAGCAAAACAGCACACTGTATCGACACAGTATCGGTACAGTTTGGGGAATGTGCTGAAACGCTTCACGAAGCCTCATCTACCCATCACTAAACAAAACTAACCTCAAACATGAAATCCTTAGAAAGATATGCAGGGAGACGTGAAGGAGACGACACAGACGAACCAGCGACGAACACGAGACAACACACACTATAAATACACAGAGGGGAAACTACACACAGGAGGGAGGCACGGCCGATTCTGATTGACAAGACGAGACAGGGGAAACGCAAACTGAACACTCTGGCATAAGACACAGACCTTCACAATAAAACAGGAAATGCAGAAGGAAGCCACATAACAAGCCCTAAAACTAGAACTCAGGAAACACTAAAAAACTAAGGAACCGTGAGAAGAAACCAAAACTCAAAAAACACTGGGCCACCCACCCAGGACCATAACACTTCAGATCTGAGCAAGCACGCTGCCATGGGAACGTGACATTGACAGAGAAACCCCCGGATCCTCCCCCTGACATGACCGCTGTGGGCAGACCTCCACCCGCCCCACTCGGGAGTGGAAACACAAAACATTATTTTATGTCATGTGCTGGAATATACAGGAAATAGGTTTAAATGTTAAACACATTTCATCAAGTCAAAAACAGCTATAATATAATTTAATCTTTTCTTGATGCATAAAATAAAAAGATTAAAAACAATAAAACAATTAAAAGAAAGGCTTTTTAATTTGATTCATTTCTATATGATGGATTATGCAGAAAAAGTCTCGGGCTGAAACGTCTACTTTCTACTTTATTACGTATTCAAGTCGTGTTTTTTTAAAGAGTAAAGTAACCAAATACTTTTGAAAATAAGTAATCAGTAAAGACATGGGATTACTTAGTAACTGAGTGCTTATTTCCAGTAACTTGAGCAGCACAGCTTGTAATGAAGTAAATGTTGTGTATGATGTGAATGAAAGAGAGCCTGGTGAGGTGAGTCAGTCTTTACACAGCTCTGTTAACAACATGTTGTTGCTGCTGCACAAAGATCAGGAATGCTGCAAACTGAATCTCTGCTGCAGGCAGTGACTCGTTTTTCTAGTTTAAACTTCCCTGGAAGATTGTTCAACTTGAAAACAGCCAACATCATTATCAACACCTCTCACTGTAAACTCAAACCATAAAACCCTTAAGGATCCACGGCCTTATGGTTTTTTAAACCGATGATCTTAAACATGTGAGCTCATCAGAACTGAAAATGAAGACAACCAGTTGGCTCAATTCTACCGAGTGCAGCTACATTTCAAGCTTAAATACATTTCTCCTGTAACTGTGTTTTCTTGGCCTCCATCAATGAAATACTGCACAGTTTATATTTAATAAATATGCAAAATTTTAAAAAGAAAACATGTTTAAGATAGTGTAAGTACTGTTGAATATGTTAATGGCAGGTTTGATGAAATTACAAACGTGGTCAGTCTGATGTATGATCTGATGCAAACTGCAGTTCTGTTAAATACTGTGTTGACATGTTGATGCGTCACAAAGATCAGGTCTGCTCCAAATGAAACTCTGCTGCAGTTACCAGTGTTTCCAGTTTAAACTTCCATGGAGACTGTGTGCTTGGCTGAAAACAGCAGCATCATTGAAACACGTCTGATTGTCATGAATATGATGTGAGAGCGAGCAGAGAGCTGATGCTGACTTCAGTAAAGAGCTCAGCTGTGACTGACTGTGTGGATTATATATGTTATACCTGGAAGTGTCTCTGCATGTCTGTGACTCTGGATTAAAGTGATCCGTGAACAACTTTGTGACGTCTGCATGTTAGTGATGGTCTCACAGTAAAGTCTAGAGTATTACATGAAACACAACCTTATTGACGCCACTGATTTGTGTGTTGTTTCCCAGAACACGCGACTCTTAGCAAGACATTCTTGGAGATACACGTTTACCTCGTAAAGTCTGGTTAGCGTTGCTGAAAGGTTTTAATTCAACCCAAACGATGATGCTGAAATAAAAGTCCGAGACAAAACTGTTTGGTTCCAGTGTGTCCAAACTCTGATCTTGTGTTTCCTATATTAGAGCTGGAAAGCTGCTGAACACGTTTCCATGTTAGTTCCTGCAGCAGCCACTGAAACAGCATTTCTACAGTCCAGCACTGATTCAGCTCATAACAAGGTTCAGGTTGGTTCCTGCTGTAGACTCTAATAAAAAATGACTATCTATTACAAACCAGACAATTTTTCTTGGATTGACGTTTTGTAAATGTCCACAGCAGTAGGTGGAGGAGGAGCTGGGGCCCTCAGGCAGCAGACTCTCTTTGTAGAACCAGGAAACCAATCAGAAGGAACTCGGGTTAAAGAGAGCCAGGAGGATTCAAATGCAATGATATCCTGCTCAGCTACAGCTGACGGTCAGTGAGAAACAGCAGCTCATTAAAAGTTTTTAAATTACTGACAGACGGAGCAGCTGCTATGTAAAAGTGCAGGTTAGATATTTGGAGCCATCACTGAAATCCTCGATCAGCTCTGCTTTTGACCCCACATCTAAAAATGTCAAAGGACAGTTGGTTTGTAGACGTCAGGCTCTGAGGTTTACCAAGAGAGTCTAACAGGAAGCCCAACAGTGCACGTCAGAACTTCTCTGACACTGTTATACCAGAAATGTCCTTACCTGGTTGGCAAACCCACCAACCTGACACACCTGAAGTCTTTGGCACAAGTCGTGCTGACTATGTTCACTCAGGTGCTTGGTCTTCAGACCATGTTGTGATTGATGAACCTGACTTGACTCCTACCAAGACTGACTCAGATCTCACTGCACCACAGCCAGTAAGGTGGAGGCGCTCTGACAGAGAAAGACATCCATCTGAGAAGTTTCCTTATGAGGAAGTAGGAGAGCCGCTGACCTTGGCTATTAGCTCCTTTTCTCAAACCTCAGCTGTTGCATTCTCCACAACTGTTACTCCACCACGTCCACGTTGGTCAACGATGCATGAAGGGACTCGCCCGGTGGCGCCAGTGTCCGGCAGCCTGGCCTCTGTCAGTGCGCCCCAGGGCAGCCGTGGCTACAATATAGCTGCCATCACCAGTGTGTGAATGTGTGTGTGAATGGGTGGATGACTGAATGTAGAGTAAAGCGCTATACAAATGCAGGCCATTTACCATTTAAGTCGTGTGGAAATGTGGAGAGTCTGTGAGCTGCATTCACAAACAGGTTGGATCACCCTGAATGACAACGATTAGAGGAGGGTCTTCCATCAGTACCAAGCTCTGCTGATTTTCATTAATAAAACTTAAACCTGCTCAGTGAAAAACAGAGTGAAATCAGACAAGACTGAGTCCACTTTTAACTTTGTTTCGTCAGATTTAACAGGAACTCATCTGAAGATCAGCCTCCTCCCTGTACGGGGAAAATTCCTATCAAGTCTGCACCTGTCCTGCTTCAGGTGAAGCCCCGCCTCCTTCCAGGAATCACCTGTGTGTCTGCGTTTAGTGTGCAGCTGTGCAGCTTGTTGTTGGTGTGTGAAGAAGCTGTAAGTTTGCTCTGTTTCCTCCTTTAACAGTTTGTCTTTAGGAACTTTATGAGCAGATCAGGAAGTGAGACGTTTGTATTTACATAAAATAAAACCAATGAGATGATTTGATGATTGGCTGAATCCACTCTGGTTATCAGTCAGTAACTCTGCACTCAAACATTTGTCTTTGATAAACAGTTTAAAACGATCTGAATGAAACTTTGGATCCAACATCACTGGTGGAACAATGATCGTCCCTTTAACTGGAAACAGATGAAACCAGTTTCTTCTTCAGAAGCCGACATTCAGGTTTTACTGAGTGACGTCAAAACAACATGAAGCTGCTCCAGCTCAGTTCAGGGTCACTGCAAACAGAGATAATCAGAAGTAAATACAGACTCTCTCACACACCATCAATATTTAAGGATGTTTTCACTGCGGTTTAAATCCTACATATACTTGATGTTGATGCAGGAGTAAAGCCTCTCAGAATCAAACACATTTAAGCCTCTGTGACTCAGGACTGTGTGAAGTGCACAATCGAACACTTTTTAATCTGTTTCAAGTTAAACACAATGAAGTGTTCAAAGGAAAAACATGTTACTATGTGAATCCTGCTTGATGGACCAGAGCAGAGCCTCCCTCTGTGCTCTGTTCATCACTCTGTCAGTCTGAGTTATTCATGAAGCACAAGCAGCTGATGATAAGCTGGTTAATGTTGGCACACACACACACTGTGACACTGTCAGACATGAGGAAGTGTGCAGGTAAACTCTGCTCAGAAATGACAATGAGGAGCTACACAGACTGATGGAGCTCATAGAGTGAGACGTTTATTTTACATGAAGTAAACCTGATGTATGATCTGATCTGTAGATCAAACTGATGTGTTTAATAACCTGTTGTTTAGGGCTGGGCGATATGGCCTCAAATCCATATCACGATATATTCTTCTGTATAACATATTTTCCACACTTAAAATCCTTTAATTTCCTCAAAAATCGAGAGTGTGCCTTATGTATGAATTCTGGTTGTGCTTACTGACCTCGAACCGATTTTGGCTGCAGAAATCTGTTAAAAATGTTTTAGTACAACTTTGGTAAGCAGCACTGCTTGATGGATCGTCAGAGCATCACGGCTGCCGTAGTGAGGAGCTTCACGGAGGAATCTGGGTCCAAAACTCCGACAACTTCAGGTACCAAAGTCAAACGAACACAAAGAGTTAAAAATGGTCTAAATTCTTTCATCTTTAATTAAATCATCAGCGTTGCTGCTTTACCAGGTGTAACAATTAAGTTTAACATCCAGGTAGGGCTGCTCAATTAATCGAATTTTAATCTCGATTACGATCTGGGCTTTCAACGATCATTAAAAATGACTGAGCCGATTATTAGCCCCTCCCTCGTGCTTTACTCTCGCGCTGCTCCGTGTGGCAAATCGAGCGCACCTCTCTGCATTTCAAACACGTGTCACAACAATTAAGAGCAGCGGCCTCCAACCTTTTTTGCTCCACGGACCGGTTTATGCTGGTACCGAAAAAAAGAAAATTTATTCATAACACACGTGAAAAGACCCAGGAAAACCAAGTCAACGATAAAAACAATAACAAAATAACGTGGAAAACCGATAAAAACCCTGAAAACTATACATTTCACACCTGAGCCTCAACTCTCGCGGCCCGGTACCAAACGACTCACCGACCGGGACCGGTCCGAGGCCCGGGGGTTGGGGACCGCTGATTAAGAGGACCCGAGGGAAGCTCGGAAAGCCAAGCAGAAGTTATTTGGAGAGGAGAGTGACTGCTGTTGGTTGAAAAGAGGTAAAAAAACTTCAGTGGTTTGGAAACATGGGTTCAGTCAGACGTTGATCAAGTAGACTGTGTGTAAACTTTGCTACGGTGTCATAGCTGCACCACAGAGCAACACTGCAAAGTTCACTAAACATAGATGTTTACATTTTTCATTTATTTTTTTATATTGCAAACATTTGCACTGTTATCAGTATTTGCACACTATTTAATATTATTTTTTGACAACCTTTAAAGTCATTATTCAACACATTGTTATTGTTAAATAAATATTGTCAAATAATCGAGATCTCAATTTCAATGAAAATAACCGTGATTATCATTTTTGCCATAATCGAGCAGCCCTACGTCCAGGCATCCATGAAAACAGAATTTATTCAATTTAACGGAGTTAGAAGTTAACAGGAAGTTAGCTCGCTAGTTTCCACCTAAACATTTCATAGCATATTCTGACTGAGAGATTTTTGAAACTAATTGAAACGTACAGCTCTGCTATCACTTCCAACATAAATGAAGACTAAACAGCAGTGGCGTTTGCAGGGTTACTGAAGTTGGACTACCTGGTATATAATGTTGTGCTACATGACTGCTAGCGACACAGTTATGTTAGCATAACATTAGCACAGTGAAGCTGGAGGATGAATGCTAACTTTTTGGCTTTCGCCATATTTCAATAGTGCTTCATCTCTTTGTTATGACTGTCGCCCGCCATAATTGCAGATGATAATTGTTGTAGCTGCTGCGATGCTTTCGACCAAAACAGGCGCAGCTTGATGACATCATCAACATGCGGTATAGTCACAATCTCTATCGTTGGCCAAATTTATATCGTTTCTATCGTATATCGTTTCTATGGCTCACCCCTACTGTTGTTACTGTTGATCAGCTGAGATCAGCTGTGCTACAAACTGGAACTCTGCTGAACTGGATTTACTCGTTTCGTGAACTTTTAAGAACGAATGCTTCCTTGGCTGAAAGCAGTGAACATAATTTAAAAAACAGCTTTACTTGCACATAAATCTGTCAGTAAAGTCTGGATAATAAATTCTGGTGGTGTTATAGGTTCTCTTGGTCAGCTTGGTGTTGGTTTGGCTCCTGCATAAAACAGTTTGCTCTCATATTTGACACTGACAGGAACAAAGAGTAAAAAACACGACAACCAAACTAAAAAAGAGAGACGAGTTAAAGCAGAAGATATTTTGTGTGTCAGAACATGTGATCCTCACCAAGAGAGAAAAGCTCTGATTATTGTTGCTGAACTGTGATGGTGAACAGTCTCCTCTGTTGATCCCAGTGTGACTGAAGTCCGTGTGATGAGTGAGGACTGAGCCTGTGTTGGTCGATCGTCTCTAAACAGGATGTGAAGCATCAGTTCAGTCGTATTAAAGCCCTGAAT